>NW_014575378.1:0-355111 GCF_000527765.1 Bipolaris victoriae FI3
TAATACACTCAACCAACTACACCGCCTTAGCCTCAAACCTGTCGACATCCGGCGGGTCTACTAAATCCCTCACATACCGTACAACGGTAACCTCACTCGCATTCATAAGCGCAAGATGCCTCTTCTTCTGCGCCTCGGCTTGCTCCTCAGTCCTCACCTTACCCGCACTCGCCGCAACCCTCTCGTCATATTCTTGCATGCGGGTCAAGCACGTCGCTGTTGTTTTGGTGAGTATGGATTGCATGGAAGCGAGTACTTTCTGGCAGGCGCGGGCGAGGGGGAGGTCGGTGGCGGAGACCGAGTCCGGGGAGCGCCAGCTGGGGGTGGAGTGGAGGGGGGAGTCGGGGGTTGAGGCTAAGTGGACGGCTTCGATGAGGCGGGGGATGGTGAGGGCGGCGAACATGTCGCCGGTGCCTGAGAAGAAGAGGGGGAGTTGGGGCGTGTCGATGCGGAAGAGGCGGGGTTTGTGGTCAGAGGTTGCGGTTGAGCCGATGATAGTTAGGTTTTCAATGTCGTCCGAGTCGGAGGTGAGAGGGGTTTGTTGGGACTTGGGGAGGTTCTCCCAGGTTGAGGGATGGGAGGTTGCTGCATCGTGGGCTTGGGTGTTTGAAGGGGTGTGGGTTCCTGTGCCGGCTTTTGATACTGGTCTCGAGGACACTGTTTGGTTGTCGCGGGTCAAGCGGAGCGATGTTATGATAACGTGTGGGACTTGGTATTTCGTGTGGAGTACCTGGATTGCAGCTGCGAGAGACTTGAGGTCGGTGATTGGAGTCTCAGAGAGTAGTCTGTAGGTCTTGTTAGCCGTGATTTCTATTGTGACCTTCCACGCGCACGCACTCGGCCTCGAACTGGTTGGGTAGGATCAGATCTGCCTCACGCAGCAATGCCTTGTACTCTGGTACCTCGTCCTCAGGTATGTATAGCTTGCCGTTGTCTCCCATGACCGGGTCAAGCACTGTCCTCGTCAGTCGTCGCTTCATACCATGTTGTTTAACATCCACCCACCCCAGAAGAAGCTGCCAGGCTTTGTACCCGCATTGAACTTGATATCCCTTCCAATCGTTCCTATCGCTTGTACGGCCTCGGCACTGGGCATATATCCTGTTAGGAGCACGTCGAAGTTGTTAAGGTTGGATTGGCGGAGGCCTTCGTAAAGCTCGAGAATCTCGCCAGCCGACGTTTTCGTGCCTTTGATTTGTTTATACGCCGTGTGATTGCCTGTTCGTTAGTCAGTTTGTACCCAAGACACCAACGACTGACACATACTGTAGTGTACGGTATTGATCGCAGAAACGTCGCACCCTAGTGACTGCATAACAAAGGTCGCCATCTTGTTGCCCACATAGCTTAGCTTGCAGTCAGTCGAATGCGCAATCCGTCGCAACATGCAACTCACCCGTGGACTACCTGTCGCATGTTAGCTACAAGCACCATAGCTTTGCGCCCATTCCTCTTACATGGCTGGCGATTGCGAGAACTCGCGTATCCGGAATCAGAGTGTCAGAAGCCATTTTCACAAGTAATAGTTGCAAGTAGTCAGGGCAAGAGGACGTATGCGCAGGTGGGGTATTTGTTCATGTACTATCGATTTCCGTATCTGAAATTCCGCGGGTATGACGCGACTCGCATGGTGGGGCGGCAACCTTCCTTTAGTTTCCAAAGCGCAGAACACCGCTTGCAGATGCCCATTCACGCCAGTGTCGCATGCCATAATCATGAAGCTATTAGACGCTCGACGCACATCAAAGCCATTGCGCCACTTATTCCCTACATCTATTCTGAAAACATGCCGCTCGTATGTCAATAAAATCGTGGTTCGTTTAGTCTTCGTCACCAATCTGTGCACGCTAGTTAGCATCATGATTGTGAAGCATGGAAAAAATATCTCTTACCTTGGGTGCGAGGTAAAACCTGAGGTAGCTTTGCTCTTGTAGGCCATACTCGACAAGCAGAGGGACTTCGCTGGACAGGCAGAGCTTGACCTGATCCGACAGGCCACTAGCCTTGCAGAAGTTGGTCAAATACTTGAGCGAGAAAGTAAGGGCAACAGGCTCGGTCATGTCGATCGTGACAGACTCGCCTGGCTTGTCTAAGCTGGGGTTTTGCTTGAGGATGACAGAGCCGGAGCCGATGTCACCAGAGCAGGCAAACTTGACACCGTCTTTTGAGCACTCAATTGAGACTAAATCCACGTTAGTTCTGCCAACAGTATTTACTCATGTCGTCACGAGTCACGTAGGACATACCTGACTCTGACAATGCACCCAAATCTCTGCAAATGCGCTGGAACTCGGCTGAGGGCATCGATATGGTCGCAGCATAGTCTGTGTCGGGGATACCAAGGTGCTCCTGGTCAATGTCCATAAGCTTGATATCGTACTCGCTAATTCGCGAGCTGGTCTTTGTCTCAAAGACAAGGTTGACAACGTCGGGAGCATCCTCGGCCTTGATAGTGAGGATGTCTTCGTTTCCAGCAGCACGGAGCACCTTTGTGAGCGAGCCCAGGTTGATACCAAGGGCAATGTTACGGTCGCAGCGGAAGGGCGAGAAGGCGTCCGACTTGAGCATCATGGACACGAGGGCGACGTGCGAGTTGTCCATGGCTTGGAGCGCAATGCCCATGTCATTGCAGTCGAAGTTGCAGTCTTGGACAAGGTCCTTGATAGCATCGACAACCTAGTACGCGGTTAGAAGGGCTTTTGACTTTTTTGACTAGGGAAACATACCTTCTTCAAGGTGTTTGCCTGTTCTAAGCGTGCCTCAAGCACTGCAAATTGTTAGCTTCGTTCAGTTGTCATGGGAAAAGAGACTTACTCTTGGATTTGGGATATGATTAGGTGAGAAGGTAGTGCTGGAGGGTATCGTAAACGTCGTGCAAGAAGACAAGTGCGCTCTGTTGTAGAAAGGCAACAATGGATGGAGGGGATCTCAACGCGGGAGCGCGTCAAACACACGCTAAAATATGCACAGATCACCGCATGTTAAAGAGCTGCCAAGAGTACTACGCACGCGATGAACAAACGTGGCAGCTGTCAGGAGAATGTTTAGATTCAAGGCACCATGGGTGCTTGCCATCGTTATTGCGGGAGACGCTATTCTAAGTAAGTCTTGAGTCAGTCATCTCAATGCGCAAAGTTATTGCAAACTGCACTCTATAAGTTCACAAGCTCAAACTGGTCACGTTTGAGATGAAGAATCTGAATGCTTGATTGGACGGGGTATCATGCTAAAGAAAGGCAAAATGCGGCGAGTGATATCATGAGGTATATCCTACTACAGGATGCGTCTCTCAAAGAGGTTCGTGAGGTCTTTTGTCCTCGAAGACAGCTCTGTTCTCTCCCACCCAGATGGGTTTCAAACTTGGACTTAGTTGACCTCTATCCCATTTGAGCATCTTCCTGGGCCGAACAAGTTGTTTTAAGCTACCTTCCACCTTTTTGCATCGTCGCAACCACGTATATCTTCTTCAACTTCTCGTACATTCCTGCATCCATCCCAAAGCTCTACGCCCGCACCAGGCCATAGAACAGTGTCCAAGTCAGCACAAAGCCGCTCAAACCCCCAAACACATCTCCCAACCACAAATCGCCCAGCGGACTGTAAAAGTATGCGCTAGGCTTGCCCTCCGTCTTCAGCGCAAACAGCAGCGCCGAGACGACTAGCGATGCGAGTAGGTAGAAAATGAAGCCAGCGTAGGATTCGAGGCCTAGTGTGCCAGCGGCGACGCCGAAGAGCGATGCGGTCAGACTTCGTATGTTGGAGATGACCTGTGGCGAGCGTAAGTCTGTGACTGTATCGTGCAGGGCAGAGGCGCAGCAGGATAGGCTATGTCGTATGCCAGGCGGCGGCAATGACACGGTGCCATGGCGATTGATAAGCGTACCTGGGTATTGTGCTGTACGCTGCTTGCAACGATTGGGTTGATGGCAAGCTCCCGCTCCTCGTTCAGCGCTGATGCAGCCATGATAGACAATGCGACTGGGGTGGTGTCGCGGAAGGACAAAGGTATGCTTGTAATCTCACGGACGCTCACGGACAAAATGGTGGTATGTCCGGCCGTATGCGCGTTTCGGCCGAAGAAAGGGTTTAAGCTTGGGCTCAACTGTGGCGGATATCGAGTGTTACAGATTTGTTGGGTGCTCTCAAACGACGGATTCTTGTTCCTTCTCCGATGCTAGGTATGGCCGTTGTGGTGGGATAGAGGGTGGGTTGCCGGAGTCGAGTGCTGGTAACGCCGGTGCTCCACAATTTGCCGTCTTGGTCCATGCAGGGGACCCTTGACCGTAGGGATGACTTCACAGCACTCCACTTCAACACTTCAACAATCTCAACACTGTCCAACGCGATCGTAAATGATTAAAGATGAGATTTCTGTTCTAGGTATACAAGATCTAGCAATATTGAGATGAAACTTTTGTGGTCTATATGCATACCTCCTCCACTACGCAGTTCCGACTTCAAGCATCGTCGTAAAGAAATCCGTAATCGTCAAGATACCTCAAGCAATTAGTCTCTGTCAATACCACAGGATACGTATACCTACTGGAGCATATGCAAAGGTAATAAATAGTTGTTGAGCCCCTTTGCTGTTCGGAGGTAAACCATAGCTTGTCGAAAATAAACATGATGGACCCTGGGCGACGTGACGTTGCCAATGCTCATGAATGCTTCGGCGGCCTTTGCGTAGTTAGCGTTTGGAAATCTGAGTGAAGGGAAGGGTACTTGCTGTCAAAAGCAAATGCCCAGTCAGTTCTCCTTTTTCTCTTACTGCATCCACGGCAGATTGGAGGTAGTCGATTGCTGGTACTAGTAATGCCCGTGCCTCAACATAATCTGCCCCATTTGTTCGCTCTTGAGTACCGAGTAGAGGTTGCATTGTAACTTGGGCTGGATAGGGACTGCTTTCTTCGTTGGGGTGAAGCTCATTTTCTGCTCGAGCAATGTTTGCCAGTGCTTTTTGCGCTCGTAACAGCCAATGCCGACCGATCACCGTGACTGTCAGCCAAGGGATATGAAGCTATGAGTTTAGCTTACAAGTCAGAATATCAGGGTCTTGAGGGTACAACGCCAGCAGCGTCAGCAATTGTCGTAAACACCAGTCCGCTATGTCCGGGATAGGGCCGTTATCCGCATCCGCGAATGCTACCCGCTGGACGACAGTGACCAAAGGCATTTGCCAACATTTCCGAGATTGTTCGGGGGTTGTATCAGAAATCTCAAACGAAATGGTGATGTTTCGGATGGCCGGCAGTTGATCTCGCCAGGAAGCAGGCGTAGTGTCGAGGTTTGTGTTCACTAGCTCGACAGTGGCCATGAGCATGTGGAGCATTTGGCTGTCCATAATGACGACTACGTAGACGGTGGGGTTGTCACCAAAAAGAAACCCCCAAGATGTTGTACACAGCGCTGAAGAGTGAATTTGCAAGGAAACACACTAAGAAAAGAAACTTGGAACTAATATATGCTGCAAGAAGAGGATGAGACGACTCAGAGGAAGCATATTCCACACTTGGGTTGGCCACATCTTGCAGAGATGGTGCTAGCAAAACCGGTGTTCAGCCTGCAGGATTGGACATGTTACCGGGGCTCATGGCTGTCGCCTTGTGGAAATAGTCGGATGGCGATGTGTCAGCCATATTGACGGGAGGGGATAAGGCCGGTTGTCCGGAATCTCCAGGAATGAGATCGAGGACGATGATGCAACATGTATCTTGCCATAGGTGCTTGGCCAAGGTGAGACTTGACGGGTGTAGTTCATTCATGGCAGCAAAAAGTGGCAAGCATGGTTTGTAAGCGGAGATGGCATAATCATAGCAAGGTGGTGGCAGCGTAGTCTCAGGGACATGACAGCACACCACAACGCAGTACCTGCATACAGCATGCAGCCCTATCTTATCGATTGTGTTATCGATTGAGCACAGGCGAGCTTGCATGCATGCGCGTCATTTCGCACGCAACCACCACGACTGCTCGCAGCGAGTACATAGGCCAGCCGACCAAGAGGAAAAGAAAACAGTCATGTACTCTTTGGGAATGCGAGTCGCGTACGTGCGGGGCCGGACCTTCGTACTCATCGGGAGTGGATTTCAGGCTATCCGAAAGGGACGCGTGGTCGCAGCGTCGGTAGGGCCGGCAAGCGGCATTAAGGGCGAAATGAGGCGTAGGAGGGTGAATTATTGTTTTGCATCCAAAACGAGAAGCCTGCGGCCTCAACGCTCACTCGAGTCGGGGACGAGGGAGGGCTTAGGGGGGCTAGGCAGTCTGAGCCTCAGGGTAACGCGCGCCTAGATAGGCGCATGAATGGATTGTAGACCAGGGTGTCACATGAAAAGCACGGCGGAGACGGCTAGAGGAAACGAAACCGCCCCGTGAACGGTCGAGCGGGCTGTCAGCCGGTTAGTCGCCAATCACAGGGGGCCCGTCTCCGCAAGCTGCTTCATTTCCCTTGACCGAATGGTAGAGCCAGTGTAACAAGTGTGTGGCTGTGGATGTGTGCATGTAATGTGTGTGTGTGTGCGCGCGCGGACTACTCCAGCTGCCTCTCCTTTCTACTACCTTGCTCCCTTTTCTTGTCCGTACCCATCCCCCAATGTCCCCCCTGCCATCAGACGGACAAAGTGACAGCTGCCACGATTGGATCCCACGCACCAGACCACGCGCCCTTGCCAGCGCCCTCGCCTGCGCCCGCGCCCGCACCCGCACCAGCCGTCCCAGCTATATCCATATCACCTGCCCACCCCGGGTTAGAGCCACCGCAACACCACCACCACCAGCTCACGCGCCGCCCCAAAGACCACCCGACGTCCACTCCCCCATCATGCGGTAGCGCTCCCACCATGGAGAACATTATACAGGACGACTCACCCCTCGCTCACTTGCTCCAAGGTGAGCCTCCCCTCCCCCCCACACACAGCAACCGCCACCATGATGATGATGGTTATGACAACGATGCACCCCCAGCCACTAACCGCCGCACTAGGCCAGGGCAGAGGCGGCGAAGATGACGACGATACCCTACGCCCTCCTATCCTTCGACACGCCGATACCGACGTCGACTTCCAGGGCTTTGCACCCAAAGGACCCTCTACTCTGCAATCGAGAATAAGAGACCGCCTCCCACAGCCGTTGCGCATACATGCGCGCCATGGCTCCATTTCCCGTATTCACTTGGCCTGTTCGGTGTGTTCATCTGGCTTGGCGCTTTGTGAGTCAAGACGTACTGACCCAGGTGCAGAAGGCTGTCAATTCGCGATTGAGGCGTGCAGACAATGAGCGCTTCCTCGAACACTTCCGCTACCTCATCGTCGCCTCGCAGCTGCTTGGCGAAAAGGACGGCCTGCGCGCATCATCGATATCCACCTTTGCGCCAGGCGGAAGCTCCGGCTTGCACGAGTTCAAGGTCGCCACGATAAGCCCTACCGGCGCCGCTCTGACAGGCACAACAGCATTTGCCTTGGTATGGCTAGTCCACTGGTCTCGCCGCCAGCCCACCTTTAGCTGGAGTAGGTCGGCATTTGTGGTTCTGGTCTTCGCAGTCGCTGCATCCGCCGTATATGGCTTCATGCGACGTCAATGGCTCCGGTACCTGAGGCAGGAGGCTGTCGATGGCGCATCCGCCTTGGTCGCCAACCTGCAAGCCTTTGAAGCCTCTACGTCGTCTGCGCTTGCTTTGATCCAAGAGGTAGAGCTCGTATCTCGTGGCTACAGATTGTAGGTCCTCCACGTTTCCAACCGGTTTTCCCTTATCCCCGCTCACTGGTCCCCTTCTAGAAGCTGTCCACTACCCCCAATCTCGCGCATCGAGGAAAAGGGTCAGGCCCGCCGTTGCCAACGTCTTCGTCGCAATCTCCGCGCAGCATACGCCGACATTGTCCCCTTCCTTTCCGAGCAGTGTGGAGTCTTGAAGCCACTAATTCAGGAAGATGACTTGGAAAAGTACTTTGACGTTTACGAGATCAGCAACCCGGATCTGCAAGAGGCGGCTCTCAGCTACACTCCGTCCGAGTTCGAAGACGCCGAAAGCCTGAAAGCGCTTCGCACTCTCCAATATCGATTGTCAATTCTTCGCCGAGTGTACCTGTGCTCTCTCCTTGCCATGGAGGCTGATGGTGGCACGCTGGATTTCCCACGATGGTCAACAGTAGTCGACTCTATCCTAAACACAGCCCGTCCTATCGGTCAATGGAGCGAAAAGTTCAATCGAGTGCTATTAGAAGAAGAGCAGTTTGTTTTGCCATCGCCGGCCAAGGTAGCGCCCACCCCTGGGCGGGAAAAGATTCGAAACTCAGTGCGTAAATTGTCGGGACTTTCGAGCGGAATCCGGGGTTTGCAGGCAAAGATGCAGGTATTACGGGAAGAGACGAATAAGAGCTTGGAAGATGTGGAAGATGCCAGTGATCTGGGTCATTCTCTTATGGCGCAGTACGAATCCATTGGAGCCGATCTCAAGAGTTTAGTGCAGGCTTGGGAAGCAGGGAAGAATGCGCTTGCGTTGAACATTGACCGACAGGAGCGCCGAATCTCACAAGCATCAAGCAGCGGTCTACGCTCGCCAGTTCCAAGCCTAGGTGGATTGACTGCTGTTGACGAAGGAAGTCCGTCTGATGCTCTGCGCGCTCTTAACGGCGAAACTTTGAGTCCTCGCGAGAGCGCCCCGTCCAGCGACCAGGGCAGTAACTCTGACGACGAAGTATTCGAAGCCATCGCAATCCCCAAGACGCGCGTTACCATGTCGAGAGAGGAACGGATGCAAAAGATTCAGGATGACCGCATTCGCCAAGCTACGCTTCGTGAGCAACGAGACGCAAACACCAGCATGCTGAGAGAACTGGAGTCCGTGATCAACCTGCGACCGCATCGTGCATCTGCACCTCCTGGAAGCCGAATCACTAGCATCTGAGCCCACCCACCCCTTTTTCCTTTGTGTATATTTCCATAACTCATGACAGCTCGCTCGATACCGCATCAGTTACTCTTTTTCTCTTGTTTCCTTGTTTCCCGATTTTCATATCATTTGTTTCTACCGCAGGCATGCATCTGGACCCTTTGGGCTTTTGAATCTCTTGGGCATTTATCGCGATACCATTTGCTACGGCAGCAGTCGCAGCCACAAGTCGCTTTGTGTTTTTTTTTTGGTTTTTCTTATTACATTGGGCGTTTAAGGGGGGCCGTCATGTATGTGCCAATGCATCAATCAGATCTTGAGATTGGAAAAAAAGAGAAGATACTACTAGAATAGTATGACTTGATCGTGAAAGAATCGATGTGATGATGTTTTAATTGCAAACTACTTGATTACCAAAGGAAACTTTTGTGATTTATCACTGTGAGAGTGTGGGAATGAAAGAGGAATTCTTTTCCAAGAAAAAGTCTACATGCTGACACTTTGAAAAACAACTCAAAGCGTACGAAATGCCCACCGACTCACCACTACATCACCCAACTCCTCCCTCTTTTTTTTCCCCTTTCCCCTATCCAAACCCCCCTCCACCAGAACTTTCATCCCCTCTCCCCCTCTCCCTCCCCTTCCTCCCTACCCATACCCCCATGCACCCTCCTCACATGCACCCTCAACCCATCCGACCTTGCATAAACCCTCTCACACCCCTCACTCACACACTTGTACCTTCCCTTTCCCCTCCCCGGCCCCGTGCACGCTTGCGTTTTCAGATGCCGCGTTAGATTACCGAGGGCGTGGGTGCCGGTCAGGATTGTGCCGCAGTGGTAGGGGCAGGGGATTTTGGGGGAGGTTGATGGGGGAGGGGGTTGTTCGGGTGGTATGGAGGGGGGAGGGGGTGCGTGGTGGGTAGTAGAGGAGTTTCGAGGAGATGGTTAGTATGTGGCGGAGATGGAGACGGGGGGGTTGTTACGTACTGATAGTAGGGGAGATGTGCTTGAGATGATGGAGAGTTTGCTGTAGGCGTGTGTTGGGATGTGAGAGTTGTATAGTAGGTGGTACCGGTAAAGGCCGTGCTGGAGGGTATGATTTGGTCTGGTATGGGGTGCTGGAAGCTGGTGTTGGGAGCGTAGGTTTCGTAACTGGCAGTTGCATATGCGCATGCTTGTGAGTCCCAGCGCTGAGTTCCTCCTTGGAGTTCGGATATAATGGCCATTTGTAATGGGCTTTCTGCCGAACTTGATACGGCTGAGGGTTGGTAAGATGTGCTGTTTTGGCTGCCTCTGTTGTCTGGTGACCAAGGAGGCGCATGGCCGTATGTGGATTGGTTGTACGCCATGCAAGATTGCTCGTTTTTCTGGTCTTGTATGTGTCCAAGTAATACTACATGATGGTATTTCTCTCAACCATTATAAATCCAAAGAGCGAGGTAGAGAGAATGGTGATAACCCAGTTTGTCATCCAAATCGGAGCAGCAAATCATAGGAGAAAGCGCCAACAGCCGGAGATACAAAGCTCAGGCCTTCAAGGGCTCAACGGTAGTAATACGCCACCACGTATGGCACAATCACTATAATCTCTATCCAGTCCCAGACCATTAGTAAGGCGCCCTAGCCGACAAAGAAAACACCCCTCTGCATGCGTCTGACCAGCCAACCACGATACATGCATACCGATCAGATCAATCGCCGACATGCAACTTTACGCCTCTTACACATCTACATGAACAATCGCACTTAGTAATCATTCACGGAATTATATGAACGAAAATTCTATCCCATGTGGCTGCCTAATTTCCCTTCGCTTCAAAGCGCACGGGACAGTGTGGCAGTTTGTTCAGACTGGGATGGGCCTACTCGCCAATTCATCGAGACTACCCAATTAACGAAATCATCGGTAAAGTCGGGATGTAACACGGTGCATGAGACTGTGTTGTTGTTGGTCTTGCAGTACTGGGTTTTCGCAAGCACCAGTAGACTGTGACGCAAGATACGGATGCATAGGCAGCAAGTGCGGAAACGGGAAGCTTTTGCGATTAGATGTGTTTAACAAAGAAACTATGGGAGTCATTGGTACATATGTAGATTGCCTTTCGTGCAGTGTATATCTTTTTTTTTGGAAATTGTTGTGATGTATGGTATCTTGATACATGTTTACCAATAGCCCAGCACTTTGAGTTTCTTCTCATTGCAATCATGAAACTGTTCAATGCTCACCGCCGTTTTCTCTCTTGTTATTCAAGGCAATCCAGTATCCTCCTCACCATCTTCCGCATTCACTACACATCAGTGTTGTCATGACAGCATCTCCATCCGCAACAGAACCCGTGCCGATCATCCCTTGGACTACCCATCGGAACTGGAGATATATTAAATACACAATCGGCCTTACGGGCCGGTATTGATAGAGCAAACGCTCTGTTTGTCCATACTTCGGCGACCATACCTCTGCACGCTCCCTGCACCTTTATTAGCCTGCAGCGAGCAAAGCATCGAACCAGACACTACGTCAGTACCCCTGCGTTCCTTGATCAAGGGCTCTCCTATTTGGGTTACACGAAGGGGCTAGATGTTGAGACTAGCGTCGGTTTACAATGCATGAGTCCGAAGTAGAAAGTTGGGCGGGACGGATCGTTAGCGCATCAGACCGAGTACGAGACGGATGTTTTTTTTTCTCGGTCAGAGCTTGGCAGGGACGGTTGCTACCGGTTTTTTTCTGACCGGCCCGATTGGTTTTGCTCATGCGCCGCGGTAATCTATGATGGATGGTGCTTGCATGTGGCGATGGCGATGCGGAGCGAGGATGTGAAGAGATTGCAACGCCAACTGGTTCGGTAGATAAACCGGTTTACATATTATGCTCGCTATGATCTCCCATCTCCTATGTCGCAGAGGATTTTTTATAGGAAATCAGCCTCGCATATAGCCACAGAAGAGTTCTGGTGCAGAGAAGTTCTATTTCAGATGGTTATGGGCGTGGTGTTAGATTGAAAGTATGGTCGAAACGACTATACGGTGAGGAAGTTCTTCTTATGAGAACATCAACTGAACTAGAATATGAAGCTATTGCGATTGAGGACTAGCGACTAGACTAGATCATAGACCCTGACATGGAAAGGGCCAATGCCTTTATTTGAAACTGCCGTCTTGGTCATGTTTTGCTGCGACAAAAACCTCGGCTCTTGAGTGTTCATATTCCAGAACTCTCTAGAAATGAACACTTAATACGACACTAATATATTGTTTGGTATCGAGCATATGTATAACTCACAACTTCTCGATGCAAACGCCAAGACGAGAAGAAGGAAAAGATATCACTTTTCTCCACCGAATGTTCCGTCGCACTCGATCAGATTTTGTGCCAAGGCGATCCAACCGGTTTCAATTGAACAACGTTCTTGTTTTTGCTTGAGTGTAAAAATCATGCTCATCGTTGCTATTCCCTAAGATCAAATACGGCATTCTCTTCAGCTTGTCGTGTACTTTGAGCATAGCTCCAGACTAGTTATTCATGTGAAGAAAATTTGATTTACGTCCTTCTTGAAAGTGAGAAGGATACTGGGAGAACAACATCAAGAATCAGTGGAGGGGAAACGCATGCAGACATAGCAGAAATGTTTGGTATGAATGCACGATGCAGCAATTGGTGATGCAAGGAGATGTGTTCGCTTAACCCCGATCTTATCTACGGCCGGAGAATTTTGCGGCTAACCTATGATTAGGACGCCCCGCGTCCTAGAAGCACCTCTGACGTCGGCCGAGCTTCTTCTCTTCGATGGATACAGATCCATAACTTGCAGTATATCCGTAGTAATGATGCCGTAGCTGACGAATCGGCAAGTAGACCTCTCAGCCGATCTCGAATGACGAAACGTCAACGGCAGCTAATCGAGGGCCGCATAGGTATCATTCCTTGTTACGGGTTGCCACGTTGCGCCGGCAGATCGAATATCGTCTCAGGACAGGGGCGCGATATGTTGACGTCTTCACTGCGAGCCATGTCCGAGATTTTTGCAGTCTTGTCGCCGCAGATGTAAACCTTTTTCGGACCTTCTGGGCCGGGGTTAACGGTGATAGAAGTGCACGCCCCGCTTTGAGGCTCGAAAACGTGGTAAAAGTGGGTCCGGTGCCAACGGCGTAGATCGGCGAAAGGGCAAAACACCGGGATATCCATACGGACATACCTCATACACCAGACCGTCTTTTGATGTATTACAAATGTCCAAGAAATTTTCTAGAAGGCTGAAGGAAACGAGGGTATATAAAACTTGAGCCGTGTAGCTTGTATAGTCACCAATTCAGCCAACAAATCTCATTTCACACAACTACAACACCATTTCTCAATCCCCATCTTGTGCATTTCATTTTCCATAACAAAAGCGAACGAGAAAGATGTCTTCATCATCCGACTTCCAGGGCTGGGTAGCTCACGACCCCTCTGCCGCCGATGGCAACATGAAATGGGGCGACTACACCCCTAAGAACTTCGAGTCCACAGACATTGAGATGGAAATCAGCCACTGCGGTGTCTGCGGCTCCGACATCCATACCCTCCGCTCTGGCTGGGGCCCCTCAGACTACCCTCTCGTCGTTGGTCACGAGATCATTGGCAAGGTCACTCGTGTTGGAGACGCCGTCAAGGACCTCAAGGTTGGCGACCGCGTCGGTGTTGGTGCGCAGTCCGACTGCTGTGAGAGCTGCCGTCCCTGCAAGGCCAAGCAAGAGTCCAACTGCAACAACTTTGTCATGACCTACAACGCAAAGTACAAGACTGGCGACAAGGCCCAAGGAGGCTACGCAAAGAAGTGGCGCGGACCTGCTTCTTTCGCTATCCCTATTCCCGAGGGTCTTCCTTCTGAGTACGCTGCTCCTCTCATGTGCGGTGGTGTAACTGTCTACAACCCCCTCGTTACCTACGGTGCGGGTCCAGGAAAGCGCGTCGGCGTTGTTGGCATCGGTGGTCTCGGTCACTTTGCTCTTCTTTTCGCAAAGGCCCTCGGCTGCGACGAAGTCGTTGCCATCTCCCGCTCCTCCTCCAAGAAGGCCGACGCGCTGGAGCTCGGTGCTGATAGGTTCATCGCTACCGGCGAGGACCCCGAATGGATGAACAAGAACGCTGGCGGCCTCGACATCATCATCTCCACCATCTCTGGCGGTTTCGCGCTCGACCAGTACCTCAACCTCCTCGACGTAAACGGTACTTTTGTCCAGCTCGGCGCTCCCGACGACCCACTTCCCAGCTTCTCCCCCATGGGCTTGATCTTCAAGAACTTGAAGATTGCTGGTTCTCTCATCGGTACCAGGCAGCACATTGCTGACATGTTGGAGTTGGCAAAGAAGACGAACCTCAAGGCTTGGGTCCAAGTCAGGCCCATGTCCGAGGCCAACGATGTTATCGTCGATTTTGAAAAGGGCCTCCCTAGGTACCGATATGTGCTCAAGAACTAGGTTCTCGGTATGAAAACAAGTACCGATGATGACGATACCCTGTATTTGTAGTTTAGACGATATCATATAAATAGACTTTTTAATTTCCATTTGATCAAATATGAACTTTATGGCGCAAATCTATTGAAAACACCCCTTTAGACTAGTGAAATTTCTTGTTATGGCTGATTCCAGTGACGACTATCCTATGACAACATTTTAGATATGCTATCAAATTGACGTATTCAGCATGTTACGTTAAGTACTTGTCGAAAAATACCTTTAAAAGGTCCACATTAGAATTAGGACCTGGCTAAAAGGTTGTTACATGTTACGGCAATGGCAGAACTATAGCGACTCCTGAGATGCGATATTAGGAGTAGGCAGGATATTCACTACGAAATATTAGTATGATCTATTCAAATAAAAGTGAGACCACCTATGTATTTTGAACTAGTTGTGTCGTCAAGCGTTGCTGGGATGCAGGGTCTAGCCTAGCTAACCCTTTGTTTAGCCTCTGGCATTAGCGTACACTACTTTGTTATCCGAATCAGGAAACGCGGGGTTAGAAATACTAGATCTCTAATTGTCATGGGTATAGTGTAGCTGCTTGACCAACGCACCTTTTGGCGGGGTTCCTGCACTGGGACTATCCATGGATACACTATGAGACTATTGATTCCGGGAATTTGGAACTCTTACTAAGAATAGTTGGTTTGATATTAAAAGAGATATAATAAAACTATGAAATTATACGCTTGAGATACTTGTGCGACTACTTTGGTTCGCTGGCTTCTGCTGGCCGAATCGACCCATATCCGGTGCCACAAGCGACTGCTCATCGCTATCAGTATGTCGTACTTCGTAAGTGGTCGTATATGTGATGACATCCGGATCACCTCCTTTCCTCGAACCGAACGACTTTCCTCCCTTGCTTGCTAAAGCAACATCCTCTTTCTTCATTCCGAAACTTTGATTTCCATTTCCGTAGTAAGCTGCTCGGTCGGTGGCTCTGGTTGTACCCAGGATCTTGGGAAACAATCGTACGAGTATGACGCGTAATGTTGGTAGATTGGCGCACATGATGCCGATGTTGAGCTCGAGATTTGACCAAGTGATGACGTCGACCTGATCCCATGTTGGATTACTGGAAGCGGCAAAAGTCACAAGAGATCGTAGACGAAGAACGGAGATGACGGTCACGCTGGATGTAAAATCAGTACTTGAGCTCTCTCAATGGGCATGGGCTAAACTCACAATGTACCCACGCAGAACATAATAGCTACGCTCAACTTCTTGCGCCAGGATAACTGTAGCTGAAAAACTTCCCACAAGGGTACGGCAAGCATCCAAATATCCGTGATGATGCTGATAATGGCGTTGGACCACGCAAGGGCGTTGATGTTGATGCATTGACCTTGGTGTTCTCCGTCCCATTTCCACCAGTTGTATGATATCGGCCGGCATTGGAAAATCGACGCGGTGATAAATGCGATGGCGTAAAGGCAGGTGAAGACGATAGTTGCCCAAATGATTCTCTTGATGCTCTGCTTTGGGAATATCCGCAAAAAGAAGAAAAGGAGCATGAGCTTCAATAAAGCGATGTGGAAGAAGTAGAGCACTTCCAATCCGAAAAGATACTTGGCAAACTCGGTGATCTGGTCAGGTTGGACCGTCCAAATATCTCTTCCGAGTCCGTTGGGCACGACAGCCCGGTCAATGATGATAACAGACGGTGCTCCTGAAATCAGAGCGGCGACAACGCACCAGTCGTCATACGCAAACTCGCCACCAGAGAAGAATCCTCTATAGAAGAGTCTAGTAAGACCGAAGGCAGCGGTCAAGACCGCAATGATAATGTTGGATACGCGGACACTCTCGCCTCTATAACGTATCGGAGCGTGACATACTGTCATGGTCGCATTTTTGGTCACTGCATTTCAAATTAGCGGTGCTCATAGTCACGATAAAGAAACACTCACTCAGCCCTTGCCTTAGCGTACATGTTTTATGTACACAAATCTCGACTTGGTGCTGTAATTGCATATTTTGGCATATGCAAGTTGCATCGTTCAATGCACATGATGACTTGGAGACAGCCGTGACCAGACACTCTTGCTAAATAGTTGTATTAGTAGGCGTCCTCAAGATCATCAAGGAGGGGACATACCGCGCAGTCGGGAAGCTGTTCCACTGCTAATATCAAAGCCGAGTCATCGGGAACCTGACCCTGGGCAAGTGCCAGCTGCATCCATACTAGCAACGAGAGCAGGAATTGCAGGGACTTCATTCTTTCTTTCGCCCGTACGCGACGCGAGACTGAACAAACGAACTAAGAAAGCAGACGTGTTCTAAAACAAGTCCTGACTCCGATGCTGCATGGGGGAGCGGAGAGTATTTAGTATCATGCGAGGAACCAGTCCAAGCCACTGTTCTCCAGGGGCCAGCTCTTTCGAGAAAAGTAGAAGAGAGACGAACGACTGTAGTAACGTGGCGCCATGCGAAGGAAGACGGTAACTATAGCGTAGTGGAAGGCGGGGCCTGCGCGAATCTAGTGTCTTTCACCAAGCGGCATTCTTCATCGCAATTAGAGTTCCGTTGCCGTAGAGGTAGTCCCTGCTCCACGCATGGCAGGACCTGCACTAGGTCCCACAGGCATGGAATACAACCAATGATGAAATTACGACTGGGATAAGCGGAGTTGCCCCAGACATGTTGAAGTGGATCTCTCTGCAGGCCCTGCAGGGCAATCGCGGTCGGCAACGGAGATCATACTTTTCGCGAACAGTGGGCTCACAAGAGTGAAGGGGTTCGCCTAACATGCAGGAATGGTCGAGATAGGGAAAGGAGCCAGGCCCCGGACTTGTGCCGCTGAGCCTCACCAGGCACCTTTGCCGAGCGAAATCCTTCAAAGTCCAGCCTTACTTGGCGTCTTCCGATGCTTGGAATTCTTTGGAGGGCACTGAGACAGGGTGGGTTATCGTGAACCCATAGCAAAGCCGGAGAGTGTCCCGAAGATAGTGTCTGGTTCCGCGCCCAAGCGGCGGAAGAAGCGACTGGGCATGCACCACCACTAAGTAGGTAATGCAGGCGTTCAGGTTGAGGCCATCCGCACCCGCCCGTGGGCATGTCCATGAATACTTAGTTCTCTCGGCAAAAGGGCTATGGTACGCTTTAGCTGCTTGTGCCACATGGCAATCGGCACTTTCTTCTTGCAAATCGTGTTCGCAACGGTGTCGATCACCTTACATACCTACATGCTACGTCCACCAGGGCCGCACCCCAAATTCTCGACGCCACCCGCTGCTCCACTCTTCCTAGCAGATATGTACAAGCATAAGCATCCCGCAATTTGGCACATGTCAATGTCAATTACATGCGAAATCTCTAGGGGGTGTGAAACAAGGGGATTTACAGAGCCAACTGGTCTATTCCTGGGAAGGCTGAGTGTCAGTCTAGTGTCTCCACGAGGGAGAAAAGTGCCGGGCGCCTCCTACATGACACACGCCACCCCTCCAATATCCTTTGCTAGTTTGTTCTTTCAGCTCTTCTGGTTTCGTTCCAATGACGATAGGCTGCACACGTATTGGCATCCTCTAGCCAAGTTACCGTTTGGGTGCCAATGGCAAACGGTACTAGAACTAGGAGGCATCTCTCCGAACCCAGGACGCCACACCCGAAAATTCTCTACCACTCACATCCATTACATGACACACTCCACGTGTTAGGGGCTCTATTTTCCCGAATTTTTATCCGATGAATCTAGAAACCAGTCGCTTCGAAGTATCAAAATTGTAGAAACCATATATCTTATAGCACAAGGCAAAGCACCCCCCCGGTTGATAGGGCAGTCTTACATACTATACCTGACACGACATTGAAACGAGGCCACGCGACAGGGTGAATTAAGATTTCCAGGACGCTTGCCCCTTTCCTACGGGTCGCATGCATCACGTCCGACCACAGTGGCGGCTGTGACGCAAGTGTTCCAGTCTTTTTAAGGTTGAATGTCGGCCGAACATCGCGACCCAACGTCGTGACTCGCAAGCACAAGCATCACATCCCCGCGTTCATCATTCGTATCCTTACGGCCTCTATGCAGGGTATTTACATGCATTTGATCCACGCATACACATGAATGTAAAATAGCGTATACCTATACGCACACTCAGCCTTGTCGATGGAAGTCAGTGTGTGGGCACACCCACGACAGCTGAAGCTCTTCACCGGAACGAGGCACCTCCGAGAAATATCGGTGATTCCTCTATACCAACGATACATGCGTATAAATTTGAAGATAAGGGACTGGAATAACAACGCAAGGCAATCTCCACATTCCGATTCCTGTCTATGGACACTCCATAGCTACTCCACCGCTACTCCATCTACTCCATGCGCTTGTCTGTCAAGCTACGCCCACAACCCACATTCCGACCTGCCTCTACCTTGGGTTGGTACTCTATCTAGCTTAGTTTTTAGCGCGATGCTTTGGTAGTGATGGAAAGTTCCGCACATAAGCCGGGAAGCGATGACATATTCTCGCACCTCTGCCGGACTACATTCGGGCCTTGGTTGGGCGATCGCTCTGCAAATCGTTCTAAGCGGTTGGTCATCGGCGCCGCGCATCTCTACTAACCACCCACGTGCCAGTGGTCGGCGATCACCACGGTGCGAGCTACGGGAAGGAATGGATTGCTTGTTAGCACATCTTTAAGGGTCGCATTACCATGCAGTGCGCGTCTTTATATCGACACCGCACATCCCCTCGTTGGCTGTATTTCGCTGAATATACAAAGCTGTGTTGTCATTGGTGCGCTTTCCGATGATAGCGTTCGGCATTTTTGATGTATACATATGCAACTGGATCTCTGGAAAAGAAAAAGGTGTTTAGATGCACAGCTTCTCAACCATTCATGAAGGTATTTACTTGTGTCGGCGAGAAGGGACACCGCGATCCAAACATGGCTACTACACATGCTTCCATTGCTCCGCTCGAAATCATTGCCACTGTATTCACTTCCTGGAATCTTTCTTATCCCGATATCAGTTCCAAACTACATATTGTGATCAAGGCGCATCCTCGGCTTCAAAATCTCTGACATTGATCTGCATCTGTCGCCTGATTGTGGCGAAGCGAGATGTTCTCACACACCATGCAAACTCTATTGCGGCGTCACCCGGCCACATGCGAAACAAAGGTTGTATCTTGGAGATCTCGATCATCAGAAACCCCGTCGGCCGAGGGGGGTTTCCTATTCATCTTGAAAACCCAATAACGTGATGGTTTTTTCTTGTTATTTGCATTCTTGATTTCCTATTCCCGTACGACCATTCAATTAACACCGAAACAAACGGCTCCACATCTCATCGACTCATGGGCTTAGAAAACCCCAGGTTGTGTCTAGTGTACACTCGATCGAGCGGGAATAACTTGTTCGCCATACTCCACGTAGTCAACTACATGCCCTCTCATGACTTTCTCAAGCTCTCAGGCGATGTCGAAATGGTCATGAAAAGTAGTGTAGATCTTTACACATAATGACGGCACTCTTCTCGGAGTGGCTATTGGAACCTGCTCTTCTTTCTCGGATACCAATACCATGGAGTTGTGTAATTCTAAGAAGACGGTGGCAGATATTCAATATTCCTTCACATGGGTTTTTTCTAGTTTTGAAAGTAAGTCTGGTCATTCTGAACCACACATATAAAGTACACTTTTTTTTTAAATTGGAAGGCTGAGAGATAGAAACCAGAGGATTTAGTATCCACGAAACCAGGAAGTAAAGTGATAGACGTTCAGCATTGTTACTGGGCCTAGACTTTCGTGTACAGCATCACGTGAATATGCGTTACGTCATCCTTATCGATAATACTAGCGCCTATTGGACATTTTTCGAAAGTGAGAACTTGGGAACGGGCACAACCGTCATCCCTTGAAATGCGACGAAATTGAGTTATTGTTCTCTTATTTTCGCCCATTCGCGACCGTGCCGGCTGATGCTCGGTCTCTGTCGACTCCGATGCCCATCCTACTCCGCTCCACACTTCCAGACGCGCTTTCTCCGAACGCTCCCTCGCGAAATACCGACATACGTTCCACAATGGAATCCGACGATACAAAAACCCACCGGTCTACTTAAGACGCTGAATGGACCTAAGCTTGACTCGGAGGCAGCCCTTGGCGACATAACTCGGACCGCAGAGCTTAAGAAGCTCGCAAATATACAACACTCATTGATCGCTCTGGAAGATGGTCATTCCAAGAACCTATATGCGCTCAGAAGGCTTCACATTATACTACGGTCAGTCAGTGCCACCGATGGCCGTGATGATAGTCTTCGCGCACCCTTGTGGCGGGCATATATGCTATCAAAAGCAATCTATCCTCGAGTTATGACACGTCTCTCGAAAAGAGCCTGGGATCTACTATGGACAACCCAGTCTATTGATTCACCCAATAATCGAAACCGAAAGGCCCACTTGAAGCAGCTTCTTTGTGACATGGAGAAGCTGGGACAGACCATGACTGTTGGGCAGAGGGCCGGATATCTCGAAAGAGTATTTCTTAGTGGCAGGGAAGATTACGCTATCAGCGCATGGGAGCAGGACCATAGTTCGGATCCTGAGAGTGCAACACATGGTCATAGCCCGGAACATTTAGAAATTGGAGCTAAGCTACATGCTTTCTTTGGGAATGTAGATCGCAGCCGATGTATTATGGACGAGCTCTTCCGTCTGTATCCTAGCTGGGACACATCTGTTATGATGGTTGTATTTCGCGCTCACACAAGCTCGGATCTCCAAGAACACCATCATATTGCAAAGCAAATATACGTCAAGATGAGAGAGCAGAAAGGCGACGCCTGCACGACCGAGGACTATGACGCTTGGCTTGTGGGATTTCTGGAGGCTCGCAGTCTGACCGACGCAAAGCAAGTGTTCCAGGACATGGTCAAGGGTGGCTATTTGCTTGTCAGCGGAGCTACTGGTCGAGCCGAGTCAGTCTTGAGGAGATTGCATTTGCTGTATCATCTTGGCACCGACATTTCCAAGATGACTAGTATCGCTCTCAATGCCATCTCAGTTCTCCCGCCTGTCTATCACGGCCATATATTTGGAGATTGGATGAAGTCCGCTGTTGTGGAAAAGGCACCGGAGGCAGCTGCTCAAATCTTGGACGTGATGCTGAAGAGAGGATATCAACCAGAAACTTTTCATTTCAACATGCTGCTTAAAGCTTTGATACGTACAAAGGACACCCCCAATATTCTCAAGGCCGAGAACATCGGATGGCGCATGATTGATGAAGCGTGCAAAGCCCGCGCGAGACACTCATCGGATCCACAGACCGGTAGCATCGACAAGAGGTTTGTCGACCGCGAAACGGGTGTAGGTACTGTACAAGGTGTTCCTGCAGCCAATGTTACTACGTTCGCTCTGATCATGCAACATCACGCTAAGAGCTTGCAATGGGAACATGTTGAGTACCTGACCCGTCAGCTTAGGGAGACGACTGTTGAGCCGAATGCCACTATCATGAACGTCATCATGGACAACAAGTGTCGCCAGGGTGCTTACAGTGAAGCCTGGATGGTTTACAAAGCCCTCACCAACCCACGAGAGGGCAGTAAAGGCGTTTACCCAAATGGTGCAAGTCTCCGTTGTCTTTGGAAAACGCTTCGCCTAGCACTTGGAGATCACGCCACCCGGAATGATCCTACCCTGCCCACTCCTCGCGAGCTATTGAAAGAGACGATATCCTGGCGAATTCTAAGTCGCAGTCGCTACGATGCTGATCGTTTCAGAATGGGTATCGCAGGCGCCGACAAAGGAGCGATAACGTCACTCATCATGCACTGTTTCGGCTACACTCAGGACCTCGCTGGCTCGCTCATTGCCCTGCATGTTCTCCGTCACCACTTTTCCATATTTCCAACCAACAAAGCAGCCCAGATCTTGCAAAAACAAATGGCTTGGGTAGACATGGCGCGCGATTCAGAATCTGTGCGTAGTCAATATTTCCACAGTCGCTCCAACAAGAAGAATATGGAACGTGTTGTGAGAGTATACGATATTCTTTTGGAGCAGCGGTTAGCTAGGATGGATCTGAAGGAAGGAGAGTATGAGAAGTTGACTGAGGAACAGATTGGAGATGTGGGACTGAACCTGTTGAGCGAGTATGTGAGAGTGATGCTCAAGAGGAATTACCCGCCTGAGGTTGTGGAAGCTATGATTGATGCGGCGAGGCGTGCAGTAGGCGTGCCCGACCTGCCTACTGGGGACATAGATGCTTTTGAGGTGGTCTGAATGGGAGTGCTCTGAGGAAGGTTACGAGAGCACTTGATGGGAGCAAATTCGTATCCTTGATCACGTTCAACAAACTTTAGAAATTCCACTCAAACTATTATTATAACAATCATGATCCAAGATCTACAAGCTTACGGGAAAACGATCCCTGAGTCGCTCCCCAAAAATATAAAACAAGATCGGAGCGGGTGCAAGGAGTAAGCTCACGAATGCAAATGTACTGATACCCCAGCCATAGCCCAACTTCTTGAACAGCGCAGGCGCAAGGATGGGAACAATGCCACCGACTACACTGCGGAAAACAGTACCAGCTGCTATCGCGCTTGCAGCGTACTTTTCGAAGCTGTCAATAAAGTAGTTCTGCGTGCTGTTGAGAATCATGACCTGTCCGATGCCATAGAAGAATGTCGCAGCGATAGAGACGAGCCAGTGCGTGTGTTTCTCGACTGCCCAAGCAAACCAGAAGAGAGACATTGGGATAAAGACGGATCCGATGTTAGCCAGCGGCAGGCGGAATTCAGGTCGAGCTTTCTCGTGGTTTTTGGCTGTGAGTGACTTGTACACTGTATCGATGCGTGGGACAAGAAACCATACTGCAAATAGGAAGCCACAGCCTGGTCCGAGATAGAGCAGCCCAACCTGCTCAGTCGAAAACCCGTAGTCATCTTCGTAGATGGGCTGCATATTCGTGTAGATGCTGTACGTAGTGCCGAAGATGAGAGCCTGATATACCGCCATGACAGCAACAATGGGCTGCACAAAAATCTTCGGAGGGCGCTTCAAAGCCTGTGAAATCTTTTCGCGTAGGGGCCGCGCATCCTCGCCTTCATACGAGTACTTCGTGTCATCCCATTCAGCCGTTTGCGCCTCGAACTCTGCCTTCTTGCCGCTCAGAATCATGGGTGCGTACGTTTCGCGGAGGAAAAAGTATCCAGCGAGCGTGTTGATGAAGCAGACGATGGTCATGATCCAAAAGACCCATCTCCAGCCAAGTCGTTGGACGATCAGCCCTCCGAACAGGGGTCCGAGGGTGGGACCTAGAAGGGGACCAAGGAGATACCAGCCAAACACACCCGCTCTTTCGTTGGGCAAAAACATGTCGCTTATGGTGCCGCCGCCATTTGCAATGCCTACGCTACCGAAGAACCCTGTGATGCTTCGTACTGTGATCAAGAAGGCGATGTTGGGCGCAAGTGCGGTGGGAATTTGGAGGAGCGTGAAGATGCAGAAGCATGTGAGATAGATTTTCCTCCGGCCAAACGTCTCAGATAGAGGTGCGAGAATCAAGGGTCCGATGCCTAGCATAACCACGAAGCCAGTCGTCGTGCCGATGACAGCGGTTGTGGAGCAGTTGAGGTCTTTGGCGATTTGTGCAATACCTGGCGTGAACATAGATGAGACCAGGGGACTGAGGACTGGATATATTTGTTAGCCAAAGGATATGCAGGAAGAGGGTAGCTTGGTGTGTGTACTTGACATGAGGGCTATGACAGCCACATTTGCCATTTTCCGGCCTTTGGTCCATTCTCGTGGGTTTTCATCGCTGGGTAAGTCTTCGATACGCAGATGCTATCGCAAATCAGTAAATCTTTCATTTGGTGTATTGAATCACGTGTGCGAAGATGACGTACTGTACAAGGCTGTCCCTCTTCGCTATACCTCTGCTGCAATAGCGGTGCGCGCTCATTTTGTGTAGGCATGATAGTCACAGCATACGGTGGTGTATGGTGTTCCGGACGTGAAGCGCGACTGTGGTTGAGAATAGCATCACGAGCTTCTGAAATCCGGCAGCCACATCCACTGATGTGTCAAGAAAGTAGTCGTCATTGTGGCTAAAGCAATCATGCTGTTTAGCCGCGTTGGGTCGTGTTTGTGGATATCTCATCTTTGGAGCGTCATCGATATCTGCCGGGGGAGATCGGGCGATGCGCGATCGACAAGGTTCGTTTGGCCAATCATGTCAGCTCGCATTCACACCATATACATATCCCACCACAAACTTCGGGCTTCAGTGGCCGTCGCACATTTATTAAGGGCATAGATTTGGGGATTGGTATGATTACTAGAGCTGGAATTGAACCGTGTTGTTTCCATATGTTTATCGTGATGAATTGTGTGTGGTGACTTGTGCGGCCATGCGTTCGATATGTCAAGAAATACTAAACATCACTTTGACTGTCTTGTATGGAGATGAGGCTGAGAAGTTAATTTAATTATATTCAAAAGACCGCTGTGCAATAAGTCTACATCCAAATCATACAATCAGCGCCTTTGTGAGTTTAGGCAACACCTCTACCTCTACGTCGCCGCTCTTGCTTCACTGCTCTTTCTATACTGTACACAAAACTTTACATTATCGTAGTCTTCTCTGAGAACGCGTAGACCCCATCCGTCCCGTAGCCCTCTTATAAGACGACGGCTGCTACCATTCTTGAGCCTCCGTGCTTTGTACACAATGCGGAATCTTGGCACAAGATTGACCAAGGAGGCGGTCATGTAGATTGAGATCTTGTTATCCTGCAGATCTCTCCACCAAGCCTCGCTGGCGCCTTGGATTTCGTAAAGAGGGTCCATATATATCAGTTCTTCGTCATGAAATCCCTCCCAGTCCGCCCGGTCCTGCAAGTCGGCATCTGAAGGTATACATGTGCAATCTTCCTCAATGCCGGTGCCACTCCATTCTCCAGTTTGGGGGTTGAAGAACTGTTCGCAGCAGGTGCATATTCTCTCGTCTGGAGGTGGTCGCCCCATGATATCCTCAAACGGCGCGAAGCTAATACAGAAATAGGGACAGAGTGCGTTCATGCGGAATAGAAGTGTTATATCACGTTGAGAATCTTGGCCGATCTCATATTGCGTTCCAATGGTGAAACGCTCTGGTGCATGCTTGAACTCAGCAATGGTCGGCATGAAGGTCGAGATGAACGACACTGAAGCTTCGAGTCCCATGAGCCGAATGGAAGTGCTTCGCATCCAGAGCGGACGAAACTCAGCCCGAATCTGCCTACAGGTCTGTGTGAGGCCGAAAAACTTCCAGGGACGTGTTGCATATGGCTCTGGGACAGCCTCTCGAACTAGAACGTCGCCTTCTGGTGTGTCCGGTGTTCCGGCAGTGATGGCGAACTCGTATATGAAATTTCGGATCTCTTTGATATAGTCAGTAAGAACCGCTAATGTCTTGATGAGGGTGCCTACCTGCAGAGTGTGCAAGGAAGTCGTAAAAGCTTTGGACGTTCCTTGTTGTTGGTGTCATCTTGCTGGTGATGCGTAGTGATTGTAAGCTGATCTTTTGATATCGAAAAGTAGACGCACTGTGAGCTCAGAAGCATGGGCACAGTGTCAAGAATATATATGTGAGTGGGAGTGTACCAAGGTGGCCGGTCAGGTGACAGGTCAGTGAATGATATACGCCTAGCTACCTTTCACCAAGTTGCATGGGTCTCAGTGTGCGCCTCTCAGTGGTTGCCTGTCTAACATACAGTATGACGTGAAATTAACAGATAGCCACGAAATATTTTACGGGAATATACCAAATCGTGAACTGAAAAAGGGCGAGTGAGACTCTAGCGCAATCTCTTTCGAGCTTGCAACTGCAATGGAGTGAAACACGTGCACATCGTAAATTGTAGGTGAAGGGGTGTAAGTGAAGGAAAGGGTCGTGATCCAGCTGATTTATGGGTTTTGAAATCAAGGTAACGCCAGCATACATAGTAGTTACGGCAATATAAAATCGAACATCTACACAGAAGTAGTGCCAATGCCCAACAAATGTCCGCGCGGTGGCTGACAAACGGAGTCTGGTTGCTACAGGCTGGTTGCGATATCCGCACAACAAGAGAGTTGTCTGAGCCCGTAGACTGTCAAGCCTGACAAGGAGTCATGACGTGGAAGACATGACGAGAAGTTTGGGTGTCCCTTCCTCTCACTGTGGATCGCTTGACGTCCACTCCTTCCCAATGAGCGTAGAGTAATTTTGTAAGCTGCACGTGAAAACAAACACTGCCCCTAGCACCTGAATACACTCCTTCACTTTGAATTTGGACCACAATTAGTCTTCTCATTGTTTACAATCACATGTTAATTGATTGATAGCCACAATTACCAATCAGAGGCACAGCGCGGGATCTCGCGCCTCAAACCTCTACCAGGACCTCCACACAAGCCGCTAGCAGCTCCGTCATATGGAATACTATAAATGCCCGGTCGAAGATCTATGGCGAGAGGTAAATCGGCGCAAGCTGGGACTGCCCTTGAGACCCCGGGACGAGCTGAGCGAGGCTTTGGCGAACGACGACGAGCGAAGAGGATCCGAAGCAACGACGGTGGAAACCATAATCCAAGGCGGCTTCATTCCCAAAAACGTCAATCTGGGGCACACAGCCGAGTTTGGATCGACAGTCGTGGCCAACCAACTCGTCGACGAAAGTACATACAACCAGTACCATATGTGGAGACAACGAGACTGATGAGGGCTAGAAATCATCTACTGGACCATGAATACTTTCTTCCCGACCATCCAGCTCTTTTTCGAGTCCGGCCGTTCTTGTACCATCGACGGCGGCCAGCTGCCGGACGCAAGAATAGGTCTAGATTCGGCTCTTCAATTCCAGTTGACAGATTGTGCACACGAAGAGGATGGTCGTGTTACCAATTCCCTTCTCCCTACAACATACTCAGGGCCTGGAACTGGCATGGCTATCAAGGAAGTAGTCATCGCCCAACGAACCAGCATCGCGCTGCAGCCGATACACCCAGAAGACGCCAAGCGGTGGACAGAGCTAGATCGCCCTCACACGAGGATCGCAACGGAAACGCATACGGTTGTTGGAATAAGATTGAGGGGTATGGATAGGCTGGCCTACATATGGGCGAAAGTTAAAAATGCTCCGGCAACACGAGTTTGGAGCGACGTCAGGATAGCTGGGTTGCGAAACGATGTGCCAGTACCAAATGTATGGCAGCCAGAACGTCCTATAAAGCCAGGAGCTGAGAAAACCGTGGTAGTCAAAAACAGCCTGATTACGCGCAATTCTGGAGCGGCCTAGGCAGAGCCTCGTTGCGGGTGGATGCTCAGAAACACCTGGGCATCGGATATATCCCTTTCACGATGTGGCGAGCGGTTTGGGTGATAAGGTTAAGGTGAGCAAGTTCGTTCAATTAAGGGACTGATACAAGTCTGTAACTAACGTGACAGTGATATTGGAAGTGGTTCTCGGGAAACCCAGCAACACTGGAGCGATGAGTTGTTGACTTGGGTATGGATTTTACAACGTGCTACTTGCTGGCAAAAGCACGAGTGTGTACTCTGTAAATGGTTGGATAGCATCAATATAACCATTGCTATAGCTTGACGCCGCAAAGTCCACTTGGTGACTCGGCCGATGGAAGTGCATAAGAAGGCTTCAAGACTACTAGCAGCGACGAATGCTTTCTGGGACAGGGACTGAGTGTTCCACAACCAGACAACATACTCTTCACCACACCGACAAGTTAATCAACAACCCAGCATCAATCCAGCTAAGACCCATTAGCTGACATGGGAAAAAGCGCAATTCCCTCCCAAAAAAAACACCGAACACTCCTTATACCATCACTCCGACCCGTCAAGTCACAAACAAGGAAATTACCAAACAACCCCCAAACGGTCCGATAATCACCAAGCCCGTCACTTCCACGCCGATGCACCCCATTTGCTCAGCCGTAAACCCACCTAAGCACATCATCACCGCTTACCTCGGATCAAGACGGGGAAGTAACCCGCAAGCCAACTACACAAGATGGGATTGCCCGCGCCAATCCTGGTAAACAACCCAGTCGGACAACACATGTCCCTCGACCATGACGCCTACTTACGCGTCGTTTGCGCCCTTTTTCTTACCTCCCCAATAATAAACGAGAAAAAAAGGCTGTGTACAATGTCCAGCTTACGCATCACCATCTCTTCCATACCGGCATCAAGCCATCCTATTCCTCAGTTTAAAAAAAACCCCTCCATACATGCTATACCTTCCCAGATAACCACCCCACGTGACATCTTCAACCGCCAAACCCCCACGCCCAAGCCGTCTAAAAAAACACAACCACATGACGTCCAAGCCCAAATATCTAAAACTCCGACCCAACCTAACCTCCCTCTGTACCCCTGCACCCATCCAAAAAAAAGCTCAAGCAAGAAAACTCCCAACACAACAGTAACAACTCCCGATCAGAACATCCGACTCACAATCGCAGTGAAGCAAGCCAACGGTCCAACTTCGGCGCGTTGCCAGAAAAATAGCAGGATAACCCGTACCGAATGTAACGGAATTAACCCCCACGTTTGCGTCAAGCGCGGGTGTGGGGGGTGAAATGGAAACAAGGTTGAGCGACGCAACCAAAAAAAAACGTTTGCGCTGGCTTTGGGGTGGGACTGGGGACTAGGGGGTAGTTGGCGGGGAAGGGCGGAAGGTATATGTAAGGGGGGGGAGGTTTGACGAGGGGGGTCTTCCGGGTTCCGGTCGGTGAGATGATGGTGAGGTTGGAGGTGGCGGTGTGGTTGGGGTGGGATGACGAGGGTTGCGTGGATGGTCGAGGGATTGGAGGGGTTGTGTGCGATGGGCATGGTGTCCATTCTCAACATGGCCTTTTTGTCGTTAGTATGTAGTTTGGTGAGCCGGGTTGAGTGGTGAGTATGCTTCGATTGCTCGTGTAGTTAGTCTAGGGACATAGATGCGTATTTTAAAATATGTGAATGACAACACTGCAGTTATTTTAGTTAACAAAAAGATGAAGTGTATTGAGTTTTTCCCAAAAGAGTAGTGCGAGTTTAGAGCCTCATTCGGAGTCTAAATGCTCGCGATGACGCAGATGTCAAACCATAATTTCTGCAAGGTTGTGAGTTCATGGGCAACGCCTACAATGCCTCAAGTCCAATCTTCCTTCATTAGGTAATGCATCCTGCAACTCCAACACATGATACTCACAAATCAAGTTCTCGCACATGTCCTTTTCAATGCAGTCGTCTAGCTTACCTGTGTTTTCGCATTTGCCGCGATTTACTATCAGTCGACCAAATAAACCGCAACATGTCATGTATGTACTTGGACGTAAAAGGCGATTGCCAAGAGCTGGGGAAGTGCATACCGTTCAGAGAAGCAATGTGCTTTGCCGAGCTGGTTGGTTTGTAATAGTGGAGAGCGAGATTGGTGGAAGATCTGCACTGCCTTTTCGGACCGAGGTTTGGTAACATGTGCACGCTACATGGACTACATAAACGGCTGAGCGCAAGGGTCTGGCGAGGGGCATGCGACTAGAACCCCAGACGGGAAGAGTTTTTCGACATGTGGAGGTCTTCAAAACTTGGTTTGGCGTGTTGTTCGTGTCGAAATACCGAAAGAGGGATGGCTGTGATAGGGAATTGTGATTGACGCAGACGCGAACTGGACGACTGCTGAGAAGCAGTGTGCTTACTCCAAATAAATTGAAGTAAATTGATAGTATGTTGCGCAGTTACATTGAATGTATTGTTTCCGCCTTACCCGAACTATACCCGTCAAGCGCGGATAACTTCCTTCAAACCGACAATGCCGTTTTTGTACACACATAGGCTGTCTGGCAAGATCGAGTAGTATTCCCGTGCTCGCAGGTATGCCTGGTGATTCTTCGCAATGGGGTAAGACTATACGATCTGTTGAGGATCCATGATGCGTATGTGCTATACTTGGCGCAGACCGCAGACATGCGCCATATACGCGCAGCCACTGACGCCGATGGCACCAATATGGCCCGATACGACTACACTCCGGATTTGCCGCCAGAGTTGAGTAATGATATGGATCTGTGGCTTACGCGCAAGCGCTGCCCAGCAAATAACTAGGATAGACATGGTGTTTTTGGATTGTCATGGATCGATGGATTCGAAAGCTTGGCCCATACGTAGGATCCTTGCAGATACTCGCTTGCATGGGTGGGTTTGTGAAAAATCTTGACTCTAGCGTCTATCGACTGTCTGTGGCTAGACGTCAACCCTCAGTCTGTAGGAATGCATTTGGAGATGCCAACACTTGATCTACGTATTAGGGCTGCCCGGCAACTGGATGTTCCGACATCCGTAGAGAGGGGCTATTGCATTCGAGATTTTAATGGACCTATCCTATGCGAATTCGCATAGTTGTCCAAAGACGTGCAGAGCAGCAGTTTCAACATCGAGAGACACTAGCCAATTGTTGCATGGGGTTGTTTGTCTCCAATTTTGACCCCTGCTCAGGCTGCCCATCGTAATGTCAATCCATCCTATAGCATATCACTTACTCAATGATCTGCAAGGCCCAGATGCTAATACGAATTTCTCAACAATGGGACAGCCATTGATCGTGTCAGCAATATCATTCAGCTCCAACTGCGGTCTATGATTGAAATGTTGGGAGAGGCAACAACAGACGGGTAGAGATGACCCGAGCCTGAGGTCGGGGGAAGAGCGTGGGTATAGGCGACATCCCACGCCGAGACAGTGGAGAGGATCCCGTCCGATCAGCTTGGCTGAGATATGTTGAGGCTCCTTGCTAAACGGAATTGGCGTGGCAAACAAGCAGCGGCCGCAACTGCCGTTCTCCCTAATGCAGACGTTGAATGGCAATCGACCCCCACGAACAGCCATGACAAATGATCGGCAAACTACAGGTAAAGCAAAAAAGGGGGGGCGAAGACTTGAACACCAGTACCTGTAGCTGGTGTTGCCAGCCAAGGCCAGACCGAGTTTGCGATGTGCGTGTGCGCTTGGAATACCTGTGCTTGTCCTCTGTCGCTTACGCTTGCAGTATGTATAGAGGCAGTATCGGTGTGTGTGTGTGTGGCTGGCCGTGACAGATGGAAACGAGACCATGTCATGGTGACGAGTGTCAGAAATGTTTTCCGCAAAAGCATGTGCGAATGCCGTCGGCTGGGCAAGTCGCCGATGGATGTGGACATGGACGGCGGTCTGGCTTCGCAGGGTTGCATGTGCCCCGCATGATCCAAGGTGATGCCTGACCCTTATCCTCACCCCTCTTTATCGCTATTCCCGGCGTGAGACGGGCTGTTGTCGGGTGGGGAGCGGTGACTTTTTGATATGCTTGCTGGCTCATGGTGATTGATGGTGTCCGTCAGTAGCATATAGTGTTTGCGGTGAAGAAAGAAGCAAAGTAGTGCTGTTCAAAGGGGTCTCGTGATGGGTTTTGGCCAGCACACAAAGACGGAACTTGGGCAGCATCCAAGACGGCCATTCCCGGGGTGACATGCATATCTCAGGGCGTCAATGCATGGAATGGCGGTACACGAGGACAAGAGCAATGGCATGGAAAGCTTGGGGAGGCTATGCGAGTCAGAAGGCTGGTGCGGCGACGAGTTCAACGTGTGCGGCGAGTGTTCGAACGTGGTAAGAAGGCGGGGAACCAGGATCGCCAAAATGTGGGGTAATAGCGTCGGTCTTTGCTGGCTGCATCGCATCGCTCCAGGCTTCGGGGCTCGGATGGCGCTCCGAGCGAGGCTGTGCATTCTGGATGGCAGACGTTGGTCATGGGTGGTTTTGCCAGTCTTGGTCGTCTTTGTACTTGGACCGACTCGGACTTGTTCTGGGTCAAGAGACCACGTATATAGACTAGGTAAGAGCTAGCATACTTACATCCAGCTGGCGATGCAGTGGGTATAGACTTTCCAATCATCGTGCCACCATGACGGCGTCGCCGGGGTGCATGACATGTCTGTGGCAGCGCATGTTGATGAATGTTACCGCTCGCTGGACATGCGCAAGACAAAGAAGCTGCCTCCGTAGAGTAGAGTGGTATCGCCGACCCAGGAGAGTTTGGCGGGATGATTCGGAGACGGACTTTTCTGGGGCGAAGTTGATTGCCATTGTCGGGGTAAGCGACTGCGTGGGGGGGAGCCAGCGATACACCGGTTCACAGTCCACGGCGGAGGATCAGGTACCACGAGGAGGCGTCTCACCCACCCCCGTATCGTTTTGATATTGCAGAAAAAAAGCAAGGTTGGGGCCATGTCGACGGACCCTGCTCACCGCCGTCATGATGCCAAAGTCAGTTTGGACGGGGCATGTCGAGTAGGATAGTCTGCTCGCTCGGCACCTTTCCCCGCGCTCTGCCCCCTTGTTGATATGTCGACATACGCGTGTATTGACATGGTGCAAACACGTTTGCTGCCACAATTGGCCTAGATGGCTAGGTACACGATTCAATGGCGGTGATAGGACATGGATCTAGCGGTGCTGGCGGGCGAATGCGCAGTATGGAAACGTGTGTTGGAGAGCCTCAGAGGGGAGACGCTCGGGCCTGGGCCCCCCCGCCACCAGAGAGTAATGGGCGTGGGGGTTCTCCCGACTCCAATCGATCGTCATCTTGGCCAGGCTCTGCAACAACGAGGCACATGTTTGATACACACGTACGTATGTGTGTGTGCCTCCACTATTTTCGGCAGGTTTCGAGGCCATGTCATGGTCGCATGGGGATTACGGCCGCCGGACTGGTGCCGCATGGTCTGGTGACAAGAGCCTGCTTCACACGGCCTGCCACGTCTTGCAGCGTTGCTGGACAATCCTTCGTCCCCCTTGGCCTTTGCATCTGCTCTGCTGCAACTCCGAGCAAAAGGCCCGCCAAACTCTAGCGGCGGCTGGGGCGACTGGGCCTGGGGGGGGGACGAGGAGGAGGAGGAGCATCACCAGATGGTGTGAGGACAAGGACCCGCCGCACCCATTTACACCGGACGGCCACGATTCCCCCACCCCCACACTACCACGCCCGAACGGTATCCATCGACGCTCCTCTGATTCCGCCAACCCTTCGCATGGGGCCAGCAGTGGCGCCCGCCAGCCTATCACCAGACCCCAATGGACCCTCAGAGATCGTCACAAGGCGCTGCTCCCCCTTGCCCTGGCCCTTGCCCTTGGCCTTTTTTTCACATCCGGCCACGATCCGACCATCACAGCCTCCCCACCCCTGCCCTCCTGTTACTGCACGAGCGAAAAGAAACAAACGCCGCTCCAATCAGTAAGACGCCCCGTCTTCATTAGACCCGTTCAAGCCACCCAGCAAACTAAGGCCCAGCCAGCGGTGCCTGGCATCGGCTACGTGCAGGCCAGGACTGCCTCGGACAGGCTGCGCTTGTCACCGCCCCTTTGCCCTTCACCCCCAAGTGCCGGCTCATCCCTCTCGGACACGCTCGTTACTCGTTACCCTGAAATGCCTGCAGTCGCTAGCTCTCCTGACAAAGCCCGTCAGCTGGACCCCCACGCTCCTCGTTGCCCTTGGGAGAGGGTGCCAGGCCAGGTCCGGCGTTTGCAAACATTTAAGTACCTGCGCTATCTGGCTTCTTGACCAAACATCCATCCACCATTGACGTATTCGTCTCATTTTTCCTTTTCAGCGTACCGCTAGTTCTTTGCCAAAAAGTCTCGCTTCTCTTTACAAGCCTTTGCTAGTATAAAAGCCTACTTTCTTCTCCACACTCTCAAAAAAACTTATATCATGTCACCACACCACGACGCCCCTTCTCCTGCCAACAGCTTCACTCAAGATTCGGGTTTCCACCATCCTGTGCAATCTGTCTACCTGGCTGACCGCTACAACGACATCGACACCAACTCCATGACTTCTGCTGACGTTGGTATCCGGCGGGCGCTGGTCCCTGGCATCTACGTTCCTACCGTAGCATTCTTCGACCCAGCTACGGACAATGTAGATGTCGAAACGGTAGCTAGCCACGCAGTCCGTCTGGCAAAAGCTGGTGTTGCTGGCATCACCACCCAAGGATCCAATGGCGAGGCTGTCCACCTGTCGCACAAGGAGCGTGACCTCATCACAAATACTACCCGCAAGGCTCTCGACGACGCAGGTTTTGGCTACATGCCCATCATTGTCGGCTGTGGCGCCCAGTCTACTCGCGAAGCCATCGAACTCTGTGAAGAGGCAGCCTCGGCTGGCGGAGACTATGCCTTGGTACTGCCACCAGCCTACTACCAGGGCCTGTTTTCCAAGGACACTGTCAAGGAATTCTTCAACGATGTAGCCACTGCGTCTCCTATCCCCATTCTCATCTACAACTACCCAGGCGCCGTTTCGGGTCTTGATCTCAACTCGGACGTCATCATCGAGTTGGCCCAGCATCCCAACATTGTCGGCTGCAAGCTGACCTGCGGCAACACTGGAAAGCTCAACCGCATTGCGTCAGCAACACGTGCAGCCACTGTCTCCGACCCAGGCTCCGGCTTCATGTGCATGGGCGGATCCGTCGATTTCACTCTCCAGACACTAATCGGAGGTGGATCCGGCATCATCGGCGGCATGGCCAACATTGCCCCCAAGACGTGCGTCAAGCTAGTTGAACTGTTCGAGTCTGGCCACCTCGCCGAAGCACGCAAGCTCCAGGCTGTCGTGGCTAGGGGTGACTGGGCTGCCATCCAAGGAGGCATCATCGGCACCAAAGCTGGTCTCATGGCTCACTACGGCTACGGTGGTTACGCTCGCAAGCCTCTGCCCAGGCCCTCCAAGGAGGAAACCCGCAAGTGGCGAGACGCCTTTGAGGAACTCGTCCAAACGGAGAACTCCTTATAGGAGAGTGTTTTTTTCTTCGTTGTTCCGTCACGTCTCTTAACGACCCATGTTCTTTTTTACAGTCCTGCCCCCTGTTCTGCATAGGAATCTGGCGCTGAAGATTACTAGTATTTACAAAGCTTGTAATGGCGTTTTCTTTTTTTCTCTACATTTCTCATTATCTTCTTTGTCGTTTTCCTTACTGGAATCTGGAAAGCTTTGAAAAGCAAAAACGCGGATTTTTTTTACGTCTTTTGTTTGCCAAAAAGAAAAACTTGAGGTTTTCCATTTTTTTCCATTTGGTCTGCTTTTGCAACCGATTTTTTCGCATAGCAAGTTGGGGTTGGGGCGGTTCATCTGTCGTTAGCGATTTATCCATTTCTTAGCAAAACAAGATGCATTCTTAACAATGCCTCCCCAAAGAAGGAATTTTCATGAATTAAAAACATAAAAATCGTACTTACTACTGCCTGCTTGGGTGATGACTTGTCCCGTGGTTACTCGTGCTCGCCAAACTTGGGGAGATACCTTCCGTCCTGGCAGTTTCCGCATACATACATACATACATACTATTCGCAAATAGGAAATTCCCCAATCGGAACGGCCGGGGCCATAAAGAGAGGCATACATAACTCACCACACCATGACAACGACTATTTCTGCACCTAAGAAGATAAGGAATGCAAGGGAAAACTGTGAGCCCCGCTTGCTGACAGTTCTAGATTTGTGTTTGTGTACAATAGTACACCTCTTTTCCCCTTGCGCCCGAGACAGAGAGGGGGGAGGGGGGCGCAAAGTATACACGCTACCACACAAAAGCCGCGCTAGGCAATGAATGTGTAGTAAGTAGTTTCCGCCGTACATATTTAGAGAGAAAAAACGGTATACTTGCTAGCCCTTGTTTCGGACGAGAAGGGGGGGTCTCAGATGTAACTATGCAACTGCGAGTTTAATTCCTAGCGTTGCAGATTGAATGCCGATCACTACGTAGTTTAGTTCGTGAGTTGGGCGTGTGGCAGCATTTTACTCGTTGTTCGGCAAGCTGAACTTCTTTGTGTAACTTCAAAGACTGTGAGAGATTTCCCAAATGGAAAAAAAAGGGGGGAGGGGAGGGGGCAGGAGGAAGAGGTGGTCGGAGATGTTCATATTTTGTGAACAAGGGTATATGTATGTACATGAAAACTGAAAAACAACGCTCGTCATATCATCACCCCTTGCGACTTTTTCATCAAAGGGGAAAAAAAAAGATGAGCTAGTACGCTCGATGATGCCCACACTCATTAAAGTCGTTTATCGGGACTTGCCACCGTGACCGCGACCGCGCCTAGCACCACGGCCCTTGTTAAGCTTGACGGTGAAAGCGCCGCGCTCAATAGTATCTGTGGAGAAATTCTCGTCAGCATTCCAATTTTTTCTTCGTACATTCTCGAGTCCAGGGTAAAACTTACTAACGAGCACGTATCCCGAGGGAAACAAAAAGTGTGACCAAGTACCCACAAACGCAACGGTACCACCAGCAGCATCATCCTCGGGGTAGATATCAAAGAAGCCCTCGACGGTAACGCCCTTGCCGGTAGGATCCTTGCTTACAGACTTGACGTCGTGGACCCAGAGACCCGCGCCGTAGTTACTCTGGTACGCAAGGCCATCTACAATGTACAGGTTGTGATCGATAGCCTTGTGGTCAGTCGCAAAAAAGGTTCCGGTCGCCTTGGGGTTACGGAGATCGGTCAAGTCGATAATGTGGGTGACTGGGCGGCCCGAAGCAGCAGGGCCCGCGGCGTTGACTTCGTCGAGCTCGTCGTTCATGAGCACGTACTGGTGCCAGTTGCTCTCGGTCCACCAGCCCTGGTGGCAATAGGACGCACCGGGGTACGAGAGGGTGGATAGGATCTCTGAGGCTGGGTTTCCGTTCTTGAACGTCGAATCATACACGGTAATTGTGTCTTCGTTGTAGCCTATGCAGATGTTGCGGCCGCGGAAACTGCGGTCGGGGCCGTTGTACTTTACGCACTGGGCGTCGTGGACGTAGCCGTCGCTGCTTGCACAGCCGGGGGAGGTGGGCTTGCTGGGGTTGGAGAGGTCGATGTACTTGAGGCCCGACTTGCAGGTTTCGTTGCGGGGCTGGGCGCCGACGGCGAGGATGGAGTCGTGGTCCCAGTCTACGACGACGTTGTGCGTGCGGCCGATGGGGAGGTCGGAGAAGAGGCCGACGAGGTCGGTCTTGGGGTCGAAGGTCTTGGGGGAGGCGGGGTCCACAGTCAGAAGCTTCTTCATGTCGAAGACTGTCACGTGTTAGTCATATGCTATGTATGTAAAACGAGTGACTTTTCTTGAACTTACTCTGAACGTTGTGGCCAACAGCCTCAGAGCCGATAATGACCCAGTCGTTCAGAACACGGATCTCGCGCCATCGCGAACCCTCGCTCTGAGCGGGGAGACGACCAAGGTACACCATCTGGCCGTTCTTGAGAACCTCGACAAAGGCGGCGCCAGAGAACTGGCCGACAATGCCAAACTCGCGGCCGTTGGCGGCAGTCCAGCCCCAGGACGAGGATCCGCGGCCTTCTGGGCCACCCATGTCGGCATGGCTGATGAAGTCGTAGAGGTCCATCTAGTTTCTTGTAAGTACGAGAATTACTTGCTTAATCGAGTTGCAGGTCTACTGACGTTCTTGCAGCGGTAGGTCTGGTTGGCGTTTCCTGGCTCAGCGATAGCGAGGCCATCCTTGCAAGGGATGCGGGCGTCGTTCTTTCCCGGTGCCCATGCTCCCTTCTTCAAGGTAGAGAAAGAGTCCCACTGAGTGGGATCTTGCTTGCCCTCTGCCACATCGCGCTCCCATTGATCCTTTGAGACATGTTAGAATAGTGAAAACAACAAAAAGCAGTCTATAGAAAACGTACATTCTTCAGCTTCATCAACTTCTGATGAACCTGTCCAGAGGCATACTCCGACTTGGAGTAAAAGGCAGCCTGGACCGCAACAGGAAGCGCCAATGCAGCAACTGAGAACTTCATCTTGGCTACTTTGCGAGTGTGTGGAGTGCAATTGAGCTGGAATGAGCAAGTTTTCTACATAGGACTCTATGGATATATATAAAAGCCTGGTGCCCATAGAACACTCTGCAATGCTCCTATGAGCCCGCCCATCGTATTGCCACAATTCAACCGCCATACTACGTTAATGTCTTGGTAAATTGATGTCAGTCTGGGCATAATTTGGCAATCATGCTTCATGCGGAAGGTGGAAAACGGTCACGTGACTGTTATCCGGCAACGATATAGCAGGGCTTCTTCTGTGGTCCTACTGATCCATGGTCATGTAGCCGTCTCGAAGCGATGCTAACTGTTTCCAGAAGGTGATTCGTCAAGGTTCTAACTGGACGGTGTTTCGCCAAGCAGAAAAACAACCTGGATACTATTACGGCGAACCCGAATCTCACCTGGAGCGCGTTTGCTGGACTGCCCGGCACAAAGTCCGTCTGGGTTCGGCCTGCAATTCGGCCTTGGCCAGTATTACGAGCAACGCCAGCCGTGAGCGCCATAGGGGAAAGAGCACCTTTGGGGAAGGTGATGATACCCAGATGTTCTGTGTAGTGCGCGCGCGCTGGCTTTGAGCTCCGGACTCTCGGAAGTTTGGCACACCTGACTCGAGAACATCGCATTAGCCCGTCGTCCAAGAGTTTCTTCCCGTCGCTCGGCATGGAGGTTATTACGAGGTGCTGGGATGAAAGCGGCCGAAACCAGGTTGAAGGGAGATAACGCGATGGAGTGAAGATACAGAACTGGAATGTGCAAGCTGCAGTCTCTCGGCATTGAGCATTGGCATGCGCTTGCAGACGTTCCCACGGCCTGTATACTACGTCAATAAGGATAGGACCCAAGGTATTGTCAACAGGTTTGTGCGCTTATACAGAGACGATGTGTTTCTACGGCCGTTCGAGAAGGCCAGTGGTTTAGCGCCGCGGCATTCAATGCGGTACTACTTTAGTCGACCCGATCTCGTGCAAATGGTATCATACCTGTACGTGCATACCCCTAACGAAATTTGAATGTCTGTAGAGCGTCGAAAAGGAAGATGGAATAAAAAGCAGTAGAGTCGACAGAGAAGACGAAATAAGGATATGACATCCATCAAGACAAGATTGCCGGCTGTATCCCGCATTGCCGTGCTGACACTTGGCACAACCACGGCTCAAGCACGGCTCAAGCACGGCACGTGAGTATCTCACCATTCGCACGCATGTACATGTCAACAGAAGCAGCAAGTTTGGCGCTCTTCTCACCGGCTGTCGGGGACAAACAGGCGTTGTTTGGGAGAGTAGCAAACCGCCATCTAGTTGTCAAAGGTTTGCTTCCGGATCTCTCGGCATTTGTTTGCTACCTACCACTGGCTGCCAGTCACACAATAGAGCTCTTTCACGTCATATCTACTAACCCAACTCGCGCTCTTGACAGACGCCCTGTACCGCATGCGCATCCATCCACTTCTCTCACCTACACCGCATGTATTCACATGCGCTGGTGGGCGGTGAGTCGCAAGACCATCTCCCCTTCAGCTTCACGCAATCAACAACACGTTCACTTCGCGAGACGTTTCTCGCCGACCCCGATGAAGGGCAGCCACTGGGATACCGAAATAGGCTCTCCCATTGGGACTCGCCAGTGATGCAAGGGCCGCCGCCTACGCAACAAAATTATATCCCGTCACTTTCACACGACTTGCTGGTCGACTGACACCAGGGGCAGGACGCCTGACCAGACAGCTGGGGGCCAATGAGTTTCACCGTGAAGGAACCAATCGGACCGGTGAGGGAACGTCGTCAGCCTAAAATTTGACTGGTTGGAATTCGCAACACCATGGTCTTTATGCTCAATTCCACCACAATTGCCTCAATTGATATACTAGTGGGAAGTCTTTTATATATATCCAAATTTCTTGTTTTCTACGACGTACGACCATTGCAAGTTTCCAATTTTGCAATGGAAAGGACAGAAATAACAAGTGAGTTGCAGACGGGCAAGTCTTCCCTATTGAGGAAAAACACCCTGTCGGAGTTCGCACAAACTATTTTAGCGGACACAGACATCAGCAACGAACGCAGTGGGAGTAAGGAAAGAGGTGTTATATCGAAAGAAACGCAGGCGAGCCTTGACGGAATACCAGAAGAACTTCTCCTATACATCTTGCAGCACTTGAAGGACCAAAAGGATGATCTGGCCAGACTCTGCCGAGTGGATAGGCGCTGTAAGCGGATTTCACAAGAGCTGTTATATGGAACTGTAGGGGGTCTTCAGCCGCATCATGAGGATGCGCATGCGATTTCACAGTGGCCCGCACTGGCTAGAAATGTGCGGACTTTGGTATACGCATTTACAGATTCGGAAGACAAGGAGTCCGAGAGAGAAGTTTTTCTCAGTGTCCTCAGCAACGGGCACAATATTCGATGGATGACGTTGGGAGTCGACCACGCCAAAGCCAACAACGACGAGCCAATGAGTGCAAGGAGTACTACGGCGGGTTGGCTAAGATTATTCAACCAAGCCATATACCCCTCACTGGAGCCTCGCAACCAATTCTCCAAACTCACACACCTCTGTATCAAAGCCAGACCCCTGGCATCAAGGGATTTCCCAATCGAATCCCTATCCAGCCTCTTCCGCCTGCCCTCCCTCCTACACCTCCAACTGGATGGCTTCCACCAAACTACGCCCTTCAGGACATGGCCTATACCGACTTCCACAAGCCCCATCAAAGAACTCTTCCTACACCGCGCAATGCTAGACATATCCGCCTTATCCAACATCCTCATTTCCATTCGCTCCCTCTCCCACTTCGAATACAACTTCCACACCGCCCCCTGGGAGCCCTTCGCCGCAGAATCCAACCCGCTATCCATCTTCCCTGAGCACTCTTGGAGCCAGCTAGGCACCGCACTGCACCACCATCGAACATGCCTCGAGCGTCTCTCGCTCTCCGACGCTTCAGACGTCGGAATTATCGAGACGGTTTACCCCGAGGGTCACGACTTCGGCATCCTGGGCTCGTTCAGCGAGTTTGACTGCTTGCACAGCATGGCTTGTCCTCTCGACGTATTTGTTGATGTTGCCTACGCAGTGGATACGGAGTTCTCGGCGCTGCTTCCGCCACAGTTGGAAGCATTCAGTACGATTGTGCGCGAGAAGGAGGCAGATGAGGCGGCGGTACCCGTGGAACTTGTGACTTCCCTACGTAACGCTATAGGAACGAAGAAGCCGGAGGTATCCGTGTACTTTCAATATATACAGAGATGCCAAGTACGGACTTCACAGCGCCTGAGCGACGTAGCCAAGCGCGCAATGGAAAATGGAGTTGTATTATTCTTCAAGGATGGGGAGAAGGACCACGAGGCGTGGGTTGTGGGACAAGAGGGTGTAGAGGAAGACGACGATGATTCCATGGAAGACGAGGACGAGGATGTCAATGACGAGGATGTCAATGACGAGATTATGGACCACGGAGATGAGGGGTGACCCTATTCTTCCGCGCCTGATGTCTCTCCATCCCGAACTCCCCGGGGGAAAGCCACCGGGAATATTGTCCCCTGCCGATACGAATACGGATACGGATACTTTACCATCCGGGGGCCTTGTATATTGAGTGTCCTGAACTCCACTTTCTTGACACTACGCATGGTCTGGAACCGCGACACCCTAACCCAATGCACCCGGAAGAACATGGGACGTATAACAGCACGCCCGCTGTCATGTCAGAAACAGTATCTTTGCGACTACAGGATGTATACAATCAAGTAATCCGTTCAATATGGTGTTGATATCACCAAAGGGAAACATCTGGACATCTTCGCTGCCAAAAGACGACCATTCCGCACCCTGATCCAGATCGCCGCGCCAAGGGCGAGACATTTTCTTACCAGAGGAATTATATTGTCGTGAGCAGCCTACGGGTCTGCCGCTGCGCCTCTCTGGTGCAGGATCGTGCAGGAAGTGGGCGAAGAGTGCGTTGCTGGCGTCATGGACAGCTCCAATCGCAACGAGACTATCAAAGGATGGAGAGACCGCTATGATCCCGTCAGCTACGACCACAATAACGGCGTTTGGTTCATGGTGGCGGAGACGAATATAGACATGTTGCATGTTGTTCCAGCAACAACAAGGCCGTTTTGTTTCCTCTAATCTTGTTGGAGAAAAACAGCCAACTGCAAGACTTGATGTTGTAGCACGCGAACGTGTTCACATATCCACCACCGAGGTTGTTTCTTTTTTTTTGTTCTCGGATGGTGCAGAACTAAGGGATCTGAATATGTTATAGACGATATGGAAACGATGTTGCAGATGCAACGATTTTACGATGTAAATGAACAAATATTGGAATACGAGAATTCATCGCCTGATTGAAATTTTCAAACTCGAGAGTTTCCTAAACTGTTGCTTTTGCTGGGAACTTATTTTCATTGACTTTGCAAGGATGGCTATCAGCGACTTAAGGGGAAAGAAACTCAGGAATACAAGCGACTGGGAACTAGGATAACAAGATACACAGGGGGAGGAAGACGTGTGCCCTCCAATACCATACTAAAATACAGGGCAAAAAAGAAAAGAACAATTTTACCGCCTACTAAGGGCATACCGAAGAGAAATCCATAGGGTAAACTAATCTTCCGCATTCCTTGCGCTAGTAGCGCCATACGCAGTCGTAGGTTTGCTAGCGCGACCAGTAGCATCACCCCATGCAGCACCGAACCTGCGGCCGGTGCTTGCAAGTAGACCTTCTTCCTCTTCCTCCTCGAGGTCGCGATCAATTTGCTCCTGGTCGAGGGTGGGTGCCCTGAATAGCGTAGTGACAAAGACAATGAGGTAGATGCCCAAGAAGGCGAATTGAGCCCAAAAGAGAACGACACCGAAGAAGGGGAAATTGATCGTGACGCGGTTAATAAAGGTGCTAAGGACAGAGGGGGTGCAGACCTGCTGGGCCGAGGGGTTGGTAGCAAGTTCGCTGCAGGGCTTGATGAGGTCCTTGTGCTCGGCGCAGTCGGGTTGCTCGTCAAGGCTGTTGGTCTTCATGTCGCAGTAGGTTTGTGGGCCCCAGGTGGCGTACTGAGGAGCAACGACCATGGCGACGGAATAGTTGATGGCAAGAACAATGAGCGTCAGGAGCACAGTAGCCATAAGGAGAGCTTGAGGTGAAGTGTGGCCCTTGCGAATCTTGAAAATGGTGATCCAGAGGAAGCGGATGCCGACCGTAGCGATTCCGACAACAGAGGCGGAGAAGAAGAAGAGGACAAGGAGCAAGAACAGAACATAGTCGATAGGGAAGACCTTGGAAGACTTGACAAGAATCCAGTTGAGAGGCTGGAAGATGTTGATGTGGCCGAGGATGTATCCGCAGTGAGCACCGCAGATGGAGTTCTTGGCCTTGTCAATGCCAGTGATGAGCATACTAGCAAAAATAACAAGGGCAAAGACGAGGAGGATGAGGCCGCCAAGGAGCTTGAGCGGACGGAAAAAGGCCTCTGTCCTAATCCAAGCCTTGACAATCCAATGGCGGTCCTCACCACTGGACTCAGCAGCCAGGCGTTCGCGGCGGATCAGAGTGCGTTCTTCGCGAACAAGGGCTTCAAGCTCGCGCCTGTCCCTGCTATCCAATCCACCCTCACGGCCCTGGCTGCGGCCTTCAAGCTGCCTCTGGCGCTCACGGTTGGACTCTAGTTGAGAAGCAGTGTTCGCGGCAAGGGTGGGGGCCGAGATGGAAGGTGCCGACTTGATCATAGCAACAGGCAGTAGCGCCATACCGGAGCCTGTGTAGAGTACATAGAGTACGGTTCCCACTGTGATGAGTAGGCCGAGGGCAAAGGATAGAGCGCGCTCGCCATCTGGAGGGCTGTTAGCTTGTGTGTCTGAAGTGCGCCTTGGCTGTGCTTACGGTTCTCAGACAGGAGGTGCTTGAAGTAGTCAAGATCGAGGCGCTTGTCGTCCTTGGCCTGCTTTGCAAAGGGTACGAAGAAGCCTACAAGGAAGATGGCGACGACAAAGACAAGGAAACCAAGCGTCCACTTGATGGCGCCGCCAATGCGCTGGCCGGCAGTCTGCTCTCCGTGCTCGGCAGCATCCTCGTCGTATTCCTCATACCAGAAGTAGGTAAAGGGAATCACAAGTAGGCAGAGAACAGCGTCAAGAGAGTAGAGCGAGTAGTAGACAATGCGCAGAGTGTAGAGAATGCTGTCGACCTTGTCCGGTGTGGCCCAGTCCTTCTTGCGGCCTAGGCTGGAGCGGGACGTGGACGAGACGAGAGCGACATCAACGGGGATCAGCAGGACCGTAGCGAGCAGGGCAAGCGTAGTGAAGATGCAGACAATGGTGACAGCGGCAGCGCGATCGCGCGGCTTCTGATAGACGTAGACGAAGGTGGACGCGATGAGGAAGAGGAGGCCCACGGCGACGGCGTAGGCCACCCAGATGAGACTCGTCTGGATGAGAGCCATGATGGATGTCGCGGAACTGGAATTAGGAAAAGCGATGCAGAAAAGAAAAGCGAAGGCAGATCGCAGGCCGCCTTTTTGGTGTTTTTTCCTGTTTCCTGGTAGTTTGGCGTGCGCCGCTAACAGTGGTGGTACATGGTGCTGTTACAAACCAGCGGCAGCAGCATGACGTCCCTGTCGCGTCGCAGAGCGGGGATGATGCATGCAGCCTAGCAGACGCGTTAGCCACATCGGGCCCGCGTCCATGCACGCATACCCACACTTCTCTCTCCACGACGCGACTCAACACCAAGACAAAGCATCGCGGGCGCTGTCCCCTCCAGCTCCGCTCACCTTCACCCCGCCCTCCAAATTGATCTGAGCGGAGCCATCGCCATGCAGTGCTACACGGAAATAGCCCCGCCCACGGCTGTCAGCCATGCCCTCCACCTCCCGCTGCTGCACGCCAGGGCAAACAACCTGGTCGTCGCAAAGAACTCATTGCTGCAGGTCTTTGAGCTCAAGTCAACCACAACTGAGGTCACGCCGGGCGGAGGAGACGAGGCGGAGAATGCAGCCGCCAACTTGGACACAGAGGCGGCCGATGTGCCCTTGCAGCGCACTGAGAGCACTGCCAAGCTGGTCCTGGTAGGCGAGTTCCCTCTCACCGGCACAGTCGTGTCGTTGGCGCGCGTGAAGGCGCTCAGCACAAAGTCGAGGGGCGAGGCGCTGCTGGTGGCATTTCGGGATGCAAAGCTAAGCCTGGTGGAGTGGGATCCCGAGTCGTACAACCTCCATACAATATCAATACACTACTATGAGAACCCAGACTTGCCCGGCATTGCTCCTTGGTCCGCTGATCTCAAAGACACGTACAACTTTTTGACGGCAGACCCCAGCAGCAGATGTGCCGCCCTCAAGTTTGGCTCACACAATCTCGCCATTCTTCCCTTTCGCCAGCGTGATCTCGTCGACGATGACTACGACTCGGATGCTGATGGGCCCAAAGAGTCCAAGCCTGAGCAGCAATCTGCATCGGGGTCTCACACAACGCCTTATACCTCGTCCTTTGTCCTGCCGCTCACAAACCTCGACCCCACCCTTACACACCCCGTCCACCTCGCCTTTCTGCACGAGTACCGCGAGCCCACGTTTGGCATCGTCGCTGCCTCTCGAGACACGGCCCCGTCATTGCTCGCCCACCGAAAAGACATTCTCACATACTCCGTCTTTACGCTTGATCTCGAGCAAAAAGCCTCGACTACGCTCTTGTCCGTCTCTGGACTGCCGTACGATATCACCAGAGTGGTTCCGTTACCTTCACCCATTGGCGGTGCTCTACTAGTGGGATCAAATGAGATTATACATGTCGACCAGGGCGGCAAGACAAACGGCGTGGCTGTGAATGAATTCGCTAAAGCCTGTACTTCCTTTCCTCTCAGCGACCAGTCAGACCTGGCTTTGCGCCTCGAAGGCTGCAGTGTTGAGCTTTTGTCTCACGAGGCGGGTGACGTGCTAATCGTGCTCAACAATGGACGTCTTCTTGTACTTACCTTTACGCTTGATGGCCGTACCGTATCAGGCATGACAGTCCACCCTGTTGCAGCAGACCACGGCGGTCACCTCGTCAAAGCCGCCGCCTCTTGCACCAGCAACCTCGGACGAGGGCGCCTCTTTGTTGGAAGCGAGGATGGAGACTCGGTCATGCTGGGGTGGACTAGCACGGCAAGCCATCTGCGACGAAAGCAGTCCAACGCGAACGTCGACACGGACGAGGACATGTCTGATGAAGAGGATGTGGAAGACATGGAAGATGATCTTTACAATGATACGGCCCCTGCTGTCCAAAAAATTACGGCTGCTGCTTCGGAGCCTACTGCGCCGGGCACCTACACATTCCGCATACATGACGTACTGCCAAGTATAGCCCCAATCAAGAATGCCGTCCTACACCCAGGAAAGGATACCGAGTCATTGAATAGGGGCGAGATAATTCTTTCGACCGGACGAGGGGCTGCTGCTGCGATAACAGCCCTGAATCGTGAGCTCCATCCCGTCACTGTGGCTACAAGACAACTCCCTTCAGCACGCGGCACTTGGGCTGTGCATGCCCGGAAACAGGCACCTGGAGATGTCACTGCTGCTTTTGGTGAAGACATGGAGGCCAACATGGCCACTAATGTAGACTATGACCAGTATCTCGTGGTATCCAAAACTGGCGAAGATGGAACCGAGAGCACTGTCGTGTACGAAGTCAATGGTAACGAACTCACTGAAACTGACAAGGGTGACTTTGAGAGAGAAGAAGGCTCAACGTTGTTCGTTGGCGTACTGGCAGCAGGCACAAAGGTTGTGCAGGTAATGCGAACTGAGATTCGTACTTATGACTCTGGTAGGCTCCAGCCCCTGTGCAAAACATCCTGTGCAATAACTAACCAACCCTTTAGAACTTAACATGGATCAGATTCTGCCAATGGAGGATGAAGAAAGTGGCAACGAGCTCAACGTCATCAATGCTAGCTTCGCGGACCCATACCTCTTAGTCCTGCGCGAAGACTCCAGTGTTAAGATCTTCAGAGCTACTGGCGATGGCGAGCTGGAGGACGTCGAAGCCACCGGCTTGTCCAACTCACAATGGCTTTCAGCGAGTCTATTCAAGTCTGCTAGCTTCACAGAAGTTTTTGCTTTTCTCCTCACACCCGAAGGAGGCCTTCGTGTATTCGCAGTGTCAGATATGGAGAAGCCATGTTATGTTGCCGAAGCTCTGAGTTTCCTTCCACCTGTTCTGGGCATGGACTATGTCCCCAAGCGTAGCGCCATCAAGGCTACGATTACAGAGATCTTGGCTGCTGATCTGGGCGATGCAACGACCAAATCACCACACCTAATCATCCGCACATCGAGTGATAGCCTCGTCATCTACAAAGCTTTTCACTCTCCGTCACGTTCAGCTGCTGATCTGTGGACCAAGAATTTACGATGGGTCAAGCTTTCTCAGCAACATATACCACGATACACTGAAGACGGCGGTGCAGAGGATTCTGGATTTGAGAGTACTCTCTTGGCATTGAGCGACATTGGTGGCTACAGTACTGTCTTCCAACGAGGCACTACCCCGGCATTTATCTTCAAAGAGTCGTCAAGCGCGCCGCGTGTCATTGGCCTGAGTGGAAAGCCGGTAAAGAGTCTGACATCCTTTCACACTTCCAGCTGCCAGCGTGGTTTCGCTTACCTAGACTCTACCGATACGCTCCGTATCTCTCAACTACCATCACAGACGCACTACGGTCACTTGGGCTGGGCAACACGGCGTATGCCTATGGATGCCGAAATTCATGCTCTCGCCTACCATTCTTCGGGCTTGTATATCGTTGGGACAGGACAGCCAGAGGAATATCAGCTTGACCCGTCTGAGACTTATCATTACGAACTCCCCAAGGAAGACATGAGCTTTAAACCAACTATTGAACGTGGCGTTATCAAGTTACTGGATGAGAGGACCTGGACTATCATCGATACGCATGTTCTCGATCCACAAGAGGTAGTCCTCAGTATCAAGACACTTAATCTTGAAGTCAGCGAGAATACACACCAGCGTAAGGATCTTGTTGCAGTGGGCACTGCGATTCTCCACGGTGAGGACCTAGCCACCAAAGGCTGCATCCGTATATTCGAGGTCATCACTGTAGTTCCCGAACCAGACCGTCCAGAGACCAACAAACGCCTCAAGCTCATTGTGAAAGATGAGGTTAAGGGCGCCGTCTCCGCAATCTCAGAGCTTGGTACACAAGGATTCATGATCATGGCCCAAGGACAAAAGTGCATGGTACGAGGTCTCAAGGAAGATGGCACTCTTCTTCCTGTTGCCTTTATGGATATGCAGTGTTACGTCAGTGATTTGAAGAATCTGCCTGGCACAGGTATGCTGGCTATGAGCGATGCATACCGTGGTGTATGGTTTACGGGATACACTGTAAGATTCTTTTGTGTAATGATGGGTAAGCCAATTGCTAACCATTGAATAGGAAGAGCCATACAGAATGTCTCTCTTCGCACGATCAAAACACAGTCTCGAAGCCATAGCCGTCGACTTTATCCCCTTCGAAGAACAACTCCACCTGCTCGTCGCTGATGCAGATATGAATCTGCAAGTCCTACAGTTCGATCCTGACAGTATGTTCACCATCACCCCTTGCCCCACCCTTCGCACCCTACTGACCATGTCCACCCTGCAGACCCAAAATCTGAAGCTGGATCCCGCCTCCTCCACAAATCCACCTTCCACACCGGCCATTTCCCCGCAACCCTACACGTCGTCCATTCGCGCCTTAGAATGCCCTCAGCATCCGACTTCGCCGGCGCAAACAACAACGAAGATGGCGACTTTGAAATGGACACCTCGTCTCCCGACGACAAAACCACGCAACCCCTCCATCAAATCCTGTGCACATCTCAATCCGGCACGCTGGCCCTCGTCACCCCGCTAAGCGAAGATACGTATCGTCGCCTATCCAACCTCAGTGCGTACCTGTCCAATACGCTCGATGCAACTGCAGGACTGAATCCTCGTGCTTTCCGTGCGAGCGATACACCGGATGGCGGGTGGGACGCTGGGACTGGTGCTAGGGGCATGCTGGATGGGAATTTGCTGATGCGGTGGGGAGAGCTAGGCGAGAGGGGACGGAGAGAAGGACTGGCAAAGTATGGGGAAGGCGAGTGGATGTTTTGGGGCGAGAGGGAAGTGCTTGCTGGTTGGGGAGTGTTTGGGGGTAGGGGCAAGTGAGAGTTAGGAAGTGAGGGGGTTTGTTGTATTGGGTATTCTGGGATGAGAAAGGAATGAAAATTACTTATGATTGTTATCCGTCCGCGTTTTGTTACATGAGATGATGTATGCTGTGCCGAGTGACTTTAGCACTTCACTCCGTTCATTTCATCCAAAGTCTAATTCGTAAAACAAGAAGAGCAAGAATCGACATTGCGGATTCCATCGGTCTATATAACCAAATTAAAGGAGAAAGTACTAAAGAGAGAAAAAAAGCTCTTAAAAGAACCGTGCTTTGGTATCCTAGGCTTCTTCTTCTTCTATCTTCTTTCTCTCGCTCGCTGTCGTCACGTTCGACGCAAAACAGGCTCATCGTCATCACCACACCACTACCACCACCACTGATGCATCCATTCATCAGATCATAAAATAACACACCGCAAAACCAAGAAAAAAAAACAGAACAAAAGACTCCCACGACGCCGAACCCTGGGATACAAACACGCACACCTTTCTCATATTTTTCCTCGGCGTGCGTTTTTTTCCCCAATTGAAACCGTTTGCTTTCCATGGTAAGTGTCGTGTTCGTAATCTCATACCACTGTATCTATCCCTTCGCAGGCAATAAAAAAGTATGTGCAGCAAATAGTTTACTGTGATGCACACTGGACGCGCTCAGCACCGGGGTGCATTTCGTCTTCGTCGTCTTCCATGCCGCCCATACCGCGTGCACGTGCACCCTCACCGCCCTGCTCAACGTCCTCGAGGGTAAAGTCCTCGGTCATTGCGTCTGGTGGAGGCATGACGTCCGGAACCTTGCGTGGTGGTAGGACCGACTCGAGGGCGCGGATCTGCTCAGGGTTCATCGGCCCGCCTTCCTCGTTGCCGAGGCGCTCGGGGAACTTGACGTCGAATTGGATGTACAGGTTACCAAAGTCGTGGTGTCGGTATGATGGCATACCTTGGCCGCGAATCACCTTGACCTCGCCAGGGCTGATGCACTCACCAGGGATGATGTCAACGGTTAACCATCGCTCATCCAGGTGCTCAATGTGGATCTGGCCGCCAGCAAGCGCCGTCAGCAGGTCAATCTCGGCGTGGTAGAAAAGGTCGTCGTCCTTGCGTTGGAAACGCGGGTGGGGCTTCTGCTCAATTTCGAAAACAACGTCGCCTGGCTCTACGCCTGGCAGCTGGTCACCTTCGCCCCGGAACTCGATCTTGTGGCCGCTCTTAACGCCACGGTCAACGTGGACGTGTAGGACCTTGCGCTCGATAATCGTCTTCTTGCCGTTGCACTGCTTGCATCGGTCCTTGTCGCGGATAATTTCTCCCTCTCCCTGGCAGTCTGGGCACACAGTCTGGAAGCGTTGGATCATAGGACCCATCTGCCTCATCATGTGCTTCATACCGCGACCGTCACAGCCAGCGCACTTCTTGACAGCGCCCTCCTTGCCGCCGACGCCGTTGCACTTGGGGCAGATGACCGACTTCTGAAGCGCCAGCTTGGAGACCTTACCGCGGTAGACGTCCTCAAGTGATACCTTGTGGACATGGGAGATTGTGCGCGCCTTCTTGGGTCCTTGTTCGCGTCCACCTCCCATGCCACCGCCGAACATGCCGCCAAAGGGGCCGCCGCCGCCGCCAAAGAACTGTGCGAACAGGTCCTCAGCAGCCATGCCACCTCCGCCGCCCATGCCACCTTGTTCGAGACCCTCCTCACCATACTGGTCGTATATTTGGCGCTTCTGGGGGTCGGAGAGAACTTCGTAGGCGTGTGAGAGATCCTTGAACTTGTCTGCAGCCTCGGGGTTGTGTGCGTTCTTATCGGGATGCCACTTGAGGGCACCCTTCTTGTATGCTGACTTGAGTTGTGACTCGGAGCAGTCTGGCGATACCTGGTTCTGTTAGGCTACATTCTTTTGTGGGTACAGAGCAGGGCTATGCTTACCCCGAGGGTATCGTAAAGCTTGGTATCCTTCACCATGGTTGCGGTTGCAGGCTGTGCAGTGATGTAGAGGGGCTAGTGGGGTCGCAAAAAAAGTCGGACTGAGGGGCAGTATAAGAGATACGGGTGAGTGATGTAGAGCGTGAGTGGTAAAGTCTGGGGGAATCTTTTATATGGTCAGCGTCAGGCCATTGGGTTGTGGTGCGCAGCGGCGTACGTAGACACAACAAGGCCAGCCTTGTGAACGGCGGCCCGGCAGTGAAGCCAGGAACAGGGGGGCAAAGGGAAGGAAAAGCACTTACCAATCGTCGCCACAGAAAGGCAAAACGGGAAGAGGCGAGCACGGGGATGTGGCTCGAGACAGTGGGTGTATTATTTGTGTGGAAGCAGATGGTGATGGCCGGCCGCCTGTGGACTTAAAAGTAGTAGTTGCAAATACACCGGCAGCGCCGAGCGAGAGAAGATTCCAACCCATTCCACGGCCTTCCATGGGGCCTCGCCAGCCCAAGATAGCCTCAAAACACCCGTCTGTCTGCCCAAATTGCTCGCCAGGCCCCAGAGACTCGACAATTCACGATAATTCAGCCATGATCACCTTTGAACCGCCATTTCTACATCAAATGCACATGTCCTCGGTGCTCAATTCTTAGGAAAGTTCCAATGAACGCACGCTCGGACCATGCCCTCAGCAACCAATCGGGTGGCAGTCGATCGGTAAGGCTCTTGTTTCCAAGATTGGCGATGCAGGAGGACCCTTTTTGCCCTTGGCTCGTGGCGCCATCGTGCAGAAGCCAACCAGGAGAGAAAGAAAAAAATGGTGAAAATTTTGGTCATGAGCTACGTAGTCATAATTCCTGCGACCGACGAGCTCAAGGACTGAAGAATACTGGTCAAAGCCAAGGCTGGTTTCATTTGGGCTACAAGAATGCGCAGCCCTGCGACATGAGACATACATATGTACATATGTCATATAGAGTGCAAAACACGTGCAGGGACAGGGCTGGCAGCCTGATCGTCATCTCCGTGGAAACCATGTCGGTCTGGTTTCGAACATCTCGTCTTGTCATCCATCCTGCCATCACATGACGCATCTCTCACCCCACTGTGCATCACTAACACATCGAGGCGCTGACGACATACATAGGCAGAGCTCTGCGTGCTTGGCAGGAACCCAAAGCCCGCCTCACTGGCGGAACAGCCTTGGCCAGCCTAATACAGCTAGGCTTCTATATTAAGCCTTTGTCAGTCGGTGGATCTCTTCAAAGTAGAACTTAAGATCATCCGGCTTGACAAACGGGGTGATGCCTGCAGAATATTAGCAACCAAAGCGACGGAATGTAACATGTCAAACAACATACCGTGACCAAGGTTGGCAATCCATCCCTGCTTGCCGCCGCCGAAGCCAGCCACCATCTCCTCGACTACCTTTGTGATGGATTCCCTGCTACCATACAAGACACCGGGGTCCGCATTTCCCTGTAGCACCTTGCCCTTTGCCTGCGCTACCTTGTATGCCTCTGCCGGTGCATGGAGCCAGTCCAGTCCGATCGTGTTGTACTTTGTCTCGCAGAGGTCCGCCAAGGCATACCACGCTCCTTTGGCAAACACGGTCATCGGGACGGGCTCCAGCCCTTTGGACCGGAGACGCTCCGGGAGATTGTCAGCAATGTAATTGAGGTATGGAAGAGCGAATGTCTTAAATGACGACGGGGATAGCTCGCCGGCCCATGAATCAAAGACTTGGATCATCTGCAGTGGTCAGCGTCATGCGTCCGAGTGTTACCGTGCTTCGTACCTGAGCTCCAGCTTGTACCTGCAGAGCAAGATACTCGACACAAAGCTCTGCAATCTTTTGTAGCAGCGCCTTGCTCTCCTCTGGGTACTTGTAGATCCATGTTTTGGTCTGGATAAACATCTTGCTACCTCCACCTTCAACCATGTAGCACAGCAGGGTCCAAGGCGCACCGCAGAAGCCAATCAGCGGTACCCTTCCCGCCAGCTTTTGTCTTGTGAGAGTAATGGCCTTGTAAACATAGTCGAGTGATTCCGCAACATCCACCTCTCTCTCAAGCACTTCCTTGTACTGTTTATCATCCGGAGTTTGTAGTGGTTCCGGGAAGTGGGGTCCCTTCTTGTCCACCATTATCACCTCCATGCCCATAGCCTGAGGAATGACGAGGATATCGGAGAAGATGATGGCAGCGTCAATGAGGCCCGCGTAGCGCTCAATCGGCTGGAGGGTGAGATTCGACGCGATTTCGGGGCTGCGGCAGCATTCAAAAAAATCGTTGGTGCCCTTTTCCTTGTGGTACTCGGGGAGATAGCGCCCGGCTACGCATCATCAGCGCCTGAGGGTCTTCGACGACGAGAGTCCGTACCTTGCCGCATTACCCATATTGGCGGGCGCTCGACCTTTTCGCCTGTGCAATGTCAATTTCATGATGTCCATCAGGAATAGCGGAGGGTCGTTGACCTCTCGCTGTGCGTAAGATTAAGTCATTCTTCATAGGCTCAAATTGGGGCGCCATTTTTGTTGTGAATGGAAGCAGATGGAGCGGATGCACACTGAAGTATCGTCAGCGGCTTGACTTTGGACATTCCGAGTACCCCGCGTACTAAAGGTCCGATGAGCTAACCGGATGCAGACGCGTCCCTGCATTTCGACCATTGTACCCCACCCATATTCCCTCTACACAACTTAAAAAAACGAGGATGCTCTGCAGGCGTGCCAAATGTCTGGCGCGTTCAAATCCGTCAACCAAAACCAGGATTCCGTCGGTTGCTTACAGACCATACACTGCCATTACAAGTCTCGTCCCAAGCTCAACGCGACCCTTCGCGAAACCACGTGCAGCGCAGCATGCGAGTCTGCCATTGCTTCAAGCATTCCAACGCCGTGGCGCAAAAAGAAAAACTATTTTGCAATTGGACGATATACAACAAGGCCCTATTCAATCCGAGGCGCTACTACCCCAGAATGACGCCGAACCAGAATACCCTCCGCTATTGCAGCAAGTGCGCAACAACATGCTCAAGTTCAGCCAATGTGTGCTCCTCACACGCGTCGGGGGCTTCTACGAGGTACTTGACTAACATATCCGATCCACTGCAATCCTTGCTAAATTGACGCTCAGCTATACTTTGAGCATGCAGATGAGTTTTCACCCCTGCTAAATATCAGAAAAACTAAAAGAAAGGCCTTGAAAGGCAGCAAGAAGCCTCCGGTATCTATGGTAAGTCAACAGCCCATTTTCCCAGCAAAGAAAAACGGCGCTAATAGTCCTAGGCTGGCTTCCCCGCTTACCAGCTGGATCGTTATCTCAAAATCCTTGTCCAGGACCTCAATAAGCATGTTGCAATTAGCGACGAGTATGTCAATGATGCGCCAACTAAAGCAAAGGGTGAGCCACAATACACAAGAAGAGTTTCGCGCATTGTGACGCCAGGCACCCTCATTGATGAGCACTTTATGGATCCATGGGAGAACAACTACCTTCTTAGTATCCATGTAGATCCAGAAGTGCTTAGGAAAGAAACTGCAGTAAAACAGAGCCCTGGCAGTGCAAGCGTTTCCTCGGTTCTCAACCTACCGCGTACTGAAGTCGGACTCGCATGGATCGATTTATCCAGCGGCGACTTCTTGACCCAGAGTACAGACATCGCGTCCCTGCCCTCAGTGCTCGCTCGTATCAAACCGAGGGAGATAGTATTGAGTAGTGTCTTCCAAGAGGCTGATTACTCTGACATTGTTTCTGCCATACAACAAGATGGACATACAATTACTTTCCAAGATCCCCCTAAAACGCAACTGACTGTTGACAACTGGAAACCCATGTTGGAAGAAATTGTGGGTGATTTTGGCATGGCTGATTTCACGCCTGGTGAAGTGGCTGCAGGAGGTTCATTGCTACATTACGTCAAGCATCAACTGTTTGGTTCGCAAACACGGCTTCAGGCTCCGATAAGACACCAAGCCGAAGACTATATGAGCATTGATAAGAACAGTCTGAGAGCACTAGAGATCAGGAGTACTATTCGTGATGGAACATACGAAGGAAGCCTTTTACACACTCTAAAGAAGACGGTCACGAAGAGTGGAACAAGGCTACTTACGCAACGCTTGTGTAAGTACATGACCAATAACGTTCTTTGGAAATTACTGACGACACGAAGCTGCCCCTTCTATGTCTCTTTCAACCATCAATGATAGACTCGATCTGGTAGAAGAGATGATACAATACCCACAGCTACGTCAAAACATCATCGCACTACTAGAGCAAACGTTCGATTCGCTTCGGCTGGTGACCAAGTTCACCTACGGCCGTGGGGACGCCGATGACCTCATGGAACTTTCGAAAACAATCATTACGACCTCTGCCGTATTTAATGAGTTGCGGGAACACGCGAAATTCAGAAATTCCATTCCGGTTGACTCAACAAATGCAACGTCTGACACTAGACGGAGGCTGTGCATTTCAATGCTAGAACGCCGATTCGATCTAGGCTTGCCACTCCAGCTCGCGCACCGAATCCAGGAAGCTATCGACGAGGAAAGCTTATCTGAGTATCATCGCATCGAAAACGAAGAGGCTGAAGAGATGTCGGAACTAGCCCAGGACGTGCTGGGTCGAGAGGCTGGCGAAGAAGATTTGAAGAACATACCAAAGCGCGTCCAACCTAAACCCCATATGATCACAGGGAGCTTCAAGAGCGCCACAGATGGGAGAGAGGATGTCCACATCATGAAACACAATGCTAGCAAGACTCTGGAGCGATTGCATGAGACCCTGGAAACATTGAGACAGTCTAAAAGCGAATTGGAAAGTAAATTGCGCAAAGACATGGGAGCTGAGAGCTTGGTGTTGAAATGGACTCCTAACCTCGCTCATATTGCGCATGTCAAAGGAAAAGACATGTCTCGAGTGGCGCATCACTATCCAAAGAGCTTGAGCAGCAGCAGGACTACTCGTTCTTTCCAAATCCCCGAATGGACACAGCTAGGGGCTCAGATGGATGAGACTCGCTTCCGCATTCGAGCAGAGGAGCAACGTATTCTTGGCGAGCTACGTGAAGGAGTGGTACGAAACCTCGTAAAACTACGCCGGAATGCAGCCGTACTTGATGAATTGGATGTTGCATGTGCCTTTGCAGCCCTTGCTATTGAGAGAAACTTCATCCGGCCTATTCTTGGCGCAAAACCGTCGCATCATATTATCGGCGGGCGACATCCAGTTGTCGAAAGTGGTTTACATGAACAAGGACGCAGATTCGCACCGAACGATTGCCAACTAGGCGAGAAAGAACGTATATGGCTGATCACTGGCCCAAATATGGCTGGTAAAAGCACCTATCTACGACAAAACGCACTCATATCCATCCTGGCACAAACAGGATCGTTTGTCCCGGCAGAGTATGCAGAGATTGGGTTGGTGGATAAGGTGTTCAGTCGTGTTGGTTCAGCAGACAATCTCTACCAAGATCAATCAACGTTCATGGTTGAGATGCTTGAAACAGCACAAATCCTCAAGGAGGCTACACCCCGTTCGTTTGTCATCATGGATGAAGTGGGTCGGGGAACAACACCGGAGGATGGCATCGCAGTGGGATATGCCTGCCTCCATCATCTCTACCACGTCAACCAATGCCGGACGTTGTTTGCAACCCACTTCCATGTGCTCACCGACATGACGAAGGACTTAGAGAAGCTCGGCTGCTACTGTAATGATGTACTTGAAGAACCCAATGGGAGGTTCTCTTATATACACCGATTGAGAAAAGGTGTAAATCGGGAAAGCCATGCTTTGAAAGTTGCTAGAATTGCAGGTAAGTCTTCTGTTTCAGGATGCTCTTTCCTACGTGATACTGACGCACAACCAGGGCTTCCCGAAGATGCCGTCGCAGTTGCTGCCCAGGTCCTTCAACAGATCAAGGGTACAACCAATGTCACTGCCAAGGATCCAGCGCCTGCTCGATATGAGCAGCATTCAACTAGCATATCAGAAGCTGCAACAAGACTGTCCCAACAACAAATTAGCGCCTAGCTCTATCTTTTCTTCTCCATCCCCGAGCTGACTGCTACACATTTTAACTTTACGGAACACTCGTGCTTCTTGTCATACGACACTCATCGCTATCACCTCCACTATCCATTCTCTTCTTGCCACGAAACCCACTCTTGACCAACGTCCTTGGTTACCATCTTCTCGATAAACCGGAGGACCAGATAAACGACTCTCACTTGCTAGCATATCAACAAGCAGACATGATTTGGTACAAGCATATCTGGATCAAGGTGGCTACTTAGTTAGACCCAATGTTCCCAGAGCACCAACTTGCGGCCAGAGCCAGAGCTAGGGCCAGGGTAGACGAAGTAGACCGCAGAAATCAGCCTGCTCGTGAGCGAGCCAGAAAAGATAACACGACACAAGAAAGACAGCAAAAAACCCCTACCCCTATCCCTCATGGAGATGGCCCTACCCTTCATGAGGATGGAAAGGACGAGGATCACATCCGCCACGACACTCAACAAGATTTGCCTACTGGATTATCTCCTTGTGTAAGACAGCAGGCGATGGGTTCAGATTTTAAGAGGCTATATGCTCACTGAGATCAGCCCGAAGAGACCAGTTCAGTGCGCTCTGTATCCAGCGCACCTCAAATTCCCCCTCCACCGGTCCTCCCTTCCTTGCCTACATTCGATGGTTTTCGTCTCCCCAGTTCTTCACACGGCCGGAAAAAGTTTCGATGAACGAAAGTGTTACATGTGGGGAGGATAGCATGGTGATTCGAGACGAGGGGTTGGATCGAACGTATGAAGCGTGTCAGGGTTTTGGCATGGATTGATGTTGGTATAAACTTCACCAGAAGCGTCTGGCTAGACCCAACATTCCTGGTTTTAACAAACTCAATTCTTTATGAAAAATGTTCTTTATGATTCAGACTCGATGTTGTCATCCTCATACAATGCTGGGTAGCAAACGATATGTATCTTGTGAACGTGCTCATCACGTGCTGTACAACAAGACCAAACAACATGATGTCATTAACAAAAAATGAGATAAGACGTGCAAAGTGTTTTGAAACTGTAAAAATGGACCTGGAGCGCTCACAGCCTAACCGTGTGTCATGTATTACACAAATCCAAGGAGATCCTCGAACACATAGCCTTAAATGAGCGATACCCACATCGGATACCCTAACGTGACCTAGCTCCATGCACACATCTGAGAAGGTACCTTGCTACCTCACCACGTGCACTCGTTTGCTACACAACCCTCTCGCTTGTACCTCCGTTCACCCCTTGTACACGCATCCAATCTACACAGAAACTCCGAACACACGGCATTTCCGCAACCCTCGCAACGCATCGATTTCCATTTACCCGGCACAACGCACGCGCGCGCGTGGAAGGAAACTCGTACAAAAAAAATGCACTACAAGACGCTTGAAGTGCAGTATGTACAACATCACCGTGCACCCGTCGGTTACGCAAGGAAACTTAACAATTTTAAACGAGCCAGCCTAGAAGAAAACGATTGCAGGGGCATGTGCTTTTTGGGGCATGCGGGGACTGGCAAACAAATAAAGTCATGCATGCAGCGTGCCCCCCCCCTCTTTCTTTGTCATACATGCCTTGAATGCGGTGCTTGTTTAGGTAGGTTGCTACTTTACCCCACCATTAAGGCAAGCAAGTGGGCTGTTGCTCCACCCCCGTCTTATCGTAGCCGTTGCGAATCGGGGTGGCAGTTTGATCGTTCTTCTGATCTAGACGCTTACGATCTCGATAGCAACCTTTTTGTCAATCTACATCGCAGACCCCTTTCTTTTTTAATATTCGATCTGATTTTGAGAATCGGGTTGTAAGGAGGCTGAGAAGAGGTGGTCCAACACCAACTCAAGCGCTTCAGTTATGGCAAAAATTACCCCACTTCTCGAGACGGAGCAGGCGCATACTACGTCGACGAAGCCGCAACGTATATCTTCACATGTGACGCTTCAGGCACCGCTGTCGAGGCGGGGAAGAGGACCCGGGTTGGTGCTCGTGCTGGATCATTACGCGGAGATTGGGCCGAGTGAGAAGTATTTGGACCCGCCGCCGTTGCAGAAGTGGGCGGAGGAGGGCTTTGCAGTCGTACAGGTATGTTGGTTTCGAAGTATGGGAATCTCACTGTGGTGCAATGAAGAGGAGGGCCAGGTTAGGTTTGACGTTGACACGGATGCTAAGAGCCCACTAGCTTCTGGTTCCAGGCAATGAAGCCGAGGACGGCGGAGAGTTCCCACTGCAAAAAGCGTTGGATGCCCTCAAAAACTGTGATAGGTGCGAGTTTGACAAGGGGGTCGGCTTGATTTGTTCGTAAACTCTTTCTTCCAAACCCCTAAGACCCTGAGTCTATTTTCAGATCGCGTGCTGACGGCTATCTTCCAGCATACATATCGCGAATTCCTTACTACGTCGAGGAAGCCGCATGCCAAAATCCAGCCATCAAAGCTCTCATATCCTACGGGGGCAGAAAATTCGTTTCTCTGAGCTCTACCAACCAACCACCCCAGCTAATCCATACATCCGGTCCTCCATTAGCTCACCGTCGCCAGTCGTCATCTGAATCCGTTGGCATTGCCCCCAACAGCGTCAAGACATACCGCTACGAGGATGCAGAAAAAGAATCCGGTTGGATTCTGCCCAGCGACCCAAACTACCACAAACGCAACGCAGGAATCGCACACACCAGAAGTCTAACATTCCTCAAACCCCTCCTAGGAGGACCCTACTTCGACCTCGAAGCTGTATGGGAAGAACACACAAAGTACGAGTTCGGCGAACGAGACGTAACCAAAACAATGGCAACAATGGTCGACCAACCCTACGTCAACCACATCCCCACAATGACGTGCGTTACCCCCCTCCCCTCCTAGAAATCCTACCTCCCAAACTAACCCCTTACCCACAGCGGCGGCATAGGCAAAACAAACCTAACCTCCTTCTACACCCACCACTTTATCTTCAGCAACCCCCCGGACACCTCCCTCTCCCTCGTCTCCCGCACCGTAGGCATCGACCGCGTAATCGACGAATTCATCTTCTCCCTCACCCACACCAGCACCATCCCCTGGCTCCTCCCGGGTATCCCTCCCACCGGAAAACGCCTCACCATCCCTTTTAATTCCGTCGTTGCGCTGCGCGGCGATAGGCTGTGCCATGAGCATATTAGCTGGGACCATGCCTCGCTGCTTAAGCAGTGTGGGTTGCTACCGGAGTACGTGAGTTTCCCGTATCAGATTGAAGGGGAGATGGTGCCGGAGGGGAAGAGAGTCGAGGTCAAACTGCCGGTTGTGGGGGAAGAGGGGAGTAGGAAGTTAGCGGATGAGGGGGCGGAGGTGAGTAATGCGTTAATGGAGGGTAAGTGGCGAGTTGTTGATGATGTTTGAGGGCTGGAGATGTAGGGTTTCTGGGGTGATGGGAAATTAAACATCTTTTGCTACTGTGTAGGATTTAATCCGGTTGCTCTCGTCTAAATTTACAACTAGCGGATTCAACGAAATGCAGTCTCTCGTTAACTTCTGTCTTGGAGAGCGAGGTTTGTATATTTAACGAAACTAAATGATTCCGAAATCAAATACAAACTGATAGCCGGATCCAGTCGCCATGCCCGCTGTAGTTGAGTGCTACATTCATTTGGGCTTCCTCAATTTTTCCTTGTATTCAGTGTTACTGTTAGGCGTCGTCCCAGAAGCTCCGTCGTCCTTGCGTTCCCATGGAGGCTTAACTAGTGGTGTGAAAGATGCCCCACTGTTTCCTTCACGCTTTAGTTGACGCTGTCTGGGCTTCTCCCAAACTCTTCTAGCAGCCTCTGCATATGTGAGTCGTTTTGGAGGCCTCGAATAAGAAAGAGGACCAGCGGAAAGATAAGGAACATCTCGATGTCTCGATGGTTGTTCAGAAAGATTGTCAACGTTGTATTGAGGATCCGATTCAAGCTGTCTGACTTGCTCCGGGCTTCCTCTCCTAACCGCTTCATATGTAAGTCGTTCTGTAGGTACAGAATGAAGAAGAGGACCACGTGGGGAAAAAGGAGTAGTATCTCGGGATCTCAGTTTTTGTTTAGAAGAAGTTTCGGTGGTTTCATGAAGCTCTGATGGATCCCGTCTTTGCCATCTGGAAAGGTAATTTTGGTCACCTGGTAATGGTGACATTGGCGGCGGTGGTGATTCAGGATTCCAGGGATCACAGTTCGACGATCTTACGTAAGACGAGTTTTCAGTTGAATACATTCCAGGAGGTATAGAAAAGGAATATTGTGGTATCATGCTTGAGGGAATTGCTGGTTGGTCTCCAAGCCCGTGGATATTAGGTTGTCGATATGGGGTTGAACTCGATTCTGAAGGAGGCGGTAGTTGGGAATCTTCCAATTGTAGTGTATAATCAGCTTGATAATACGGTGCCTCATCATATACTGGTAGAGAAAGATCATAATATGCGGATGTAGAGTCGATAGGTGCACGAGCAGGAGGTGGTGACACTGGCCGCTTTGGTGGAACGGACAAGTACGATGAATCATCTTCAAAATATAGGTCGGAATTTCGCCCCCTCGTAGGGTCCTTATATTCACCTTCCAGTGAATTCTGAGTCAACTGTAAATTAAGATCTGACCACCCCACACCGTCTGGTTGCGTTCTTCTCTGTGTTCGATGACTGGCATCAGGCTCAAACGAGATTCCAGGAAACTGTGAATATGTAGGTCTTTGCGAATGAGCGTCTTGTCGTATGTATGATAGGTCAGGCGATGAAGGGGTACGTTCGAGGATAGGCGTAAATTGAGGAGAAGGAGTACGCCTTATGGTAGTGTGAAGTCGAGGAAAAGGTGTTAGTAGGTCCTCTGTATCCGGATCCTCGAACGACGCAAGAAATTGGGCATCCGACGTTTCTGTAAAACTACGCATGTACCGTGGTATTGGCTGCCCCAGATGGTAAATCTGTAATTCTGAATTAGCCTGATCTACTCCGGCACCAGGACCAGCATCTATGGGAGGAGCCATGCCAAAATGAGAGCGCGTGTCCACTGTCGACGGGAACACATAATCGGGAATGGCAGCAGCACCGTCACGACTAGCTCCACAGCGAAAGCAGGTAGTGCTCTTTGGTAAGTTGTGGAATCCACAGCCATCATTCCCACTGCACTGCCAGTAGTCTTCAGCACGGACGGGAATGATACCGGTACCTTCATTGGTGGGGTTCTCATCAAACCTTTGGAACACGCTTGTCAGCGAGTCCCAGCTATCAACAGATCCAATGAGGCTTGCAGAATCACCTGCTGATTCTTCGTCGGATTCAACACCAGAAGGTAGTATAGTAAGAGCGATTTCTTCCATATGGCGGGCAATGTGGAGTGCTAGGACATCACGGTCCCCGGAAGTAAACTCCATGCAGAGAGGACACTCCACATCTGAGAGTCGAACATCCATCCCATGCTGGTCTTGTAGGTGGGTCATTAGTGCATCGCTGTCCTCGAAGAACATGCGAGTATTGCAGCACTCGGCGAAGAAGCAAGCATATGCCAGTATGTCCCTAAAGACATGTTTCCTAAGGCAATTTGATTAGTGTCAATGCATTTAAGAGTGTATGGGGATGAACCAACTTACTTCCAGGCTTTGGTCCGCTGAAACTTGACTTGTTTATTGCAGATTTCGCAGGTGAAAGGCTCTCCAGACCGTGCTTGTGGAGGAATTGGAGGCACACGTTTGTGACTCGCTTCAGCCCTGGTAGAAACAATTGATGGTGCATAGATAGATTCGGAGCTGGAAACAGCTTTTGACTGTGCTGGTAAAGACACTCCGAGACCAGAGTCGTTGAATATTGTCCTTGCTTTTTCCACGGTGGCCATTTGGAGCTCCTGCTGCATCGTTTCCCGTTGTAGACGAAGCATGTGGTTGTATCGATCCCAGTTCAATCTTCCTAATTGAGCCACGATTGCTGATGCTGCGAGAGGGAACTTTTCCGAAACGCTGTTGATGTAGGCCTGCTCTGGTAAGTGTCTCTCGATGTATTGAATAGCACGTGGCTCTTCGTCATCAAAGTTTTCCTCTGCTGGTGATTCCAGGCTGGGTGCTAGCATGATAAGAGTATCGATTCTTGTACGGAGAGTCTGACACAATGTTTCGGCATCTTGCTCGGGCTTATCAGTTGAATGATATTGCTGTTCAATCATACTAGCGGTTTGATCCAGGCATGTCAAAATACTTGTTGACTGTAACACTTCTTTTCGGCGCTGCTCGCTACTGATGAGATGTATCAACGCTGTGTAATGTCAGTGATGCGCAATACAACAGGTCGTGTATCATCCACATACATGTGCTGACAAATTGGGAGATTGACACAAGAACAGTAAGACAAGTATCGCGCAGCTGAGGAGAGTCTTGTAGCATGTCATCGAGTTCGCCTCGTGATAATCCCAGGTCAGTATCCCAGAAAAATAATGCTGCACAGCTTGACTCCAGGGAACCATAGTGTAGAGCCCTATCGGAGTGTGTCCTGACCTCAATAAGAATGAGACCCAGAGTCTCTATGAGAGACCTGGATAGCGATCCAATGGGGCCTTGCTCTTGGAGCTCATCATTCCGCAGCGTGTCCAATGGGCTCTCTTGTGAAGTTTTGTCGCCATCTTCTGGCACGTCAATCTGATGGACATGACTTTCGGTAGGTTTGGCACCCTCTTTTGTTTCCTGGAAGTTATGTTGAGGGTTAGCAAGATTGCTGCGCTTCTGATTCTTCGGATCGTATAGGAGCTGCTTAATATTATGCACAAACAGAGGGTATAGTAACTCAGTGATCTTCTCCTTATTTGCCAAGGCTAGAGCACGCTCGAATGGTATCCAAACGCCCTTGAGGTGCATCGGACCGGTCTTGACCACATGTCTAGTCTTCTCGCTCTTCAATATGCCGTCTCGACGGCCTCGATCTATTCCAGCCACACTCAACAGCTTGGTACCGTTGATCATGTGGTTGTCATCGCGGCGAGCCACACAAACCCCTCTAGCTTCAACTTGAAAACAAAGGGAGCCTTCGTCCTCCCAAAAACTTGCTGTCAGTCGAATTTTGACCCCTGGAGGAGCCACCTCATCTGTGCGATCGGAGGTAACCGGCAGGTAGTTCTGTGATCCAGACGTTGAGAAGGCATGAGCTCTAGGAGCGAGTACTGGTGATCGTGTTCGAAGTAAAGCTGTGGGGCTACTCGGGGGCGACGATGCTGTTTCTTGGGAACGTCCCTCTCCAGTCTGCCAGCGCTCCAGTACTGAGCTGCCTTCTTCGGCAGCCGTCGCCTCATGGCGGACCCCTGCTGGAAACATGGGCAATAGCTATTTGGCACACAAAGACTGACGCGCAAGGGGGTTGCAGTCTTGAGATGGCTGCCTACCGCAATATGCTCTTGCTGTTCCCAATATCAGTTTTGCGCTGATGAATCGTCATATCTAGGATCTTTGTTGGCTGACCTGTACTTCATGGACCGAGCCTGCGGCGTCAAATCCGACTAGAAACTCGAAGCGCAAACAACTGGAGGCTTAAAAGCCGTTGGGGGGTGATTCATGGAAGAGTTCTTGGTCGATGGATTCTTTAGTATGATGTTGACGCGGAGGAGGAGCCATTGCGATCAGGCTGAGCCGTTGAGGGGCAGGAGCGCTTAGGTGTCACAATGGGGGCCAAACTGCGCCTCACTCCGCCAACAATGCGATTGTGCTCAGCCTGATCAGCCCTCATGTCTCCTCAGATTATTTCTCCGTATCATGTCGGGAATCGAAGTCGCAGGTCTGGTCTTTGGCGTAGTGCCGATTGTTGTTGAGATTCTCAAGTCCTACAGCACCGCCAGGCGCAAACTGACGACTTTCTCACGACACGCAGAAGTTGCATACGACATCCAGCTGAAGTTCCGAGTAGCAGCAGCGAGTTTCAAAAATGATTGCTGCATGCTACTGCAGGCGACCATGGCCGACCCCAGCGAAATATCTGAGATGATGGAGGATCCGACTCACAAGAACTGGCAAGAACAAGGAAAGGATATTGAGCAGCGACTACGGAGCCTGATGCAACAGGATTACGAACTATGTCAGGACATTGTGACGCGACTCCGCGATATCCTCCGCGAAACGCGAGCCGACCTAAGCAAACTCGAGGACGGTCTGAGTAACACCAAACAACCACAACACGAGTTCAGAAGGAAGATCTGGCACGCTTTCACAACAACTCGCAAAGAGAATGAATACATCCGACAGCTGGAGTCCTTGGACAAATGGAACAAGTCACTGAGCAAGTTGCGCAAACAGAGGTGCAAGATGCAGAAGCGCCGCAATGTCCCATCGGCTTGCATCATTCGCAAAGCCGTGCCAAAGAGCTATCAGCAGATCCGCATCGCCTCGCAACAACTAGGAGAGTCGATCCACGAGTCATGGTCTTGCACAAACACATCTCATAGTGGACACCAGGCCAAGCTGTCGCTCGATGCCAAGAGCGGGCACGACAACGTACAGCTTGATGTTGTCGTTGCATGCCAACCAAAACAAGGTCTCGCAGTCCAAAAGTATGTCAGGGCAGGCATGATTTGCAGCTCAGTGCGTCATATGAGAGCCACCCTGCTAACAACGTGTAGGCCATCCACCGATGTGCCAATATGGCTACAAATTCGGACCATTACATCACTTACACCATACAAAGTGCCGACATCGCCTCAGCCAGCACTGGCGAGCGCACTGTGTCATGGAATAGGAGAAACAGTTCCAGTCACAACTAAGACAACATTAGAAAAGGCCAAATCAAAGAAGAGAGTCCGAATCAACGATCCTAAAGACGATGTTAGATGCGTTCGAACGACTATAACAAGCAACATACAAACGACACAAGCCCAATCTTTTGTCATGCTGGACTTGAAAACAACAGAAAGCGTTTGCTGCCACGTGACAAGAATGCACTCGTCTGCATCGGCATGTCAAGATGGCTGCGTGGGATTTCTTGAAATCGCAAAGAGTCAGCCAGTAATGCGATTCATGTTCTACGATGCAAGTAAACTCGCCACCAACGACATATCGTCTTTCGCCCGGCGAAAAGGGGCTATGCCTATCAAAAGCCTCGTCCAGCGCTTTCGCATGCTGCAACAGCTTACACTTGCACACAAGTTAGCCGAGGCAGTTCTGCAGTACCATTCAACCTCCTGGCTGCCCCAAGCATGGACTCTTCAAGACGTAGCATATTTCACAGATCCGTCTCACGCAGATGTCAACGACATTTCCGACGCACTCGATAGCTTGCACCTGAGCAACCGCTTTCCAGACGACTCCTCTCTCACCACCGAGCCAAAGCATGACGCACTTGATCTGAATCACACATTTGGCATTCGCAACGTCACTCTAGCTAAACTCGGCGTTGCCCTTCTGGAAATCTGTGCTCAAAGAGACATCACAGGACCCCAACTGAACAGCACACCCAGCGATATTATCGCAGCGAGAAAGTTGCTTGATGAAAAACACCACTCTATCCAGACTCTGGGTCCCAAATATCTGGAAGTTGTGCGCAAATGCATTCACTGCGACTTTTCTTGTGACAATGATCTTCATGGTGACGTACTGCAGAGTGCAGTATACACTGAGGTTGTGTGTGCATTGCAGGACATGAAAAGCAAATGGCAAGCGTTCTTTGGCGCATAATAGCTCTCAAGATGGAGAGTTGCGTAAGAAACCGCCTATCGTAGTAGGCATTAAGCAGTGGGAAATCCAACCGACGATTTTGCAGTTGCAGAGAGATGTAACCTTACTCTTACACACCACAACTACACGCTACATCTATTCTATAGCCGCTGCCAGACTCACTCTTACTCTCAACATCACTCCCTTCGCATCTCACCAATCCCCACCGCCTTGCCAACGCAACCAACGCCCAAAAGCCCACATAATTAGCCTGCCTCACAACCCTCAACAGCGCCAGTCCCAGAACTACCTCCCACATCGAAGCTGGATATCCGCCAAACAGCACCATCCCACCCACCATACCACAAAGAACTCCACACTCTGGGTCCGGATTAACCACACTCTTGATCCCATACGCCACAACGCCACAAACCACCTGAAATACCACACACTCCACAACCCCCACCAAGCATCGCTTGCTCAACTCCCCACGCCACAGGAAATGCGTCGCACCAGCCCGATACGCCACGGGCTCGCGCAAATACTCAAACCGCGGCCCCCCATCCACACGCCTCACCCTCCTCCAGCCCGTCCTCACCCCTCGCCACTGAAAGTACGTCCAAAACGCCTCGCACTCCTCAAGCACCCAAAACACTGCACAAAAATGCACCGCAGCGTGCTGACCCGCAGTAAACCCACCATTCACATATCGACCCAGTACCAAAGTGACGCCGTGTAGCGCGGCGATGACAGATGAGACACCGAGGCAGTAGGATTCGCTGCGGAGGGGGTAGCGAGTGCCCAGGGCGAGGAAGAAGAGGCGGAAGGCGAGGCCGAGGATGTTTGCGAGGTTGAAGGCTAGGAGTAAGATGGTGAGTTGGATAACGGAGAGGTGGGTTAGGGATAGGTGGGTGAGAGAGAAGTGGGCTAGGGGGATACGGAGGAGGAGATGGAGGAGGTGCGGGATCAGGGTTGTTACGGTGGAAAGGAGGAGGTGGGTTAGGAAGCGCTGAGGTGGGAGGCGGGATGCCTGGTTTGGAGGTGCTGAGCTGTGTGGGGGCGTCGTACGTTGCATCTTTAGATTGCGTAGAGTAGAGAGGGGGGTATCGGTGTTTACTGATGGCCAAGTTTTATGCAGATGTGTTGGAGGATATACACAAGGGACCTGGTGTTCCATGGTTTGGATATCATGCCAGACCAATTGTTGGACGGTCATCAGTGGACAGGGCTCCATCACTGCGAATTGCGATAAACGATCTGTTGCATTCTGCAAAGGATTTTTTTTAGAAGACAGCAGGAAGAGAAGGGGGGTTGAAGATAAGGTAGTATCGCAAAGGTAGTAAAGAATATTAGTATCATCGAAAATCAAAAATATTCAATGATTTATCATGGAGAATTCTCAACCCTACCTATTCCAGAGATGAAAACGAAACAATTCCGTCTCCATATTCTTTGTGTCTAAATTCGATTTTACGTTATATGCAGAATTTCAGCCTCCAAGATAAAATATTCTTCACAAAGAATGTTTGTTCCTGGAGATTTAAATCACAAGCCGATAGAAATTAATAATTACCACAACGGGAAATTCTTGCAGACTTTGGGAATCGATATAACCAACCAAGCATTGACATTTCCAATATTCATCTCTGGCTACCATGCTGTTGTACGTCGTCGTAAATCCAGACCCAAGTCACGTGGCCAGCCGCTCAAGCTCGCGCAATTACCACTTCAACCATTGTCCCTCTTTTGCTCACCACCTCATTAATTGAGAGAGAGAGAAAAAAAATCACGCTTCATTCCTTAGCACAGCCACACATACTCATTTCAGCGTTTACCATGACCTGAGAAATGAGGGATATAAACGCCAGGAAAAAGTATGTAAGGTCAAGGTAATGGAGCTGATGACGCGGCTCCTCGCACCTGACGAAGGCAAAAGTTGCCGGCGTACCGGATTACATTCGTTAGCTCCACCAGGTCTGTGCCCGCAGCTGTCAAGCCTCACCACACACATGGACACGGACACTTCAGCCCTTTTCTCCACGTTTTCCCTGCGCCACACATATATGTAATGTGGCATGCCAGACTTGTGTGCCAAGTTTTCTGAAAGTTGCAAACATTGGCACAAAAAGCATGGCAAACATGGCGGCGACAACGACAACAGACGAGCAGCAGCAGCAGCAGAATCATGCGGCGCAAGTTATCCAGCGCAACTACCGTGGGTACAGGGAGCGAAGGCAGCTCCAGGGCATGGGACTGGACGCTAGCGCACGCTGGGCAGAGGTCCGCAAAACCGTTTGAGAAAAACCAAAACAAAAGCAAAACGTACAGAATATGTACGGTTTGTGAATGAAGCAAGTTTGTGTGGCTAATAATGTGTCCCAGGTGATACGCGACGGTTAGCAATTCTCCAATCCTACCCCAACGATTTACCCCTACCAACAAAAGCTAAGATTTGTTTGAAATATAGCCAAATGGCGACATACTACTCGTCCCAAGGCGCGCGCCGCGGAGGAAGCAGCGCTGCGCGAGAAGCTGACTACGCCTGAGCAGCGGGCGCGCGCAAGTTCGACGGCTGCGCGCGAAAAGTGGAAAAAAGTAGGTGAGATTGCGCGGCGAGCGGGCGCAGACGATCCGCATGATAGCGCTGAAGAGACGGACAACGGCGATGAGACAGCGTCAGAGGAGCAAACAGAACAGCGGCGCAAGCGCAGCGCATCGAGGGCGGAGCGCGACAAGACGGCCAAGATGATGGATCTGCAGTACTTTCTCGAAATGGTCGATCACAAGCACCGCTACGGGAGTAATCTGCGCGCGTACCATGAGCAGTGGAAGAAGGAGGATACGCACGAGAATTTCTTTTACTGGTTGGATTACGGCGAAGGCAAGAATTACGAACATCCTACCGTGTCGAGACAGAGAATGGACTCGGAGCGAGTGCGTTATTTGTCACGTGAGGAGCGGCTAAACTACTTGGTCACTATTGACGGGGAAGGACGGTTGTGCTGGGCGAAGAACGGAGAGCGCATCAACACTACGCCCGAGTATAAAGATAGTATTAACGGCGTAGTGCCTGTGGACGACGATACGCCGGCGTATGGACCAAAGGCTAAGCTGCACTCCGGACAGAGTCGGACGATACGGCGGAGCTCGCTGATATCGATTAGCTCGAGCTCTTCGGCGTCGGAGAGCGATGCGGAGGCCGAGCATTATGTGAATGAGGATCTCGACAAAGCAAAGGGCATATCCAAGATCAAATACGTTTCGGCAGCTACGGTTCTGAACCATCTGCTGCGTAGCTCGGTGAAGCCGAATACCTGGATCTTCGTATGTTTTGGAGCTATCGTCATGCCATCCAGTGTGCTAACATTGGGTTAGGTTGCTGATACGTCATTCCGCCTCTACATTGGAATTAAGCAGTCGGGGGCCTTCCAGCACAGCTCATTCCTCCACGGCGCTCGAATTTCTGCCGCTGGGCTGATCAAAGTCAAGGATGGTCAGCTACGGCGCCTCTCACCTCTGTCTGGCCACTATCGACCTCCCACGGAGAATTTCCGAGTATTTGTTCACTCGTTGAAAGAGAATGGGGTAGACATGTCACGTGTGTCCATTTCGCGGTCGTATGCTGTGCTAGTGGGTCTTGAAGCCTATGTCAAGACACGGAGAAAGGTCAAGCATGGGGTTGCGCATATCAAAGAGGCGGAGGAGAAGGTGGTGCACCCCGAGGAGCATGCGCGCAAGGTGGAAGAGAAAATGGACAAGAGTCAGAGTGCGCAGCGAGAACGGCAACTGCTGGCACAAGAGGCGGAGAAGAGGGAGGCTGAAAAGAAGCAGGCGAGCTTGAGCCGGCGGATCTGGAAGCGGTTCAGCAGAAGCGGGACTGAGAAGGACGACGTGAGAGTGACGGCAAAGGAGAGTGCGGGCGCTAAGCAGAAGAGGAAGAAGTGGTTGAGCAAGCCAGGGGAAGATGTCGAGGACGGGATTGCGCCGACGGGATCGAGATGAGACCCTGCGTCATGGAAGGAGCAAGTGGAAAGCAAGCTCTTGAAGTTGCAGGTCACGTGCGGGTCGTCATGATGGGGATTGTTGTGAGGGTAATTAGTTAGTTTAATGATATCCATAAGAGTTGTGCGGACAATTGTCCTAGTCGGAGTTTAATGCTAGTGTGAGGTTGTCCGGTAAAAACAAAGCAGGATAGCTGTATGCACCTGATGGACGGCGCAAAGGGGTCGCGGCGGTGCGGCGCGTATGATTGCACGATGGCGGAGGCGGAGGACGAGGGCACGAGTATCGAAGCAGGAAGAAGCGCGAGTCGTAACAGGCCCAGAACCAGAGCATAGGGAGGAGGGAGCCGTTAGCTTTGATTTGCGGCGCTCAGGCGAGCGGGACCCCCGTTCCGTGCCGCCACAATTGTGGCCAGCTGCCAAGGCGGGATAGTCGGTGACATCAGACTTCGTCACCGACCCAGAGTTGTTTCTTTTGTCTGATCTTGCTTGCACCAAAGACGTACACATGTACGTAACTACTATCATTTCCGCCATGTGCATGCAATCTGCCATATGTATGTGTACACGCTGCCATGACTCGACTGGTAGCACAGGCTGAAACGACAATGCTGTACACCGATGAGGAATTGCTTGTGCTCGTGTCGGCAGCGGGGTGTATGGCCGGAAGAGGGAATCGTGGTATGACCGACGGACCAGGCAAAGACCCTTTTGTACGCACACGCATGGGGTCGGAGCGGAATGCTGGGCACGGCTAGAGGGGGGGGGTGCATAACCCATGGGACGATAAAGTTTTGCTACAGCCTGTCACGACCGACACCTGTAGGTGGGAGACGAAGGGTCAACGTCGCGCCGTTGGCCGTTGGCATGGGAGGGAGCTCGTGCTGCCCCATCCGCCCCGCCGTTCATGTCCATGCCCATGAGTAATTTACATGCTTGGAGTTGTGGAACACTGGTATGAGCTCACGTTCACGCAACGACTGACTTGAGGCCGTGCGGGTGCCTGGTTTTCCATCAATCGCCCAGCCCCCCGGCGTCTGCTCACTCTACTCTCAGCAGCTTGTGACGCAGGGTCTTGTCCAGCCCTTTTGGAGTCCAGTTTTTTTTGTTTTGCCATTGACGGGGCTCGTGGCGTTCATCTTGGAGCCATGGCTAGGCTAAGCGAGGATTCGACAGGGGAGCTCCCAGCGGTATGATGTCAACAGCTCCAACTTCACACGCGTCCGCCCACTGTTACAACCTGCTTGCTGGCTTCCCACACGGCACCGCTTGCCTCCTCTCTCGATGCTGTATGCACATGGCCCTGCTGTGATAGGGGGGGATCCATCATCGCCGTCCGGGATGCTACTTGATACTTGTCTGCGATCCTCAACACCACCAGCCACAGTGTCGTCGATCGGAGCCTCGACTCCATGTATCTGCTTTTGCTTGACCACAGTTTCTTCTGCCATGCCATGCAGTGCCTCTGCCTGCGAGCTTCTCAATCCAGATAATCAGCCGTGTGCTAAAGTGCTCAAGTATACAGTAGTGAGCGACACTGACGTTAAGCTCTGCTCTACATACTTGGAACAGGTTGCCAAGCAGCCACCACCAAAGGTAACTTCACGGCGTCTTGTGGCTAGGCGTTTCAGCTTGTCTGCATGCAGCCCGTCAACTCTAATCCCAGTGCCAGTCCGCCCCTCCGCGGCTCCATCGACGATTTCCCTGCCATGCCATCCCAATTTCAGCCACAGCCCGTACTTACCCCCCCTTGCTGCAGCTGCCCGCCTGCCTTGTCTCAACCCGCTGAGTGGGCACCAAACCACCACCACGGGCTGACGCCCCGCCCCAAGCCAAATGTAGCCACCACTGTGACGCAATCCTCCTCTCCTCCGTTGCACACAGTGCGCCGCCAAATCAGGTTTGCCATGCCTTCCCGCACCAAACAGAGCCCAGCTCCTGTCTCCAGCATGGCTCCTTTCGACGTCATCTGTCCCAGGTGGTCCAGCATACAGACATGCGCCTAATAAAGGCCTGCTGCTCGGCCTTGCTTCCACTACTTTTCCCCTACTACAAAGACGACCCATTCGTCAATTGATATATGACCGATAATTCTTCACACAACTACTCCTACTACTCGTTCCCCCCAACCCCTAATAGGAATTCCCCCCGTTCCGCACGCTCTCAATCCATCTCAAGTAACGTATCAGGAACAAGCCACCGAGCTTCTTCCTACACATTCACATCCACCACGGCTCACCACGGGCACGACAACTCATACAACGTCTCGAGCGTTCTTTTCAACAACATGCCTTCCCCAGCAGCAGGAAAGGGTGACACCCCCCGCACCCCCACCAAGCTCGGCAGGAAGCCACAGACACCTGCTCCCAAGCTCAACAAGCCTCAGGTAGGCAAGTCGGAGGACGCCCCCACCTCCGACGTGCCCGAGCAGGCAGAGGGCCTGATGCAGCAAGGACAGGAAAAGGCACAGGATGTGCAGGACGACACAGAAAACACTTTTGAAGATGCCACCCAAAAGGGCGAGGAAACTGCCAAAGACGTCAAGGGCAAGGCACAAGACACCACTGGCAAGGTCTCACAGGCCGGCGACGAGCTCGAGCAGGCTGAGCCCAAGCCAATTGACGACGATGACGACGACGAAGAATATGGCGACGAAGACGACGCTACACAAAAGGCAGGGGACGACGCCGAAGACACTGCCGACAACACCGAAGACGATGCGACCGACACTGCCAGCAAAGCCGCTGACACCGGAAAGCAGGCTGGAGAAGGCGCATTGAGCGGTGCTCGTGGTCTCGCTGGCCGAGCCTCCAACCTTGCAGGCAAAGCCAAGCAAGACCCCAAGGGCGCAGTACAGGATACTGCTGATGATGTTCAAGACGGTGCTCAGGAAACCGCACAGGACGTTCAGGATACCGCCGAAGATACCACCGAGTCAGCCAAGAACACTGCCCAGGACAAGGCAGGTGATGTCAAGGACAAGGCTCAGGACACCGTTGACGATGCTACTCCCGACCTGAGCCTCCTCAAGGGTCTCGAAGTTGACGAGGAGGGTCTGATCAAAAACCAGGACGGCAAGATTATTGGTCGCCTGGTTGAGGGTGATGCCGAGGATCTCGCTGGCTACCCCATTGGCGACAACGGAGAAATCCTCGACGACGATGGTGATCTTGTTGGTCGCTGCGAACTCACTCCCGAGATGGCGGACCAGCAGCTCGGAGATGTCAGCGGCAAGATGCCTGACATTAGCATTCTCAAGGGTCTCACTGCCGACCGATCTGGTCAGATCCTGAACGAGGACGGTGACTTTGTTGGACACCTCGTTGAGGGTGACCCAGCTGATATTCAGGGCCGTGAGTTCAACGAGAACGGCGAGATTCTCGACGATGACGGCAATGTGATTGCCAGGGCTGAACTCTCTCCCGAAGCTGCCGACCTCCCTGCGTACCAGCAAGAGGACCACGAGGATGAGGAAGAGGAAGGCGATGCCCTCAACGGCGTTACCAATACTGCCGAGCAAGCCAAGGGCACTGCCACTAACGCTGCCGAAAGCACCAAGGCAGGCGTTGATGAGAAGGCTGCTGATATTGAAGACGAACTTCCTGGCGTCGAGGCCCTTGAGGGCATGGAAATCAACAGCAGTGGCGAGATCCTCAACGACGATGGCGATGTCGTTGGCAACGTTGCCGAGGGCGATCTGGAGAACATTGAGAACGTCAAGGGCCTCACCGTCAACGACAAGGGCGAGGTCGTCGACCAGGACGGCAATGTTCTCGGCACGGTTGAGCTCGCTGAGGGCGCCGCTGATAAGCTCAAGGAGTCTGCCGCCGGTGCTCTAGACACTAGAATCTTGGACGGCCTCAAGGTCAACAAGAAGGGCAAGATCCTTGACTCTGATGGCGAAGAGATTGGTGAGCTCACTGATGGTGTCCTTGACAAGTGCGCCGGCAAGAAGGTCAACGAGAAGGGTGAAGTCCTCGACAAGGATGGCAAGGTCATCGGCAAGGTTGACGTTGTTCCTGGCGAGGCTGCCTTCAATGCCATCAAGGCACTCAAGGAGGAGCTTGGCGAGCCATTGGAAGGTGAAGAGGAAGAGGGAGAGGAAGAGGAGGGCGAGCCCGAGATGAAGGAGATTACCCCTGAAATCGATGAACTTGAAGGCTTCAAGGTCAACAAGAAGGGCAAGGTCCTTGATGAGGAAGGCGAAGAGATTGGCGAGCTTGTCGAGGGTGACCCTGCCAAGTGCGCTGGTAAGAAGATCAACGCCAAGGGAGAGGTTGTCGACAAGGACGGAAACGTTCTCGGCAAGGTCAAGGCTCTGCCCAAGATGGTCGAAGCCTCCCAAGTCCAGGAACCTGAAGTTAAGCAAGTTGAAGTCACCCCAGAAATCAACGAGCTCGACGGCCTCAAGGTCAACAAGAAGGGCCAGGTTCTTGACGAGGATGGTGAGCCTATCGGCGAGCTTGTCGAGGGCGACGCCGCCGAGTGTGCTGGCAAGAAGATCAACGCCAAGGGTGAGGTGCTTGACAAGGACGGAAATGTCATTGGAAAGGTCAAGACCCTCCCCAAGATGGTCGAGCAGCCAGTCGGCGAGGATGAGGAGGAAGTTGAAGAGGATGCTGAAGAGGAAGAGGAGGAGGCCGTTGACGATGATGGCCGCCCTCCTCTATCAATCCTCGATGGCCTCAAGGTCAACAAGGCCGGCAAGCTCATTGATAACAATGGCAACATTGTGGGTGAGCTGATCGAGGGTGACGCCAAGAAGCTGTCAAAGTCTGGCCTCACCTGCGATGCCGAAGGTCAGTTCTGGGACAACAAGGGCAAGGTCATCGGCCGCGCCCAGACTGTTCCCCAGGAGGAAGGCGAAGAGGAAGCTCCTTTCGCTGGTCTCGAAGGCCTTGTTGTTGTCAAGGATGGCTACGTCGAAGACGACAAGGGCAACCGCGTCGGCCAGGTCGTTGAGGGCGATGCTAAGAAGCTCGTTGGTCGTGCCGTCGATGAAGACGGTGACATTCTTGACAAGAAGGGCTCAGTTGTTGGCCACGCTGAACGCTACGACGAGCCCGAGGAGGAGGCTCCAGAGGAGGAGGCTCCACTGGACCTTTCCGCTCTCGCAGGCCGCACCGTCAACAAGCAAGGTAACGTCATCGGCGACGATGGCATCCCCATTGGCCGTCTTGTCGAAGGCAACCCCAAGGAGCTGTCTGGCCGCAAGATCAACGAAGAGGGCCTCATCTTCAACGACACTGGCAAGAAGATTGGTCGTTGCGAACTGATCCCTGAGGAGGAGCGCGAGTCCAAGCCCGAGGGCATCTTCGCCGGCCTTGAGGGTCTCCGAGTTGTCCAGGGTGGTATGGTTGCTGATGAGGATGGCAACACTGTCGGCCGAATTGTCGAAGGCAATGCTAAGCGTCTTGTTGGCATGGCCGTCGATGAGGACGGTGATATCCTTGACAAGTACGGCAACGTCAAGGGCCATGCTGAGCCTCTCGAGGACGAGGAAGAGGAAGAACCTGCTGACCTCTCTGTTCTCGACGGCCTTACTCTCAACAAGCAAGGTTACCTTGTCAACAGCGAGGGCATTCCTATCGGAAAGCTTGTCGAGGGTAACCTTGGTGAGCTCGCCGGACGCAAGTCTGATGGCGAGGGTCTTATTCACGGCGATACCGGTAAGGTTGTCGGTCGCTGCGAGCTCATTCCTCCTAATGAGCGCCCTGAGCGCAAGGAGGGCCCATTCGCCGGATTCGAAGGCCTCCGCGTTGTCAAGGACGGATTCGTCGAGGACAACGATGGTAACCGTGTTGGTCAACTCACCGAGGGTGACCCCAAGAGGCTTGTCGGACACACTGTCGACGAAGACGGTGACATTATCGACAAGTACGGCAATGTTAAGGGCCACGCCGAGCCTTGGGAGGAAGAGGAGCAGGAGGAAGTCGACCTCAGCGCTCTTGCTGGCTGCACTGTCAACAAGGCTGGCAACATTGTCGACTCCAGCGGTGCCGTCATTGGTCGTGTCGCTGAGGGAGACCCAGCCACTCTGGCCGGCAAGAAGGTTGACGGCAAGGGCCAGATCTGGGATAACGAAGGCAACGTCATTGGCCGTGGTGAGCTTGTCCACGGCCACCAGTCCGGACCTGAGGGACCATTTGCTGGCTTCGACTCTGCTGTTGTTGCCAAGGATGGTACTGTCCAAACTCCTTCTGGCGAAATCATTGGCCGTGTCATCGAGGGCGACATCAAGAAGCTTGAGGGACACAAGGTCGACGAGGACGGTGACATCAATGACAAGAACGGCAACGTCATCGGAAAGGCCGAGCGATGGGAGCCTGAGCAGAAGGAGCGCCGCATCAACCCCATGGCTGGCATGCGTGTCAACAAGGAGGGTGAGGTCCGCGACGAGAACGGTGATGTTATCGGTCGTCTCACTGCTGGTGACCTGGGTCACTGCGCTGGCCTTGAGATTGATGACAATGGATACGTTATCGACAACGACGGTAACAAGGTCGGAGAAGTCACTCTTCTGGAGAACATCCAGGAGGAAGAGGAAGAAGACGAGACCGACGAGGAGAGGCAGCGTCGTGAAGATTCTGAACTCGCCAAGAAGATGTCTGCCATCTGTGAAGACACTCTTCAGCGTGTCCAGCCTGTCATGAAGCAGATTACAGAGGTATGCTTGATGATGTTCACTTTTCCTTTTTACGAGTAATTACTAACTAGCTTCTAGTACATTGAGCAAGCTGACCGCACACCACGTGACGAGCTCGACGAAGAGGAACTTGTCAACAACGTCAAGCCACTTATCGAGGAAGGATCTCGCATCCTCAACGACTGCAATGGCTCGCTCCGTGGTCTTGACCCTGATGGTCGTATCGCCGCTCAGGCAAAGGGCCGTCAACAAACTGGCGAAGCCTCACCCGAAGAGTACAAGCTTGCCGACAACCTCAAGGAGCTTACTACCACTGTCGTTACCACTATTGACAACGCTAAGAAGAAGATCTCCGACATGCCCCACGCCAAGAAGAAGCTCAACCCACTCTGGGCTCTGCTTACCGAGCCTCTGTTCCAGATCATTGCTGCTGTTGGTCTGCTGCTAACTGGTGTTCTCAACCTTGTTGGCAGACTCCTCAACGGCCTTGGTCTCGGCGGTCTCGTTAACGGTCTGCTCGGTGGCCTTGGTATCAACAAGCTGCTTGGTGGACTGGGCTTGGGCGGTATCACTGATGCGCTAGGCGGCGGCGACAAGAAGAAGAAGAAGGGTGCGAGCGGACCTATGAGCATGGTCGGTGGCCTACTCGGGAAGAAATAAACATCTTCCTAGGTAACATGGGGAATTCCTCTCCTCTCTCCTCGTCTCTCTGCTCAACTTGAGAGTTTTCTTTTTCTTGATATTTCCTTTGCTGTTTTCTTCCTTTCCAAACGTTGGAGTGCACAACAAGAGCTGGAAGATCGGGGGGTCTGAAGGTCACACCTTTTTGTCGCGCTGCGGCTGGTGAAAAGAAGATACGAATTGGGTTTATTGACAAGAAGAGAAGGATGAAGTTGAGTGGGAAATGAAAGAAAGAGAAGGGAAACGAGTTGTTTCTGTTGCTGTGGCTTTCATCAAAATCAGCGTTTGGGTTTTTTCGTCTTTGAATGTTTTCTCTCATCGGTATGTTCGATGGACGCATCGATCGTCGCCGCCACCATCGCTTACTTACCATGAATCATGCCGCGATTTTCCAATACTCTTTGAGGCCTCAAGAGTCACTTGGATTACTTTCGTGTGAGCATCTTTGGCTATTCGACCAGCCGGGTTTTCCTTTGTCGCACACCGAACAAAAATGTTTTTCAGTTTAGTTTAGCATTGGCGTTTGTTTGTTTGTTTGTTTGATCAACGAAAGGGCATGACAGCGACCTTTTTCTAGTTATCTCTGTAAGATAGTTGAAGATTTTTCGTAGATGGAAGTAATTAATAGTCTGATTTCTTATTATATATGCAATCCTTTATGTACAAACCTCGTGATTTCTCCCCATCCATCTACATAACCAAAGCCGCAATCCCAATCGCCAACGCTCCTACACCGAAAATCCCCATCTCAACCTTGGCAATCCCCGGGGCGGCACCAACAAAAACACCCTTTTTTACCAGTCTCTTACCCACACTCTCTCCACTCTCTCCACTCTGCTCTTCCTCTTCTCTCTTCTCTTCCCCCGCCCCTTCTTTCTTCTCAGTCCCCTGATTCGTAGGCTTTGATCCGCTCTCCACCGTCGGCGTCGATGGTTCCCCCTTTGTCGGCTTTGCTTCACGCTTGTGCTCGTTTATGCCCGTGACTTGTGCGCGTTTGTGCTCGTTTTTGCCGTTCGTATCTTTGGCAGTGGCTTCTGCGCGTTTCTCCTCGTACGTTTTTGTCTCGCGCTTTCCGACGAAGGCGACGATGGGGTCGCTGGTGTGGATGGAGTCCCGGGCGGCGAGGGGGACCGAGGGGGCGGCGGCGTGTAGGTGCAGGAGTTGCAGGAGTCGCCGGCTTAGCGGGATGGTGGGTCTTTGGGCGGTGCAGAGGGCGCTGCCGAGGGGGGTGTTGGTGATGGGGGAGGCGAGGGTGAGGGTCGAGGGGAGGGCGGTGGTGAGGTCGGCGGGGGCGTAGAGGGTGCAGGATATGCTGTCAAGGTCGAGGGAGGAGGAGGATGTGGCGGTTATGCTTAGGTTGCAGATTTCAGCGTCCGGGTTGGAGATTAGGGCGGTGAGCTGGTTGAGGGGTAGGTCGATGTTGAAGGGGGTGAGGTCTTGGTCTGCGGTTGAGGAGCAGAGGGTTGCGGTTAGGGTTATGGTTGAGGCTGCTGCCAGCGATGGGAGGGCAAGGAGAGGTGAGGCTTTCATTTTGGATGGATGGGCTTTGCTTCGAAGAATGTAGATGAGATATTAAAGAATGAAGCAAGAAGGGTCCAGTGTATTTCAGTAACACTCCAGTGATTCTGCCTTTGGTATGGTGGTCTGTCTTCACTTTCTTGTTGATTCTTCTTGATATATATACCCATCCCCCCCCCATCCCCTTGTCTTTGCCTTTCAAAATTAGCATTACTTCATTCATAACCAACCCATTCTCAACCTAACCCAAACCAATCCGTTCTTTCTTCTTCGGCCGTACTTCGTACCAAAACGTGTCTTGCTTGCACTTTTTTTCTTCGCACACCTCGTACCCTTCCGTCATCTCACGTACACTAGCACGGCCCCATACAACTGCTTTGTCCTGCCTTACCTCAGCATTTCGCCTCAGTACACCTAAATATACATATACCTGCATAACTTTGGGTTTCACACTACATACGTACGAACTGTCCATTCTCTCGTTTCCCTTTCACATATGTCTCGCGCGATGGGTGAGAGGTCTAGAATACAGGTACGCCAGGGCAAGTTTTTTCGTTACCAGACCGCGTTCTGTGGTCACCAGCAAGCATCTTGTGCATGGATACGCTAAGAATGATGATGATGAATGTGGCTCTTCTGCAGATAACACTACTATCCCTAATCTAGAGATAAATCTCAGTAATCTCAACGGGCGCTGCACTATATACAGTATAGGTCTTACTCTCTAACTCTACAACTTGTTTCATTTCCTGAAGAAAAACCCAAGCATGGAGCTACATGATCGCCCTCTCAACTAATTTCTGTGTATAGTCCGTGTCCATGGAATTCGATTGGTTATCAGAGAATACAAGCATCTAGGACATAACCCCCCCAGAAGAACATACTTTTTGTTTTTCTCTAGGACAGGTCCTTAAACTGATCATAGTAACCCTGGCAATACCCTAGCCATACCTGTTAGATGAGGTTTGCACTGTTCTCGGGTATACCCTTGGCAGAAATCAAAACTTTATCGTGCTTACTGTGTACCTAGTAACGATCCCGATCGCAGTGCAAGAACTCGATTCGTTCAAGGCCGGCTTCGGCCCGTCTTTTACTAGTTTGTGCATTTTAAGCATTCGAGACAAGGCGATAGTCTAATTTTGCAAGTAAGCTGTCGATCCTAGTGCTAATCTGGGTGTTGTACGAAGTTAGCTACACATTGATCAATCCGAGGAAGTGAGATTTGCTGACATTTACGTGAGGGGTGCGAGGGATGTTGTATTAAAGTTGGGTACTGTAGTACATATGTAAGCACTTGGTATGCACACGTCTGCTATACGAGTCCAAATCAAGCGTACAGGTCGCCGTCTTCGGTGGAGTCTCCGAAGCCACCTTCAGCAATATCTACGCTGTTTTTGTTTCCGTGGCTTGAAGCCGATGCTTTGCCTTTGCCTTTGCTGCTACCGCCACTGGTTGCTTTGCCGTCGCCATTGAGTTCGACGTGCTCGGTCATGATAACCATGCTGTCGGTATCATCGACTGCAATCGCCTTTCCCTTTCCTTTCCCATTTGATGATTGTTGGGATGCCGAGCCGTTTGCTTTCTGGTCCTCTTCCTTCTTGCCAGCACCCTCGAATTGCCTCCTCACCCGATCGTAGTGACGGAGTTCGTCAGCACTAACACTAGGGACGAGCTCCTTGTGGGCCTCCATGAAGTCCTCCTCTGTGACCATAACTGCCGTATCTTCTTCGGTAGCAATGTGATCAAAAAAGTAAGCAATGGTGACGTTGGATGAGTGTGTGTTGTTGTACGCTTTGACCTTGTCGTCGACCATTCGGGCACTGCGAGTAATGGCCTTGAGCATGGCGTCCGAGCATAGAGCGTACATGTCAGCACCTGTGTAGGTGAAGGGAAGACCTTCAGATACTCGCTGTAGGGAGAGTGAGGGATGTAGTGTGAACCTGGAATATATATTAGCATAAGCAAGACTGGGAGAGGACTCTAGTCACGTACTTTCTTGTCAAGGCTTCCAAGATGGTCTGCTGCTTCTCATGGGTGTCTGAGACACCTAGGTACAGCATCTTGTCGAAGCGACCGGGACGTAGCAGCGCTTGGTCAAGCAGATCCGGTCGGTTCGTTGCACCGATGACGAAGACACCTTCGCCCCCGTCACTCATGCCGTCTAGTTCAGCCAAGAGCTGACTGACTATGCGGTCCATGACGCCACCACTATCACCTTGGTTGCCACGCTTGGGGGCGACCGAGTCGAGTTCGTCAAAGAACACTACACATGGTCGTGCATCGCGAGCTCGTTGAAATACACGCCGCACATTGGCTTCAGACTCACCAATATACATGTTGAGCAACTCTGGACCTTTGACACTGAAGAAGTTGAGCGAGAACTCTGTAGCAATGGCCTTTGCAAGGAGGGTCTTTCCCGTTCCTGGTGGTCCGTAGAATAGAATACCGCTGCGCTTCTTCATGCCCTTGGCAAACAGCTCTGGGCGAGACAACGGGAGCTGAATGGTTTCCATGACAGCATCCTTGACGTGTGTAAGACCACCGACATCCTTCCAGCCGACGTTTGGGATCTTCGGGGCTCCGATTGCGTCGGCAAAGTTCTTACGTGCTGCATCTACGGCACCGTCCAAGTCTGCTTTGGTAAGACTGTTGCTCATATGACCACCGGCAAGCTCGATATCCCGAATCGTAACCGCTTCTGCTGACTTTAACGATTTTGTCGCGGATGCTGCAAGCGCTTCGAGACGCTGTTGTTTTGCAACCAAAGCCCTGTCGACTACGTCAACGAGATCCCCTGCGACCAGCGCTGCAGTCTTGACTGCAACATTGCCCAAGTCGGCATCAGGAGACAGCCTGATACCAGAGTCGTCGATGATACTCCTCAATATGCCTTCTCGCTCTCCTTCGTCCGGGGCTGTCATGTCGATTTCATGTGTAAAGAGTCCTCGAATGCCCTCAGGCACCTTGTCGATTTCTGTGGTTGTCGCAATCAACACGCGGCAATCGGCCAAGATCTCCTTCAATGCAGCATTCATGCGATCCGCATTCAGCGCATCGATATGCTTCACAAGTAACGCTGTGAATTCCGCGCCGCATGTCAAAGCTCGCTCGGCTCTTGCCTTGAGAAATCCTTCAGTCTTGACATCACCACCTCCAGCACCTCCTTCTGTGACAATATCGAACGCATCAATAGAGAAGGTGTGTAAGCCAAGATCTTCACAAGCCTTGGTAGCAATAGTAGCCTTGCCGATGCCGCGTTGGGTTGAGGTAATCAATACTGCAATTGGAGGTAGTCCCAAGTGGATGGCCCTAGGACTTGTCGCCACAGACATGAGTTCCCGCAACCGTCTGCGAAGCGGCGAAATGTAGGGCTTGGGCAGCTCGTCCAATGTCATCGTCTTCTGGGAGCTTGAGACTGGAGCCCGTTTGGCGCCTAGGTAATATTGCCATGCGTTGTTGATAGGAGCCGGAGTCTTGCCTTGTTCGCTGCCGTTCATCTCCATCTTCGTGCTTGCAGCGTCCACAGTTACAGCACCACCCCAGATGTCCGGTTCTTCACCATCGTGAGCCGGATGTGAAGAAGCAGAAACGTTGCCAATCTTGAACCATGAAACGACCTTTGAGTTCCGACTGCTGACACCAGGACTCTCCTCGCTGGCATTTGATTTGGCTCTGGTAAGCAGTTCTTCATTCCCAGCATCGTCCTCCGTACTGGTTTGGAAAACCGCTCGACCAAGAGACTCATCAATCGAAACGCCGATCAGATCGCCGCTCTTTACGACTCTTCGCTTCTGCTCAAAGTGATCTTTCAAGGCTGCGAAAAGACTAGGCTGAAGCAAACGCTCAGAAGACAGTGGTGTTGACACTTTCAGAAGGGTTACTTCTTTGGCAGAGGGGGGTAAAGACGAGCCGGTTACACGAGGTTTCTGGATTGCACTTCTTGGGAGATGTGATGATTGATTGGGGGCTAGCGGGGTAATGCGGAGGTGGGACGGACTTCCCAGATTGGCGAGAAGGATTGGCGAGAGATAGGCATGTAGTGATGAGACTGGTTGCGAAAAGCCCGAGAAACTGCTTCTTCGGTCAAGCTCCGAGTTCTTTTGCACTGGATAGCGTGCAACCTTCTTGGACATGTTTTCTGGCAGACCAAAGACTCGAACAGGTCTCCAGTTGGAGCCGTCCTCGTCGTCTACTCCGCCAAAAGCGCCCAAGCCAAAAAGAGGATGCGAAGAAGGCGCTTCAGTACCCTCAATCTTGACCCAGTCGCCAGAGAAGCAACCAACCTTGACCAGGGTGTTAATGTCAACAAAGACGCGGGCCTCTTCATCATCTTCAGCCCCTGGCTTTGGGTAGACAAGGTCATCTGGAACTTTTTGAAGCAGCCCCTGGGCTTTGAATACCTTGCTCCTATTGGTAGGTCCACGGGCAGTAGTAGCTGTGAAGCTAGAATACACCGAACCTGGGGTGGCAATTCCATTTGTACGGTAGTTGCCAGGCCGTGGAGTAGCGGAGGTATAGGATGAAAGCACTCCTGAAGACTGAGGTGGCAGCATGGGTGCATTCAGTGAGATGATGTCGTCGGATTCGTCAGACAAATCGCCGGCATCACTCTCCGACAGTTCCGACTCAAAATTGTCAGTCGACTCTTCTGGGGGAGACACATTGCGCGAATCGAGGCGATCCTCGGCAGCGGAATAGAAGGTATCATTTGAAGTATCGTCGGCCTCATCCTCATCGCCGAAGCCATTTGCAGTCTGCTTCACAGGGGGAAGAATGACGGGGTGCTTAGAGCTGCTGCGATGTGACTGCAGTATTACGATGCGTGTGCTTGGCAAAAGAAGACCTTGCGAGACGGGCTCGCAAGCAGTAATCCTAGCTGGAGGAGGCGGAACGTGTGTGATTGGGTGGGCAGGGAGGTTCAAGGGGAGCAAGTCGCCAGTATGAAGGACGCTGGGTATCTGTAGGGCTTCGCGTACGGCCTTCCGCCATACCTCTTCTTGCGCAGCCACGTCGACTTGCTTTCCCCTTGTGCCGTTGGCTTCCAGGGAGCGACTCTTTGGTACGCGCGAGGTTCCGTTGACCTGAGGAAGGAACCCCCCGCCAAATTTGGCGTGCACCTCATCGAGCTTCCTCAGTGCTTCAGTATCCAAATTCACGTAGAGTGTGTCCAGGCCGACGGGTACAACATCGTAGATGCGCACCTCAATTGGCGCATCTCTCCTCTGCGCTCTATTTGGGGCGACGGTCTGGAGGACTTGGGAGAAGGACTGCAGCGCAAGCGATGAGGCCGGAATGTGGAGGGATGAGTGGGGGCGCGCGGTGCCATTCTCAGTCTTCTCAGCCGGTCGCACCGGAAAGATTGTCCACGGAATGTTGTTTGAAGCGACGACGGAGCTCGGTAGCCACGGAGTGATGGCAACGTGTCGGATGCGGTCTGAGTCTGGGGTGTCTCCATTCGTTTCTACCCTGGTTAGCCGACTCTTCTCTCCGCCAGTGACTTGTAGTTTGCTTCTTCCACCTACCTGCATTCTTGCTTTTAGAGGCAGGAAACAGATCGTTGAAGAGATCCTCAGACAACACGCCGACCTCGCCCTTGATGCGGTCGTCGAGCAGTAGTCGCGCCGAGACAGGAGGCCGGTCAAGGCGCCTTCTCCGTCGCCTCTTTCGCGGGTTCTGTGATCCATTAGGCGCGTCCATGTTTGGTTGTGTATAAAGATCTGTCCCAATGGACAGAGGTGTGAGCAACAGAGGCCCTTTGTTTGGTGCGCATACGATTCGCCCGGAGATCTGATATGGGCCGTATTGCCTCGGCAGAGCTAAACGACGGCTACCAGCTCGGAGGACGGAGGACAGGGGTCAGCCTAGGGACACCGACACCGACTCTGCCATCGCTCCCTCTCCACGTCACCGGACCACCAACTCGATTCTGTTGTAGCGTTGCGAGATAATAGTGCGGCTCATACACTTGGCCGCTTGAGAATAAGAGGTCTAGTTTTACTGTTATACAGCCTGATGCGATATCAGCCTACAGCTATTGGTCGAATATCACGTGTCATCCATCGTCAAGAGCGCCTGCCATCGCACGCAGTATCCATTCGAGCATATCCGGTACACCCAGCAACTAAAGAGAAGAATTCCTAATGCGCTTCAGTTTTGCTTTGTTCAACAACGTGTGCGCTTCGATCCATCACGCAGCATGTGTGGGCGTTGAGATTAACGTGCCGGAGACATGTCCGCAGACTCCTCATATGTCAAAATCAACGCCACTGCATGCTGCTTTACGCTGCCATGTGCTATCTTGGGCAAATACTTACGCGTATCTTGCTAATCTCTCTTGCTCCCCTTGCCATCAGGATACCAGACTTTGTTTGTTGAGATGCGTCAATCTCCCACACCCTCGCTAATCGTCACCATGCTCTATTTACATCTGACGTAATGACTGCTCCAACCAAGGCGTGCGCTGATCTATTTCGCCCACCACAATACACCCACAAAAGCTGCCATGCATCAACCCTTTCTCTCGCTACCCACCCACATGCCATTCCTTGGGAAACGTTTGTCGTACACCTGGTTCCCGATAGACTACTTGTTCAACCGATAGCGCACCACTCCACGGCCTACTGGTTTCTCCACCAGGCTGTCATTACATAATTCGGGGTCCCACTTAACCAAACATGTCTACGGCGACTGCTGTCAAGCATCGTGTTGAGAAACGACTTCACCACGAAAAAGATGACAACAAATCAAAGACCCAAGCAGTCGTCGAATTCGCGCTGCAAGCAGAACGGCTAGGACAGTATACGCCAGAACAGGAAAATGAGACAACCGGCTCTACGCAGGCCATTGAAGCGCACTTTGTAACCCCGCAGGATCCTGTAATCGAGACTGCAGATGGGCGCCGACTACCTGCCGTGCCCCTTGAGGAAGCGACAAAACTCAATGAACTACGAGACATTATCGAGGATGGTCATGTGACGCAACAAAAGCCCTTGTCACCACGGTTGCGAGAAGCAAAAGATGGAACCGTACATGGACTCCTGACCAAAGAAGCCGAAATGGAGGGCGAGGGCAAGTCTGACGTGCCTCTGGGAGATGCGAAAGCGCCTTGGAAAACAAATCCTCTATTTCCACCATTACCCATGTATGGACCTCCAACGCTGCTGAGACAGTGCCAGTGCTGGTTCTTCAGGTTCTCCTCTGGCATCCTATCATTTCTGTTTCTTCTCGTCATTATACTAGGGGCCGCATTCACATCTCTCCCAGGCATGTTAAAGCACCTATTCTTGGTACTCACTTTTCGCGATCCAGAAAAGCGGCGTATCTTTTACAACGAGGAAGTCAAACGGAGAAAAGCCAGGAGAGAAGCAGAAGAGGCTTGGAGAAAGCAAGACAAGGTTATGCTGGAGAAAGGGCTAGAAAATGGTGACAAGCAAACAGCGAGAGAATACGAACCTCTGGAAGGTGGCCGCGATCCTCTCGTCTGCGATGCTCGTTACTATGCGCGACGGGTCGGCCTGGACTGCGAAATCTTCAACGTACAGACTGAGGATGGCTTCATCATCGAACTGTGGCATCTCTACAATCCCCGTGACTACAAGCGCACAAATGCCGGTCAGCGCTCACCACACTCGCCCGAGCTCTTTCCTGAGGACAGAACTCGTGTTGCTGGCTCGCAATATGAACCAGGCGAAAAGAAGTATCCGGTGCTCATGATCCATGGTCTCCTGCAGTCGGCAGGTGCATACTGTACAAACGACGACGATAGCCTTGCATTCTTCCTTGCCAAATCTGGTTACGACGTCTGGTTGGGCAATAACAGGTGCGGATTCAAGCCTAGACATTCGACGTTGGACTATGGCGATCCTCGCATGTGGGCATGGAACATTCGGCAGATGGGAGTGATGGACCTGCCTGCTCTCATCTCACGTGTGTTGTCGGAGACTGGATTTGAGAAGCTAGGCCTCATCGCACATAGTCAGGGCACGACGCAAACCCTCGTCGCACTTGCCAAGGAACAGCGCCCTGAGATCAGCGAGAAGATTAGCGTCTTCTGCGCTCTGGCTCCTGCCGCGTATGCTGGTCGTCTCATTGACAAGGCACAATTCAAGTTCATGCAGGTCATCAGTCCAAACATGTTCCGGGCGGTTTTTGGCATTCACTCCTTCATCCCCTTCATGATGACGATGCACAGTCTTCTTCCGGGCAAGCTGTATGGTGCAATGGGATATCGAGTGTTTGCCTTTTTGTTCAACTGGACGGATGCCCGCTGGGACCGTGGTCTGAGGGACCGGCTTTTCCAGTTCTCTCCGGTCTATGTCAGTGCAGAGAGTATGCGTTGGTGGCTTGGACGGGAATGTTTTGCAAGGCAAAAATGCATCTTGGCTACAAGAGAAGAAAAGACAATCGAGGACAGGGAGGATGAAGAGCGTGAGCGCAAGAAGTCGAGTGCGAGCGTGCAAGTGCAAGATAGTGGTGATGACGAAGGAAATGGTGATGAGAGCGAAGAGGACAGAAAGGCCGCTGAGCGCTACGCTTGGTACGGGCCTGGGACACCTCCTTTTGCGCTGTGGGTATGCGGCGCCGACGATCTTGTCGATGGGCCCCGGCTTCTTCGTCGGTTCGAACGCGGTCGCGAGCCTCATGTCGACGTGGTGCACTCCAAAGTCATTGAAGGATACGAACACTTGGACGTCATCTGGGCCATGGATGCGATTGAGAAGGTTGGCAAAGAGGTACGGGAGGTGATATGGAAGACGGCATCCGAGGACGCGCGCAGAGTATGCCGAACGCCAAAGGGGTGTGAGGACATGAAGGCGTTTTATGAGAAGAGCCGGACTAATTAGCATACACATAGACGAGATATCCCTGGGTTGGTTTTTTGTACATGAAGACAGCACAACTAGTTCTAGAAAGCGTTAATTTCATAGTAGGTTTATTGGACAATAGTTACTTTTTGGCAACCCCAGTTGTACAAGGCCTATGCATAACGCATATCTGTTATGCGAGGGCGTACCTGAGCGTGCACCAGTGCCCCCGCTGTGCCGCTGGCGTTGTGCGTGGTTGGCGTGGACGATTGGGGCAAAGTGGCTCGTCGCGTAAACAAAGGGCCCCTGCAGCCGACCCCACCAAACTACGACCAACGCGGCGCTTCTCACCGCCTGAACCCAGAACACTTCTACCCTCCAGCCTCGACGCCGGAACCCTGACGTCCCTTTCGACAGTCTGTTTGACACAGAAATCCATCCACCATGCGAGGAGAGGTATGTCTGCCTGCATTGGCCCTTGGATAGCCATGCATGCCCGTCCAATACACGACACCCCCGACCCGGCGCCCCCTCACTTCGCCGCAACAAAGCCATATTACTACATGCTACATGTACTCTAGGCTAACATTATGCTTCACAGATCTGCCACCTTCACATTGGCCAAGCTGGAACACAGCTGGGCAACAGCGCCTGGGAGCTGTATGTGACTGCACCCGCTACGCGCGCACCCCAAACTACCCGTTCCATCACTGACACCATGGCCTCAGTTACCTCCTCGAGCACGGCCTGTTGCCTGATGGTCGTCCCAACCCCGACGCGAAGGAACTTGGCGAGACTGGTTCTTACGAGACCTTCTTTACCGAGACTGGCAGTGGCAAATATGTCCCCCGTTCCATCTTCGTCGACTTGGACCCCTCTGTACGTGGATACCGTGCCGTACAATCGACCAGCGCTGACGGAAACAGCCCATCGACGAGATCCGAACTGGCGCCTACCGCCAATTGTTCCACCCCGAGCTTTTGATCAGCGGCAAGGAGGATGCTGCCAACAACTGTGCGTATTGGAAAACGTGTCGGGCATGCAACGTCACTAACGACAGCAGATGCTCGTGGCCACTACACTATTGGCAAGGAGATGGTTGACAGCGTGATTGAGAAGATCCGTCGCGTTGCTGGTGAGCACTCTCGTCATCGCCAATCTATTCCATTTGCTGACACGGCCAGACAACTGCTCTTCCCTCCAGGGTTTCCTCATCTTCCACTCGTTCGGTGGTGGTACTGGTTCTGGATTCGGTGCTCTCCTGCTTGAGCGCCTCTCGACCGACTACGGCAAGAAGTGCAAACTCGAATTCGCCGTCTACCCTGCTCCTCGCGTCTCCACCTCCGTCGTCGAGCCCTACAACGCCGTTCTCTCAACACACAGCACCATTGAGAACTCCGACTGCACGTTCCTCGTCGACAACGAGGCTGTCTACGACATCTGCCGACGCAGCTTGGACATTCCCCGCCCCAACTACGAGCACCTCAACCGCCTGATCGCTCAGGTTGTCAGCTCCATCACCTCCAGTCTGCGTTTCGATGGTGCGCTCAACGTTGATCTGAACGAGTTCCAGACCAACTTGGTCCCATACCCCCGTATCCACTACCCCCTCATCAGTTACGCTCCTGTCATCTCGGCCAAGAAAAGCTCTCACGAGAGCTTCAAGGTTTCTGACCTTACTTTCCAGTGTACGTTCTTTATTCATGAACAACTATGCGTATGCGCCTTGCTGATTTGAATAGGCTTCGAGCCCAACAACCAGATGGTTGTCTGTGACCCGCGCAACGGAAAGTACATGGCTGTCGCCCTTCTGTACCGTGGCGACATTGTTCCCCGCGACTGCTCGGCTGCCGCCGGTGCTCTCAAGGCCAAGTCATCCTTCAACTTGGTTGAGTGGTGCCCTACTGGTTTCAAGCTCGGAATCAACTACACCAAGTATGTTTCTCGCCTTTCGTTTTATCCATCCCCACTAACAAGATACAGGCCCATCAGCGTTCCCGGAAGCGAACTTGCCTCTGTCGACCGAAGTGTTGCCATGCTTAGCAACACGACTGCCATTGCCGAGGCCTGGTCTCGCCTTGACCACAAATTTGATCTCATGTACTCGAAGCGTGCTTTCGTTCACTGGTACGTTGGTGAGGGTATGGAGGAAGGAGAGTTCTCCGAGGCCCGTGAGGATTTGGCTGCGCTGGAGAAGGATTATGAAGAGGTTGCCAACGACTCTCTCGATGACGAGGGTGTTGAGGAGGGCGAGTACTAAATGTTGTCAAATATGCATGTGGAGTGATGGAGTGAAGAGATTATCAAGCGGTATGTGCTGGGATCAGCAAAAGACTTCTGGATGCTGCAGTGTTGATCGCCATGTTCTGCAGGTGAATCGACATCTTGAATGGAAGATTTTTGAGGTTGATCATTATTTAATTCGTTTCTTCTAAATATTTTTGTTGTGACAGAGTCAAAGTCAAATCTGATGCACATGTAGTCAGTTTATCCTACACGCTAGTTGGAATCTAATTAGTACAATTGCTCTTCACGTGATCACACTGCACCAGAAAAGACATGACAAGTCCAATAGTAATTATAAAATCTATGGATTATCTTCCAGGCGATACCAGTCCATCAGACTAGATATGGAAAGATGGTATAATAACTGTGAAAAAAAACAAAAGCCTGGCGCGCTGCCTCTTTTGGCTCTACCAAATAACTAATACTAATGCTTAATGCCCTTCCTTCTCAATTTCCCAGAACAAAGAGATCCCGATGGTCATTTTTGTTTCCAAACGACTATCTTCTTCTTCTTCTTCTTCTTCTTCCTTTATTTCTCGTTTGAATAGCTTCCCTGCTCAAACTAGTGAGAGAGAGAGAGGTAGAAAAAGACAAATCTAATGTGCTATAAATCTCGCAATCTCGTATGAGAAAGAGGAAAGAAAAGGATGTGAATGTGTGGAATGTACAAGAAAAGGAAAAAAGAAAGAAAGATATCCCATTCGCTTTTATTCACCTTCCCTAGGATTTTCGAGGGAAAAGCGGATAAACAAGGGGCTTAATGGAACCGTCTCATTTCGAACCCATCAGTGCGCGACCTTGCGGGTGGACTAAAGGTCCGTTCTGAATCCGCAGTACTGGGGGGTAGTGCTCCAGATACACCGGGGCTATCTATGCTATGTAGGGGTCGCAAATGGGTTTCCGAGAGGGACGCAGCGTCACGCACGGCAACTGAAGAAACGAGACCGGATCGTGGATCGAGCGTGTTGGTGCGAGGCGGGGTATCGTAATCGGTTGCTTCAGGGATATCAGCCATGGCAGCTTCCTCATCGTTGCCGTGGCGGTTGCGGGAGAAGAAGCGGTTGCGGTGGGTGCGCTCGCGCATAGTGGACGAGGCGTTTGTGCCTACACGCTGGAGACTGGTGCTGCGGCCGCTTTCTTGGGAGCCACGGCCGTTGCGGTCTTGGCTGTGGCTGGGAGACGTGACGCGGACGACGGTGGCGCGGGTGCGGGATTCCATTTCGCGGTCTTCGAGCACGTCGCCGCTGGGGTCGTCGAGGCCGATGGATTTCATGCCGAGGGAGAAGTCGACACGGCGGCCCATTGCTGAGAGGGTTTCGGGGGCCGCTCTTGTACCGGGTTGACGGAGGATGGAGCCGTGGCGAGTAGGACCGGTGCCTGCAGATGTGGGAGGCACGCTTTCGGCACCGTTTTCTGGGGCTGGTGCTACAAAAGGCTGGTCCTGTGGCTCGTTGCGGATGTGGCCGTTGGGCTGATCGGGTGTGCCATTGATGCCAACACCAGGCGTAGCAGGGTTCTGTAGATTTTGAAGATAGACGGGGAACGATTCCTTTTGACCGGGGTAACGCATGCGGGGGCCTTCGATTTCGCATTCCTGAATAGCCATGGTGAGCGCACAGATGAACTTGTTGCGACGCTGCAACCTGAGCAGTTCATTTTGCCAGTTAGACTTGTAGAAGAAGACGACGTTGAGTTCGAGCCAGTGGACCTCCTGGACAGCGCGGAGTTCAGTAAGAATATTGGTCTGGTATTCACGCTTCTCAGATGTAACGAATTCGAGGAGGACGTTGCGGAGACGCTCAATCTGCTCCAGGGTGGTACCAAACTTGATGATGATAGGGATGGCTTCGGCGAGAGCTCCAGAACGACGGTGGTTAAGGATAAAGAGAGTGTTGAGGTAGCTGTTGGGCGCTTGAACGATATGACCTTGCATCTTCTTGAACTCCGTGTAGAAGAGGGCGATTTCCTTGACAAAATAGTCATCACCGCGACCGAGATCACCTGTGTTACCGTACACAGTGACACGGTCACCAACATCGTAAGGGTGCTTGACGAAGACGAAGATGCACGACTGTAGGAACTCCTGGGCGGTGGCGGAGAAGAGCCAGGACAAGGCGAGAAGAGCCGAACCAGCAGACGTAAGTACACCAGCAGCCGAAGTCGAAATGAGCGAGATGAAGACAATGATGGTGATGACGACCACAATGAAGACGAAGACATCGTCCAGCTTGGAGACGACGCTATCGAGATCCTTGAGAGAAGCAGTAATGGACTTGCGTTCACGACCAATCTCCACGCAGACTGCCTCAAGTTCTTCCATTGAAATGTCGCCGTTCATGTCTTTGTCGAACATGGAAAACGCAGCAGTAGCCTCCTCGTCACTGTCAAAGGCATTGTTGAGGTCCTCGGAGTGTACAGTCTCAGTTTCAGGTCGTGCAAAGGTGCGGTACAAGCGGCGGGCCAGTACTTGGGCGCCACTCGTGGTACTAATAAGCTGCAGTACGACCTGGTGAGGGTGGCCGCTGTTGGTTACCTGGCGACCAGTGAAGTCTCCAGCAACCTTTCCAGCAATGTCACCAAACTTGCTGAAGCCAACCTTGATGTTCTTCTGGGCTTCGGTCAACACCTGACCAGGGGTACGGGCTCCAGATTTCTGGGTTTCCTCGCTCTGCTCAAATTCCGAGTCTTCCATGGCAATCTTCTCTTTTGAGAATCTGTACAGCTTGGTAAGACTGCCAATCTGAAACTTGTTCAGTTCAATCCTGTCCTGATAGGTTCGGAGATGGAAGCTGATGGCAATGAGCTGGATAATGATTTTCTCGATGAAGTTCAGAACGAAGCCGACAAAGAAAGACACGAGCACCTTATTCATGTCGCGTTCCCAGTCTTTGGTCGTCTTGTTTCCGTCGAGATGGTGGTTAGTCATGGTCGGGAGAAAAGAGATTTCAATGGCCAGCCACCAGAAGAAGAGAGTGGCAGGCAGCTCAAGCTGCTTGCCCATGTCCCTCCATTTCTTACTGTTGTTGGTGAAGAGACTAGACACGAGACCAATTGGCCAGGGAAGTAGCTTAGCAAAGACCTACAATAGATGTTAGCATATGGGGATGCGATGGATGCAGAATAAATCTTACTCTGCCAGCCCACAGTGTCAACCAGACAATCATAAGCCATATAGAGAACCAAATCAGCTTAACCCCACCCACAGTAGCCTCTTTGAAGGCAAAGGCTCCGACGAGCAGAGGAATCAGAATCAGTAGCACCATGGGTGTAATGTAGGTAAAGTAGCGGACAAGCCATGACGAGTTGTGGACCTTTTTGAAGAACTTGGAGAAGCTGGTAGTGGGGTTCTCTGGTGGCTTGTAGCGAGCAGCCTGCTCGTGCAATGGGTTTGTAGCGGCATCAAAATCATCGACAAGGTCGTCGCGGCGAGATCGCACCCGTGTCATGGACCGGTTCGTGGACTGGTTCCGCTTGAGGGCTTCTTTCTCGTCGAGGCCTTGCTCGATTGCAAGCACAGCGAGGTCATCATTGAGTCTGCTTGCTTGCTCACGAGTTTGTGTAGGCGATTGCACGCCCCTCATGGATGCCATGTCTGGTTCGGTGTCGACAGTAAGGTGTGCGCCAGACTGCGATCGGTTATGCAACGGTCGTGGGTGATTATTCAGGTGTGGTTGGTGATGGTCGTCCCCAAAAACTGTACCGTCCTCGTCGGAAGACCGCTGGTGACCGTATTGTGTATTGTTGTCCATGTTGTATGTCGGCTCAGGCCGCTCGACATTTGGGGTCGTCATGGCGAATAAGCACAGTCGGACCCGTAGCCGTCGTGGATGATGATCGGCGCGCGATAGGAGACCGCGGTAGCCCTTGTTAAAAAGATCAGGGTAATATGGCAGCTCACGTCAGGCACTGAAACGAGCGTTTACTTTTTTCTTTCAGGGCCCAAGGGCAATCAATGGCTCGGAGTTGCTATTCGGCTGGTCCTAGGTGAAAGGGTCAACTAGTGAAACCGAGTGGCGTGACGTCAGGAGCGTGTCTCGTTAGTGAATCTAGCGAGTGACTGAGGTGAATTGGGGGGGCGTGCTGCGAGGATCAGTTGAGCGTGGGAGCGAAGGAGAAGAAATTAGAGAGAAGCAGGGTAGGACAACGGGTGGCAGCAGCGTATGTATGTATCGGTTGGGTGGAGCTGGCCTTGGGGTTAAAGGAGCAGGGCGAGGCAGCGCTGGGGCAGCGATTATTTTTGGGGACATAGCGATCTTTGCTTGCTTAGCATTCCAATGCTAACCTTGTGGTGGGCAGGAAAACTGGGTCGCAAAGGGTCGGCGGACGTGTGCGTGGCCATGGCAAAGTTGCGGGTGGGTCTCACGGTACCGTCTAGAATGTCTGTTGGGACGGGGGTTCTGGGAATGAGAGGGTCTGCAAAGACAACGGTGCACCAACCAGACATGGGCCAAGGGCTCGACAGCCTTCGCCTCGGGGCACCAAGACGCCGTCATCCTGTGTCTTTTGCAAATGCAAACACGGCCATTCTTCTTTGACATCCGTCGTCGTCGTCCGCGCCGTTGGGGCCTGCGCGGCGCTCCCTCGTAGCGCCCGCCACCGACGTCACCCAGCATCCGTATGCAGGTCCTGCGCATTGCTTTAGCTGCTCTTTTTTTTGAGTACAAAATTTCTTCGCCTTGACTTGATCTAGAGTAGGGTAGAGATGCTGCGCGCAAGCAGCTGATGACTTCTCCTGAGAAGCCAGCACACCACGTTCACATGTCCAATCGGCCATCCCGGTTTGCCCTGCCTGGTTCCAAGGCAAATTCTCCGAGCTTTCTTCTTATCTTTGATTTCAGGGACGCGCTGCTTATCGTGCGAACGAGTTTCAGAGAAAAAGCCGCCAGTTTACACAAAAAGCTTGTTGCGTGCCGATCCTAATCCCGCCCCCTGCATAGCCAAGGCTTCCTAGCGATCGCGTCGTGGGGTGCTCCTTCAAGATCGATGCCCCCAACTCCAGCAAAAGGATGGCATTCTCCAGTTTCGCGGACCCGCTGAAGTCTCTTCCTTCTCCATCTTTCTGACCCAGAGACGTTCTGGCCATGGGCAACGCGGTTCGCCTTCCCTGTGCTGTCTGCACCCAACTTACTCATGCCTGTTGCCAACCCTAGATTTCTCCCCTACACGTCGATCACCAAATTTACGGACGAGTGGAACCCTCGACACCGCATCCGTTCATCTTTCAATGCTCAAGCCCGACGAGGCGACGTGTCCTCGCAGCACAAATACTAAGCGATACGTCGTAGAGATTCGTGGTGGAGGCCGTATGCCCGGATCGTACAATCCACCGATTCCATGATTCCAATTGTGGGTCACATCCGCTGGATTGTGTCATACTACCCCGTATAGCCCAAAGGTCAATCTTCGTCATTTTGAGCTCCCCAACCCAATGCCGAGGGTCAAGTTTAATTGGCGTAGTCCCTGATCTCGTGGTATGTATTCTGTCCCCACATTTTTGGTGTGGAGTTGTATACATGTGTTGTTTTTCCCCTCGTATAGAGTAGGCGCGAAAACTGCAACCCTATGGTGACACCGCTTGCAACCCGACATCCAGCTAGTAATCGGTGTAAGAGCATCATAGAGTTGAAAGAATGAATCATACATGATACGCCTTCTTCTTAGCTTCTCGGGCGGTCTCTGAGCCGTCTAGCCTGGAAGTATGCTGCCGTTGGAATGATGTCTAGCACGACTTGGCACGAAGATGTCGTAAGTTGTGCAATATGACGCTGACGCGCTAGGGACTTGTGTCGCCTCATTCTCACTCCACTCCAATTAGTTCCCAGCTGGAAAATCTCATGGAACTTTATCTTCTATGCGCCATTGCACGTAGAGTTGGATATATTGTGCATCGCATAGCACTACGTAGCTTGTGGAAAGAACAGGTCCCGGCATCCCGCATGGGGCCTGGCGCCTTGGCGTTAACACTCGTACCTTGAGTAGAGTTTGAAGAGACGGAAGGACTCATGAAATTAATAATTCAGGGTTGCGGCTGAAAATGATGCAGCATCACTAAGCTAATCGTTCGTTCCATCACACTTTGTCACGTGTTCCGTCAAAAGCTTGCTACTGCAACCAAACTGCCAAAGAGCTTGCTTGATGGTCTCAACAACGGCATGTCCACCAGTCTTCAAGTCAGTGTTTCTTCAAAGATCAGGAATATGCTGATAAAAAATACTACCCACCTGGTGATAGAATCCCTTTAGTGCCCACAGCCGTTTTGAGGCTCTGTAGGCGACACGGGAACGCTAACCCCCATGTAGCTTGCAGGGGGCCGAGTCTTTTATTGGACACGCAGATACTACTAAAATCAACCTATCCTCTTTGAAAACCTGCCGTGAATAGAAATTGAAAAGTTCAATTTACATCCCTTATGTTTCCGCAATGCAAGAAAACGGTACAGCGAAATAAAGCCAAACTTCTCTCTGACCATCACATGTTTGTTGTACAATTTCTTTTCTCCTTTCTTCCCTCTCTGAGCCTACTGCTTCTCCGGCTAGCCTGTTCTCGCCTCATCTTCAGCTGTACCAAAGCCTCCCCAACCCTCGAATTCGTCCGCAAACTTGACTGCCGCGTTGAGCCAGTGACTCGGTGTATTGTCTGAGACACCCCACGTCTCTTCTGCCACCTTCAGCGCCCGCAGTGCTTGGGTTTGTCAGTCGAAATACAGCATGCATTGATGGTTGTCACGACTTGCCTTTCACATAGTGCTCATCCTTAGAATGGGGGCCATTGAGTGCTTTGTCCACAACATGTTTCCAGCTCTTCTTGCTATCTTCACCCGGAATTGCCTTGTCCATATCAATCACTGGCCGGGTCTGAGCAATGTACACTACAAGTGCAAATAGCCACCATTGTCGCAGTAGGCTCACGTGGTACTTTGCTGGGATCAAAGGAAGCAAGATGCGAATGGCATGTGAGCTCGTGAGCACATGCACAATAAAAAAATCATACTTGCCCTGAGAAGGAGCCGGTGTGCCCACCAAAAGGCCCATGCCTACTTCCTGGGCGGCACGGAATTGATCGGTTGGGCTGGTAATGTCCCAAGCATTCCAGTATTCTAGAAGTGCCTCCTCTCGCTCCTCCAGCACCTTTGAGATATCTCCACTCCTATCGTCATACAGACCATCGAAGCGACTATCTTGGCGTACCTTGTCTAGTAGACCGATCAGGCCAGATTGAGCGCCAGTCGCGCTATGAGGACTAGGCTTGGTGTATTTCGGGTCATCAATGTATTTGTGCAGGGAGTTGTAGCAGCAAGCGCCCATCGCCAGAGCCTCAATTGCCACCGTTTTGGAGTTTAGCTCATATGCGTATCCAAGGTGGATAAGGGGATGTGCGACTATGCAGTTTTAGTAAAATATTGTTAGTTGTGGGCGTTGAACGTACGTCCAGAGATCATGCCGTTGATCAATGGCTCCTTTCCCTGGAATAAGAACTCTTCGAGGACTTGCTCGACGCTGTACTTTTTGGTCACGAGCTGGTCCTCGAAGAAATCGATAAAGGCACGTTGGTACCTGTTCACAGGGTCAGCAGTTGACCCTCATTTCAGAGCAGCACTGTGGCAACTGGTAACGTACTCGGGTTTTCCCAAGAAGTCGCGCCAATCATCTTTGGTAATTTCGCCCGGTGCATCCTGCCAGGGCTCCAGTTCTTCGGCTTCCTTTTCGTAGATGTCGTTTAGATGCTCGGCAGTGCCTCCGAGAAGGTAAGCTGATCCTAGGATCTACGGAAGATGCTTAGCAGCTACAGGCTTTGTTGGGCGAGCAGCATACGTGTGGTGTGTGGTTATGGAATACGAGGTTATGGTATAAGATTCCGTAGTTGGCGTGATTTGCCTTGAGCAGATGCTTGAGGGTCCGCGGTCGCTTCTCGGCAGCTGTTTCGATATCATGAATTTCCACCGAGGGCAGGTTGACAGTCAGATGCGAACCCTCTCCGCCGCGAAGGAAGGATGGAAGCGATATTCTCGGTAGGCTGAACATTTTGTGCGGTGGTGTCGGAAGATGCAAGAGGAGGTTTGCGGGGAAGCAGGGCAAGGATGAACTCGCGTTGCGCCTTCCTCGATATGGTATGACGTGATGTGCTCAGTGCTGCTTGCAAGGCCTGCCGCCGTCGGTGTTAGTGTCGGACCACCAGCGCCGCATCCGAGAGCCTTGTCCTGTCTCCAACCCACGTCTAACCTTCAACGAGCTGCCTGTTCCATATTCCTACGCCTTGGCCGCCCCATCATGCCACGCCTGCAAAGGGCGGTTTCAAATCCATTACTCCATCGGGCAGGTTCCTGCATGTGTCGATCTCTGCGACCTTTTTCAGTGAAGGCTAGACTCCTGCAAACTCTAGACCCGCACTTATTTCTCACGTGTTGCTCCATCCTCACTCACAAACTCGGTCTTCTGCTCCGTCGTGTCTTTTTGCGCATACTCGATTGGGCAGGAAGGTCAGAGTGTCGATTGCGGCAGCAATTTTAGGGAAATACTAGGTTCATCCTAGGCCCCGATTTGCTAATACTTACGTACCTTTTTTAGTTCACCAGACGCCCACAGTCATTAAAAGACCCAGATTCCAACTATACAAATATTCTCGTTGTCCCTTAGAAGTCGAATTGGCCTCGATGCTCCCATTGGGCCCCGAACTCTATCTGATAGGCATAGAGTATCATATCATAATATGGTCAGGTACCTCAGCATAGTCAGCCACTCGTGGCCGCAGTTACCCGCCAATCGGCATTCGATCTCAAATTCTACCCCTTGTTCCTCACTGCATGCCGCCCAATGTTCCAACACGAGTGCCCAACGCGAAGCGGCGAGCCCGCCCTTCAGATTGAGGCGATTTACTTCTCACACGTCCCACACTTGCAGAGCTACCTCTGACTGTTGAAAGCACGATCGCATGGGCGAGAAGACAAAGGCCGTGCTATGACCCTAACAGCTGTCTGCATTTCCTAGGATATAATTGATGGGTTTAGGGCTCCGCTCTAAGACGTCAGGTCCGATGTACGTGTTACAGCCGGCCGTTCGTGACCAGAAATCCACCACAACTTTGTCATTCGGCATTCTTTATCAAGGATCGAATTCGGAGGACAAAAAGACATCTTCAGATTATTTGTTGATTCAACGATTCATAATAACAGACCCATTTGAAAATGGGCAGGTCGAATCACCTAAATAGGGCATCTACTGGTCAGAATTCTTGCCTAGCATTTTCACACGCACGTTTTTAAACACATACAAGCAAACTGTCTGATTTCATCTATCGGGTCTCGTGGAAGATTAACATTACTGTGGATAGAAAGTGACACTTTTCGCTGGCACAGTACCGGGTCCACGTCCGTTGCGCATGTTCCATCACCATCGCGGATAATAAGACTGTTGCTTCGTATTTTACTGCCTTTGCCATTGCTTCCGTGGACTGATGGAAATGCTGGCTTTGGATTCATTGTCGATAAGCATCTATTGAATAACCCTCCTCGCGAATGTTCAAAACCTTTAGTCAAGTCATCACATCAGAGGTCAATTGGACGCCCAAAATTTACATTAAATACCGCTTGGTGGCGTTCTGCAGGCGCACTGGCATCCGTCGTTCCTACATGTTTCGGCCATCAACAACCGACACACGGTTACATTCAGGTCCTAGTAGGACGCACCTACACAGGCTTTCATAAACTTTGCGCTCACTCGTCTAGCAGTTTTTAGTGTTACACAGTGTGCTGTAGTGCCACTGCATCCCACTATGGACTTAAGAACCTACCGGCGGATGCGAGCGACTGCAAGATTGGTTCAAGCAAAAAGCCAAGCGTGCCATCACCCCACAAGCGCATCTGCAACACCAGCCAACACCGCTGGCACAAGTCTCCAAATAATGTATTTTCTAATCGAGTCAAGCGCCGTCCCTGCCTCAGGTCATTGACCAGGCGAAAATCTACTAGTCGATTTACAGATCAGGCGAGAAGTCCTACTAGTACTAATTCGTTCGTCACCAATGCAAGACAAGACCACGGATCCCATGCACCACGAGCCGCACCCTTGTGGGATGTGCGACCGCTGTCTTGCATTGCATGACGGCAAAACGGCAGACACACGCGCTCCCCCTAGCTTGTTCTTAGCAGGTGGTCCAGAACAGGAAATTTAGTAGCGTAATGCGATTGGTGGGCCTAAGGGGGGTTACAAAGACTAGGGATCATGCAAGTATCTGAACTCAACAGCTCGGTTACGTGGTTGTATGCACGAGCTGATCTTCATGTATGTGCTTTATCATTTTTATCCCTCGTTTTTACCCGGGAACATTTCTGCCATTTTGACTCTTCCCCGTCCTTTGCGTCGCTATCTTATGCTGCCTTCGTTTGTTAGGGGTCAATTCTTTTCTGTGCGCTACAATCGTTATGTCACCTAAGAACGGTGAAATCGAGCTGGACGTTGTGTCAACTGGATCCACAGATAAGCAAGATGATCTTGCTTTGGCGAGACTGGGTAAAAAAGCTGTATTGAAGGTATGTATGGAATACCGTCTTTCTTTAGAGAAAAGGCCAAATACTCAGCTAATTGACGTTACACAGCGCCGTTTTGGCTTCTTGTCCATCCTAGGGTTTAGCTGTACGGTTCTGATTACATGGGAAGCGTCATTGGTGTGCGTTGATTCTGCCCTACCCTCCTGCGAGCCACGTTGCTGACTCTTACCCTAGCTTGTTCCTGGTCGGTTTCCAAAAGTGAGTTGTGGCCTTTTGGTAACGATACGGATACTCAGCAATTATAGTGGAGGTCCTGCTGGAGTCATCTATGGCTACATCGTTGTATGGGCAGGTACCGTGTCTGTTTTCATAGTACTTAGTGAATTGGTATCAATGTGAGTATACTCTCCTCCCACACTTGATATTAGCATAAGAATAATTTATTAACACTGGATAGGGCACCTACTTCCGGTGGCCAATACCACTGGGTATCCATGCTCGCCCCTCAAAATTCCCAGGTACTACTCAGCTATGTTTCCGGTATGTTCTGAATTTAACCCCACAAATTGATAGCCGTTTATTAATACATGATAACGTAGGGTGGCTCACTCTTTGCGGCTGGCTAGCATCTCTCGGCTCAGGTGCCTTCTTGACTGGTGGACTGATTCAAGGTCTTATCATGCTATGCCAACCTACGTCCTATGTCCCTCAAAACTGGCACGTCACCCTCTTCTACTGGGCTATAATAGCCTTCTGCATCTTCATCAATGTAGGAGCCGGCTGGCTGTTGCCCAAGTTCGAAGGCGCACTGCTGTTCCTACATATCCTTGGTTTCTTCGCCATTTTGATCCCTCTTCTGGTAATGGGCCCGCAGGGAGATGCCCAGGATATTTTTACAACTTTTCTGAATATGGGAGGCTGGAATAGTCAGGGACTGAGCTTTTGTGTGGGCATCATGGGGAGTGTGTTTGCTTTCGTCGGTGAGTTTTCCTGAGTCGATTCATCTCCGATCACCTGTTCTCTCCAAGAACTAGTTCTGACTGACATGGATATCAGGTGGTGACGGTCCTATTCATGTAAGTCTCCCGAACCTCAGGTCCCAATTCCAGAGAAACGAAAAGCACTAGCAACTCGCCTGCTAACTCTTTCACAGCTCTCCGAAGAAATTCAAAATGCGCAGGTCGTCGTGCCCCGCTCAATCATGATTGGTATCGCTATGAACGGCACCCTTGGTTTCGGCATGCTCCTCACTGTCCTCTTCCGCATGGGCGATCTCGACTCGGTCCTCGCTGAAAATCCCGCATTCCCATTCATGGTCATCTTCCACCGTGCAGTGCAATCGCGATCTGGCGCCGCCGTTATGGCTTCACTAGTCATGGTTCTAACCATCGGCGCAGGCGTCGGCCTCTCAGCCTCCACGTCCCGCATCTGCTGGGCTTTTGCCCGAGACAAAGGGCTACCAGGTTGGAAAACACTAAGCAAGGTAGAACCACTCATTTTCTCTGCTCCCAGAGTGTCAGTAATCTTACACGTTACAGGTCAGCTCCAGAACCCAAATCCCCGTCCCCGCTGTCCTCTTCACAAATATAGCCGCCTGCCTCCTTGCCCTCATCAACATTGGCTCCACCACCGCCTTCAACGGCATCATCTCCGTCGCCATTGCCGGCCTCTTCTCTTCGTACCTTCTCACTTGTTCCTTGCTACTCTACCGCCGCTGTACAGGCGGTATCGGCCCCCCTACGGATCCTATCGCCGCACTGCCATCATCCCCGCTCAATCAAGACTCGAAAATACATGCAGTATGGGGGCCCTGGCGTCTCCCAGCTGTTTTGGGTATCGCCAACAACGCTTTTGCATGCGCCTATTTGTGTTTTGTGCTCTTCTTCAGTTTCTGGCCTAGCTTTGCGCAAGTCACGGTGCAGAATATGAACTGGGCGGTGCTGGTTACGAGCGTGATTGCGGGAATGAGCGTTGTGTATTATGTGGTTTGGGCCAGGAAAGTGTATCGTGGGCCGGTGGTGGAGGTGGATGTGGCGAGGGAGGGTGGTGGTGTTAGGGACAATGAGGGAGTGTAAGGGTGGCTGGAATTATTATCGGGGAGATGGTGTGACGTAGATGGGGGCACGGGGGCATTCTTCTATACGTGGGACGTATGTTGTACTGCTCATGGGGAGATTTTGAAAATCGGCATGGGAGTCAATCATGATTTACGAACATTTCTTTACAAAAGCTCACATGAAATTAGGGCCAGGCGGTTCAAATCGAACGTAGCTCATTTACTGAGCAAATGGTATATACTACGTCAATCATCATCATCATCATCATATACACGTTAAACAACAAAAAACAGCATTGGTATCGACTCGCCACGTTAAGCAATCCAGAACCAAATCTTCTGCCAGACATTCTTCGGTACGGGCGCCCCCGAAATATCATCCTTGCACAGCTCATTCATTTCCCGGACTCCAGTCGTGACATTGATGCTCTGCACAGGAATTGCAAACCTTGTCCTAGTCGCAATCTTGTGGCCAAAGTAGAAGGCGAGGAAGATAGGCAGGGTAATGTATGCAGCAAGGAAGTTGGAAACATCCCAATCAGCGGGGACAAAGACCTGGAAGCCGTTTGTGAGGGTGAGGAGGGAAATGACGAAGAGGGTGAAATAAGTGAGGTATGGCTGGAAGGGCGTGCGGTAAGGCAGGGTCTCGAGAACGCCGTTGAAGATCATGGCTTTGCGGAAGCGGATGTAGGTGATCATGACGACGATCCAGGCGATGAAGCCGGAGATGGTGGAGATGTTGGAGAACCAGAGGAAGACCTGGGCGCCGGTGTTTGAGACGTTGAGGTAGGCGAGGAGGCCGATTGCCCATGTTGCGAGGACAGCGACGTATGGGGCGCCTTTTTTGCTGGTGCGGCCGAAGATCTTGGGGGCTTCGCCATTGAGGGCCATGCCGTAGAGGACGCGCGAGCCGGAGAAGAGGAAGGCGTTGCCGGCGGACCAGGCGGATGTTAGAACGGCGGCGTTGACGACGTGGTTCAAGCCTGCGATGCCGGCTCTTTGGATGCCGATGACGAAGGGAGATGCTGAGGCGTTGGAGCTTCCGCCGAGACGGTCGTCGTCGGAGGGGACAATGACGCCGATGATGAAGGATCCAAGGCCGTAGAAGATGGCCAGACGGTATACGAAGCGACCTGCGGCCTTGGGGATGTTGCGGCGAGGTGCAATGGTCTCTCCAGCAGCAAGGGCAATCAGTTCAGGCGAGGTGATGAAGGCGAACCCAGCGCGAACAAAGGCAGTCCAGTATGCAAGGAAATTTCCAGCATTTCCATCTACGATATATGGCTTAAAGGCACCGGGATTATTCCAGTACCTAAAACCCAGGCGGCCTTGATCATTTGGACTTCCACCAAGCATAATGACGAAACCCAGAATAACGAGGCCGATGATGGTGATAAACTTGATAGAGGCAAACCAGAACTCTGCTTCTCCAAAAAACTCGACAGCGATGATGTTGAGCAAAAGGACGACAATCAGGAAAATGGTGATCCACACAGCATTGTGAACGGGAGTTTGCCAGTAATCGAGGAGAATGGCTCCAGCCGTGGCCTCTGCGGCAACAAGAATGGCGTACGCATACCAGTAATTCCATCCCGCGGCAAAAGCTAAGCTGGGATCGACGAATCGTTTGACAAAGTATGGAATCGTGATTCCGCGCATTGGCAAAAAGGTGACGATTTCAGCCAAGTTGTTCATGACGTTGTAAACAACGAGCATCATGCTCAGGTAGGCCATGAACAGAGGTGCGGGGCCGACGAGGGCGAGAATAGAACCCGATCCGATGAAGAGACCAGTACCGATGGCACCACCAAGAGCACTGGATCTTTATCAGCATCCGACCTATTTCAAGATTGAAACGCGCATACTTACAGAAACTGAATATGCCTAGATTTCAATCCACGATGTGTGTCTCCTCCCCGACCCGTCTCGCCGCCCACAGTAGCAGCGCCATGGACAATGGGCTCCTCGAAGCCGACATTATTCTCCTCGTAGCCATAAGGGGCCGACTCGGGCTTTTCATCTGCCATGTAATGGTTCGGCATGACTAGAGTGGTAGGAGAGTGAAATGACAGGCTCGCCGGTACCAAACTTGGCCAGTGTAAATCGGGAGATGGTAGGTCATTATATACTACAAGATACGGCGTCACAAAAAGCGCAAGGCGGGGTGGCGCACGCGAGGAGCTGTTCAGGCAGAGATTTCCAACATGGTGAAATGGGCCGAGACGGGAAGGAAGGGTACTACTTTCCCAGGTTGGGGTTCCAAGAGGGCATCCATGGTGTGGGACGATGCTGTAGCGTTGGCGGCGCAGACGCATGCATAGCTAGGCGACTCTGGGGAACCAATTGTCGTTAGGTAATGGCAAACTACCGACGAAAAGGCGGGGGAATGACCTTGGCGTTCCGTGAAGGATGCCACACAGAGCAAGGCCTGGCGTGATGACGCCCTGGTCGTGCGTCTCGCATTTTCTCGGCTCTGTCCTTGCTGGGCGCTGGGCACTGTTCGAGATGTGGTGTGTGAAGGCTGTTTTCAGCCCAGCCCGATGAGTGGAGTGAGGCCTTATGGCTCTGAGCCGAAGAAAAGCGCGTGCCGTGGGGTTGAGGCTCAGCTTCGCCATAGCCAGAGCCCTGACAAGCTTCTGGAATACGCGCTAGTTGACGCTAGAGGGGTTAGCGTCCGCTAGTGCCCCACCCATGGTTTGCCAGATGCTGCCCGGCACTGTGCACACTGGAGACCATCCATGTGGTTTATGGAGAAGGGTGCGGATTCATGGCCTCGTTTGGAGATCGCGGGGTTAGCTCTACGACCCTTATTGCCCTCCGGTGTCATTGTGCGACGGCCAGTATTCCGCAGCACTCCTATAACAAAGTCTCGAGTCGGCTGTCAGACTACGCGTCATACGTCTTGTGCAACCATCACATCTTGCAGATTTTTCTCTTTGCTCGCTTGGCCTCGTAACCGCAAAGTCTGCGTCCTTATCACTTCATGCCACAACAAAATATACCCTTATCTCTGGCTATTCACACCGCTGGGGTTTGCAAACGTAAAAGATACTCGTCCAAAAGCCTCCCAGGCGCACCCACTTGGCTCAGAACATGTTCGTTGCGGGTCCTAGTGGAGACACCAACCCCAGAGCGCTATGGACACATGGCGTGACCCACTATCCTCCACACATCAACCTACCCAGCCGTCTGTATTTTGACATAGGGCTATTATCTCCGCACGACTATGCCAGTGATAGGCAAGCTTCCCCTCTTATCCAATACGAGATTGTTCGGTCTAAAAGTGACCATTGCATTGGGTTTTCCCTAAACACGGTCATGGGTCAGACAGGTACACTACCCCGGGCCCATAGTACTGCCGCAATCCAGCGATCAGCACGGCACCTGATTGATATCAAGGAATATAATCTGCATCCTTGCTGGGCCAACGTCAGCTCATGTTATCAAGTCGTCAGCCCTTCTCAGGGTTGAGACAAATCCATCGGCAGTTACCACTTCACTCTCTCATACTATGCTGGTATCGACATGTTCAGTGGCGACTATACAACAAGAAGGGACGACTTGATACATTCCTAGACGACCATCGTTTGCAATTCCACCCCGGGGCCAGCTTGGTCAACCTTTTCGCCAAAGGAGAAAGCTGCCACTTCGAGATGTCATGGGTTATTTCTTCCGACAACCCTTCCAAAGCCACCTTCCTCCACGCTTTTGTTTTGGTACCATTTTAGCTCCAACACGTAGTGAATCGCAGACAACCTTTTCAGCCTCCAGGACGCATCAAAATGCAACCGATAAGAAACACATTGCAGGAGAAAGTGAAAGACACTGCAGTTCTCATTGGGGATTCACAACCCCAGATGTATGGAGGTTACGTGAGGCTCAACTTCGGCGCAAAAGAACCGCCACCCGCTCAACCCCTCACCCTGCCACCCGTCAGCGGCTGCAAGCGAAAGCACAAGCACATACACACGACAGAAAGACGTCATGGCAGCGGAATCCCTGATGCTCCCACCATGCACCTTCCATGAGAACGACTCAAGATGCCACAACCCTTGCGCCCGTAGCACCCCCAACCGACCATGATACCGCAAGACGTGATCGAAAAAGCGCTATCCAGAGCCCAAGAAAGCGCATCACATAGCTGGGAACACAGCACAGTCTTCGAAGCCCTCCTCGAATACCGCAATCCACCCTACAGCGTCTTCTCCCCGGACCCATTTCCAAACGGCGAAACGCCAAGACTGAAGATCGAAGACATCGACGCCCTACGCTATGTAAGGCCGCTGATCCGGACCGATACCCCAACGCTCAGCGAAGACAACGGTGCGTTTGCCCCCTTGCATACTCTGTGCCCTGTCGTCAAGCCGTAGAAAAGAAGCCGACTACGTACGAAAAGAAAGGAGACGAATACGAACCGCAGATTGCTTGCAATCAAGTCATTAAAACAACCATAGGCTCATCAGCAGACCCAGCATCCCTGTGTCTCCCCGCCCTGCTCCTCTCCCTCTCGCCATCGCTCTCCCCTTCCACCCAGACCACCTATTCCACCGCGCTATCCCGCCAACTCCACCAACTCCTAAAAGAAACAGCGCGTTTCCCAAACGGCGCCTTATCCCACCGCACAACCCACCCCTCACTATGGTCCGACTTCATCTACATGGCACCCCCCATCCTCGCCTACACGGGCGTCTCTACCCACAATCCCTGTCTCCTCCATGAAAGCGTGCGCCAGTGCGAATCGTACTGCGAGATCCTACGTACACCATCGGGTGCTTGGCGCCACATCGCCAATCTCACCTCTTCTTCTACACCGGAGAAAGTAAAACAAGACAGCGGCGCATGGACCACGAGTAATGCGTGGGCAGCCGCAGGCATGGCACGTGTACTAGCTACCCTGCTCCACTCTCCCTTTGCAGCACACACGACGGCAGAGCAGACCTCGCTTGTTGGTATGATTAAAGGTATTGTAGATGCGGCGAGGAGTGTGGATACGCATCCTTCGCGTTTGCTGCGCAATTATCTAGATGATGAGACTGCGTTTGCAGAGGTGGCGGGCACGGCGTTGATGGCTGCGGCCGTGTTTAGAGTCGCGGGCTTGGAAGGCGCGGGGGAGGTGCTTGGGGGTGGGTATACGGCGTGGGCGACGGAGAAGATGCGGGCGGTGGCGCAGCATGTTGATGTGCGGACGGGGGTTGCGGCACCGGTTGTGAACTCGCTGAAAGAGAGCCAGCAGATGCCTCCGGGAGAGATCAATCCCGAGGCGCAGGCGTTTGTTGTTTTGCTGTTTGCTGCGTGGCGGGATTGGAGTCAAGCTGAATCATCGAAAGGGGGTTATTTCCTAGACCAACTGTGATGTTGAGACTCTGGTTTGTGGAAAATGCCGTGATTGGTGCTGTGCTACAGACTCAGCGCAAAAGGGGTAACCACGTAGTAGCAGCAGTAATGTTGTATTTCGTGTACGCTGGATCCAAAAGAAAAGGATTGCGCTCGAGTCCTGAGACTTTTCCTCTTTCCATTATCAAAGTATTAAACAGTTACTCGTCTACAATACCCCTCCGCTATGCAAAAAATAAGGATTAAAAAAAAGATAGAAAAGAAGATTCGGCAGGTCGTCAACGTCCAAGCGGTTAACCTTAATCTTCCAGCGGTCATTACAACAACGATCTAACAGCGGAAAAAAAAAGAACAAGCCAAGGGGGTGTACTTGTGTATATCCAGAAAGTTCGTGAGTTGGGTCTGACCTCGAACAAAAAAACATGGATCGTTAAAGAGAGCAGCAGGAAAAAAAGAATGGACGTCTGGCCTTGATAAGGTGGATGACATGGTGATACATGACATGTCGTTGCTCCAATCGTTACTCGCTGGTGTCGTCAAAGCAGTCACAGGCAGGCCTAGTCGGTTCGGCCCTTGCCGTCGACAACGCCGTTGGACCTCAGGCTCTTCTCGTTGGGCTTCACGGGAATGGTAAAGCACTTGATACCAAGGTAGTCGCATATGCTCGTGATGACCAGGTGCGCCCATTTTCCGTAAACAACAAAGGCGAAAACAAAGTATGCGCGGAGGTACCAGAGCTCGAAGCTAGCGGACACGGGACCAAAGGTGGTTCCGGGAATGGTAAAGTAAGGGTGGTTGACAATCAGCGCTCCTCCAATCATGGGCGCCAGCATGATGGTCCAGTAGGGGAACGGCTGATGGGTGAGATGGGCCAGGATAATCTTGGTCGTCATTCGTCCAAAGACCAGCGACATGGTCAGGCAGTAGAGAACCAGGTGGTTATCCTCGAGGAGCTTCGAGTATGGCGATCCCAGCCAAGCCATGGTGCAGACAACGAAGATAATCAGGGGCGTCCATTCCTTGATCAGTGGAAGCACGGGCTGGTTCCTGGCTCGGCGTGCACGCGCAACGTTGAGGATGCATTCAGGGAGGTGCGCAACGAAGAAGGTGAAGAGAAGGATTGGCACCCAGAGTTCCTTGATAGTGATTTCGCCAATCTCCGCCTTGTAAGACGGGAAGTAGTTGGCAAGCGGGGTCGACCAGATCTCCGGGCCGAAGTATCCGGACAGGCAGATGAAGGTGCAGGCGAGAATCAGGCCCTCTGTATCGCGTGAGCTAATGTTCAGGAGAGCGCATGTATCCAGACTCACCCGTAGGTCCGTTAAAGTATCCCAGATACAGGGTATGCGTGTGGTACGTCTCCCACGTGGAGAAGAACATGGGCAGAACAGGAATAAGGGCAGTAAAGGCACCAATCTTGGTCGAGCCGTATCCAACAGCTGCAGTCTCCAGGAGGCTTGCCAGTGTGCAGTTCAAAGAATCAATGCCGTGGCTAGGTGTGACGGTCAGTGACGTGGTCTGGCGCGTTCGGCTACAATGTCACATACTCAAACAGTTCACCCAGCGGGCTCGACGAGCCGGTGCGACGCGCTTGCTTTCCGTCGACGTTGTCCATTGTGGAGTACCTGCAGGAGCATTAACGCAATGCTTGGGCGCGCGCAAACGTGGTGTTTGCTTACATCCACATGCCAAAGGCGAAGCTGTAGTAGACCCATGAGGGCGCTGGACCGACGAGATCGGGAATGTACACCTCGAGCAGCACAATGTTTCCTAGGATGAAGCAGAAGCCGAGTAGCGTGACGAGGTTCGGGGCGAGCCAGAGGGGCAGTAGTTCGACAAAGGCATTCCACTGCGCTAAAGTCAGACGAGGTCTTGTGGGTTGCGGGGATGCATGGCGCAGCGTACGTAGTGCTTTAGGATGTAGCGGGAGATGAAGGACTTGTCGACGCTCGAGTATTTGTACGTCCGCAGGTGCTGCAGAGCATCTTCAGAGACACACTCATGCTTCTTTGTCTCTGTAGACGTGTCAGTGTCAGCAGAAAAATAAAAACGATGGGCTAAAAGCCGGGCGCGCGCCAGGGGGGCAGTTTGTACCTTTGCTCGGCGGCATGGTGGGCGTGGTGACAGGATGTGGCAGCGACATTTAGGCTAGCAGGGCGGGATTAATTTATAGTGGTTTACGATTGACCATGCACTGCTGTGGGGGGAATCTGCACTTCAGGAGCCGCCTGTCTCTTGTGGGTTGGGGTGGGCGTTTGGCTTCAGCGGCGGTCAAACTTCTAAAAGGGACGGGTCCGTCGGCTCGGTAGGCGAGGACCAGGGATCTCAGGGCCAGGGGTCCAGAAATTGCACGTCATTGCTCAGTTCCCAATGCTTCTGGCACGTGAAAGGTCCGTCCTGTGGCTCTTGCGCCCCTTTACTATTATCTACTACATAGTATGTCCGCTACACAGTAGTACTACCACATACCCACACATGTACCACTGCCGCCTATACTGCTAGTCTTTGCACACCCTCTTTGCTAATTTCACCTTAATAAAAACCCACTTGCCGTCTAAAAAGGATGCTTAACGCTTTTGAGCGTTAAGCAACGAAGCACCACTGCAAGCCCTGGGTTCCACGTTGCCAGCTTCTTCTTTCAGTCAGCCATCATCGCCTGGCATGCTACCTTGAGAGGGTTTCCTCTTATCCAAGGTCCAACAAAGGACAGCGTGGTACAGTGGACTTCGATGTCAATCTCCTTTAGTCTTGGCAAAATTGGCTTCAGAGACATATTGTGGGGTTTGAGCCAAAACGGTAGATGCATCGCGAGGAGACGACTATTTGTCTTGAAGTCGTATATATATCCTTTGCTAACCCAGAGACGAGTGACGTGAATACTCAGTCTGCGTATGACTGTCCTGTACTTGGGCTGTCGGGCAAGCCATACTGGAAGCATTATCAGATCTGCGATGCGATACATGACCAGAGCCGCTATCATGTCGTCGTCTTCGTATCCCTCAAGCTCAAGGCTACATGCGCGCTTGTTCCTATTAAATTCTGTCAGGTCGCGGTTGTGAATAAATCCGATTCCAAAGTGGTCCATCTGTACGGTGGAATCTTTGAAAACGGTTGAGTATATCATCGCGCGTAGCTCGGTGGGTAGGCTAGGTAAAGTCAGCTTTCGGGGTGAGTCCTTAACAGTAATGTCTCTGGCCTTCACGTCCTTACTCTTTCCAACCTGCAGCATACTGCTCGTGTGCATAGGAGAAATGCTCATCTTTCTAGCTGTGTAATTGTTAAGAGGATTCAAAGTCGTGTGTTAGTTCTTGGTGTTCAGGCGGAGATGCAGAGGATACACCGGGTTTTTATAGCACCTGTGAGTGAGTCATTATTTGGAGTTGAGGAAATAGAGCAACAGTATGTCAACCATGGGTGGAAAGGCTTGACCACTGAACTCTGGCTTACTCATCCACAACACTCAGCCGTGATAACAAACGGGCACGACGTGGCATGGTACATGTTATAAATGTACCTGAATAAAGAGGCCTGCTTCTACGAAGAATTCGTTACACAAAATCATGGTGAAACCATATCAATAGCGGCTGATTGCAGCTTGAGCAAAGTCTCGCTAGCAAAGCCGCTCATTGCGCCTAAGCTCACAATCCAAATCACACGCCAATCGCCATACCAAGGCTCACAGCCCTGATCTGCAATAGAGCAGGAGCAGCTGGACAAAAACCACCTGATCCATGAGAACACACATGAGCCTTCATTTACGATGCTGCGGCCGCCTTCCTTTGATCCTCCTCTTTCCGCATATCCTCCAAAAACTTTTCCCATGTCTCAATCGTGCCCTGGAAGAAATCCACGTGCGCATCTGCTAGATCACCGAGCGTGTCCTTGAACTCAATGGCTTTGATACGTTCAAAATCAGCCACTTCCTTGACAGTGTGCTCATCAAATGCCTCGCTGGCCTTCTTTGAAAGCTCCACTTCGCCTGTCAGACGCTCAATCTCGACTTCGAGTTTGCGGACCCGTTGCCGACGCGCTTGGTCGTGGTCGATACCTCGGAAATCCTCAACCTTGGATCGTAAGAAGCCAGATGCACCCATGCCCGCCCCAGTTGCGCTAGCCAGCGAATCACGGTCCGCAGCAGACTTGGCCAGGTATTCGCTCAACTGCTCAAAGTCAAGCTGCTTACCCTCCCTCGTTCGAAGCAGCGTCTTTACGGCCTGGATATACGCATCCATGTCTCGTAAACTAGTCAGGTAGTTCTGGTCTGTGTGATCGCGAATAGACTTGAAGCCCTGTGAGGTGGTGTTGACAGAAGCGGCGAACGAGGTCAGGTTGCCTTCGACTGCAGGCTCCATGGTAGTCAGCTTCTGGCACTGCGTCGCTAGGTCGGCGTAGTCGGTCTCCAAGTCTCCTTGCCGCCGGGCGACCTTGACGGTAACCTTTTCCACATTGTTCAAGTCTTCGCTGAGCTTGTTGGCTCGTTCGCTGACCTCAATAAAGCGCTGGTCCGGCTTGTGTATCTTGGTGAAGGTGTTGACGAATGTGTCTGCTATGGCATCGACGAAGCCGCCGCTGCCTTGCTCAGACCCACTTGCTGCTCTCGACGATCTTCCCTTCATGTGCTGGTTCCAATCCGGGCTCTCGAGGAAGTTGATAACAAGCACGGCTCTTCGCAGTACAGGATGTAGCGCTATCCGCTTCAGGAAGCGGTGCAGGGAGTGGGCTCTTCTCTGTGTAAAGTCCGGACCGAAGCGGTCTCCGCGTACATACTCCATTTTGTGCTTGTCGGGTAGCGGAGGGACGGCGCATTGTGGATACTCTTTGGAGAGCTGTTTCCAGAGGAAGACAAAGTCTGTGAAGCGGCGGCGCACGGAGAATTCGGGCTTCTGGAAGGACTGGAAGTCGGACTATAGGCGGGGTTAGGTGTTAGAGACGGGGTACGTGAAGACAGAACTGCAGAAATGGGCCAAGGTACCAACCTTTGTAGTCACCAGATAGGAAACATATTGGTTCTGGGTGCCTGCCAACTCTTTCTGTGGGCTGCCGACAAACGTCTCTAGGCGCCCTTCGCTGAAGTCGCCCCCCATTGCGCGTCTGCGGGGTGCGTTTGGATCGCGGGTGAGTATCAGGCGACTCTGTTGGAGCTCTTCAAAGTCGCTTAGGCAGTCGTAGTCTGGCTCGTCTAGTAAATCGTCGCACTGATCGCGAGGGCTTCCTGTCTGCTGTGGTCCTGGTAAGCTCGGAGCTGAGTCGGTGACGTCGGTTGGAGAGGCAGTGTTAGGGTGGCCTGGGCTCTCGCCCGCACCCTCGCCCTCCCAGGTGAGCGACCGGCACCGGATCCGCTCGTACATTGCTTCAAAGTCATCAACACTTGACAGCAGCATGTAGTCACAAGGTCTGTATTCAAAGGCTCAATGAGCGTGTTTGGTGTGCGCGTATCAATCGTTCCTGCTCAGCTAAGTGCAAACAGGCCTGCAATCATACCACAGTCGGTGAATATCTACAGTGAATGCGGAATGCGCAACTTGCCCAAGCAAACGCGCTCCCTTGTCGCGTGCATGGTCAGATACATTCATGCTTAATCCAGAAGGCCACCCTAAGTCCTTGGTCTGTAAACCAGAAAAGTGTAACGGTATCATCGTGACATAATCAAACACTCGTAACTCAAGCCCATCAGTACACACACTACTGCTCAGCACCGAAGCGCTTGCCGAACTCGTTGAAGAGCTTGGGGGATATCTCGTCGCTGCTGTTTCCATTCACGGTCCACAGCACGCCCAGCTTGTCGTAGTGCTCAAGCAGAGGCTCGCTGGTTTCCTTGAAGCTCTGGAGACGCGCCTTCCACACCTCTGGGTCGTCGTCTGCGCGCCGCGTAAGCGGCTCACCCGTGACATCGTCTTTGCCCGACACCTTTGGCGCATTAAACGTAGTGTTGTAAACGCGCCCCGAGGGTTCGTGCACCCAGCGATTGCAGATGCGGTCGATAATGATGTCACTAGGTGTGTTGAGATGGACGACCATGTTGATGGGCACAATGTTGTCGAGTTGAATTGCCTGGACAGCAGTGCGCGGGAAGCCGTCGAGGATGAAGGATGCCGAGGGGTGGTTGGAGAAGGTGTAGCGCGGGGCCCGCACCTCGGACGGAATCATGACCGAGTCAACTGTAGTGTCGGCCATGTCCATGGAACTGAAGTTGAGGGCATATGGCCGCAGCGCATTGTCCCGTATCCATCCCCGCGTCGTCAGTTCATTCACAATCAGGCGCAGGATCATTGTGTCTGGCACCAGCTTTCCGGACTTCATGGTCGACTCGGCCTTGATGCCTGCGACAGGTCAGCATTGGGTTATTTTATTTTTTTCCTAGCGCGGGGAACGAGCGCGCATACCGAGAGGAGTCCGCTCCCTCACATTCTTCCTCAGCAGGTCGCCAGAACTGATTGCCGATAGTTGGGAGAATTTCTTCATCAAGCGCTCCGTCTGAGTGCCCTTGCCAACACCGGGCGCGCCCACCAGGATGATTCTGGCCGCCCTTGCTAAACTTGGTATGTGCATTATGATGTGTTTTGTGAAAAGATGGCCGTGGGTGGCTAGAGGGGGGTTACGATGGCTATGTATGCCGGGGTATTTGTCGGTACGAGAAGTGAAGCGCGGCGGGCTTCGCGGCGGGTGTGCAAATATTAAAAATGGTCCATTGTAAGCGGAGGTCGGGGGAAGGGAATAGCGATCTGGGGAAAGGGAAGAAGGAGAAGGAGAAGAATGGAGGACGGCGACGCGGCCAAAGTCCTTTTTCGTAGGACAAGACGCTGACCAACGTCGGGTAAACGTGGAGGAGGGGACGGCAAGGCCCAGGACTGAATCGCATTCTCTCTGTCGAAGTTGCGGCCATCGGCCACGGCAAAGCCTCGGCCATGACCACAATGCCTACTTTGCTGCTTAACGGGGGCACATAACACCCAACAGTGGTCGCCGGAGCGTCTGCACGGCCTGCGTCGAGATTGCATACATATGTATGCGTATCCGGCCTGTTCCTAGGCGCAGTTATTCATCCGTCATGGAGACGCAGGCCAGTGCCAGGCTGCGTTGGTGGCGACCAAGCTTTGGATCGCCCTGGTGCGCCGGTCCCTGAAAACTCCCTAGGCCTAACTCCGAAAGACGGCAACGTCAGACCAGGCCCGTTTTCTCAACTGCATAATCCAGTCCACTTTCCCCGTCACACGTCAGTTTCCCACATCTCCTTTCCACCTTTTATATGCTGCTTCTCCCCCACCCGTACATACTTTAATCGCTGTACAATATCCACGTCGCTCCCTTTTTATTTTGCTGCCCGTCCCGGCGCAATGTACGTTAGCAGAACTGCCTCCCGGGCAGCGCCCGCAGTCTTCAGAGCAGGCATCAGGACCACCACCCGCACACATCGCCCCATGCTGCGCTCCTCGCCTGCAATTCGCATCCTCATTCCGCTTCGAGCCCTACAGACCGAGTCGACGTCATCCAACACTGCACAGAACTACCCACCCCCTGGCTTCGACCCCAAAAAAGCAAGCCAACCACTCTCCAGGCAGGATCAGGACAAGGCTCCCCAGCAAGCCAAACCCCAGCTCGAAAAAGACACCCTCATCCCCAAGTCTGGCCCAACCGCACACGCCAAGACTCCCGCTCAAGATGTCCAGACAATCAGGGAGCTGGGCGCAGACAAGGCAGCAGCCGAGACCAAGGAGGAGAAGAAGGTCATGCTGAAGAAGGACGAGGAGAAGAAGAAGCTTACTGTCTGGCAAAAAGTCAAGAAGGAGCTGGTTCATTACTGGGACGGTACCAAATTGCTTGGTTTCGAGATCAAGATTAGTTCCAAGCTTGCCTTGAAGATGGCTGCTGGTTACGAACTCACCAGACGAGAGCGTCGACAGGTATGTTTCCTTTTGCTGCTCAAGCCAATCCAAATGCACAATGCTAACTTGACCTAGCTGCAACGCACAGTCCAGGATCTCGCCCGTTTGGTTCCCTTCCTGCCTTTCGTCATCGTGCCGTTCGCAGAGTTGCTTCTTCCCGTAGCGCTCAAGCTCTTCCCCAACATGCTTCCCAGCACATACGAGGGCCAATCAGCCAAGGATACCAAGGCCCAAACCCTCCGAGCAACCCGCAAGGACGTTAGCGACTTCCTTCGCCAGACTCTAAAGGAAACCGGTTTGCCAGTCTCTCTCGAAAATGCCCAGACAGCAGAGTTTGGCGAGTTCTTCCGAAAGGTGCGCACAACTGGCGAGAAGCCAACGCCAGAGGAAATCATCAAGGTCTGCAAGATCTTCAAGGATGACTTGACTCTTGACAACTTGTCTCGCCCGCAGCTCGTCTCCATCTGCCGCTACATGAACATCACTTCCTTTGGTACCGACAACTTCCTGCGCTACCAAATCAGGGTTCGTATGCGCCAAATCAAGCGTGACGACAGGGCCATTGCCTACGAAGGCGTCGAGACCCTTTCGGTGCCCGAGCTTCAGACTGCGTGTGCAAGCCGTGGTATCCGAACGTACGGCGTTTCTCCTGGCAGGCTACGGGATGACCTGACAAGCTGGCTTGATCTCCGTCTTAAGCACGGCGTCCCTTCAACCCTCTTGGTGCTCTCCAATGCCTTTGTATACGCACAGGGCAAGGACGCAGAAATGACATCCCAGATTGATGCTCTGGAGGCTGTGCTTTCCAGCATCCCTGAAGAGCTCTACCACGAGGTTGACCTCGAGGTCCGGAACGCTGAAGGCGCCGCCACCAACAAGCAGCGTCTCGAAGTCCTCAAGGAACAGCAAGAACTCATCAACGAAGAGAACGAGCAGACTGAGACGGTCGAGAACAAGGCCACTGCCTCGCCCAAGGACCACGACGACATTGACGAGGCCGAAAAGCCCACAAAAGATGCTGAAGAGGCAAAGGAGGCCAAGGCCGCTGAAGAAAGCAAAGAAGCCGAAGCTAGCACCGGCGAGAGCGTGGGCGGCAGTGCTGAGCGCGCCGAACAAGATGACCGTGCGAGGAAAATGGACGAGCCTACCGGTAAGGCTGAGAAGCCTGCCGATGCCATTGCTGCAAAGAAGGAGTAAATATGAGACTTGATCATCTGTCTCCCTTCTCTACTCTGTTTTCCAAGTCACATAGCTACTCAAAAGGAAACTTTGCAAACACCATATGGTCTCTCTCCTTTTTTTCTTGTTGTTCTGGGATAGGGGTGGGAGGAAATGGGAAAGATTAGGTGCATATTAGAAAATACCCCCCCTTGTTTCCCCAATAGAAAGTGTAAAACTAGACGGAAAATTGTATATACACGAAAACTTACTCAATTGTTACCGTTTTTTTTTCTGCATGTGGCTAAGTGGGCTTGGCGGGGCGAGGTAGAACTAAGTGTGTACGTTGTACACGTAGTTCTGAAAGTGGGGTCTTGTAAACGATTGAGAGACGTGTTATGTGTTGTTGAGTAACCTGGAAGATGTGAAGCACGTGATCATTCGGACGTTGTATGAGTTGTGTTTGGAATGGCTGATTTGATTGAGGAAGCGACGGTGCTGTATTTCTGATGAGGGGATGAGATTTTGTTTGATCTGTGAGAGATGTAGAGAGAAAAAACCAAATTAAAATTCTTGTCGTGACGACGGGGGTTGCTTTTGCGGTATGGAGGTGAAGTGGGTAAGTGGACTGAATTGTGTCTAAACGTGAAGTATGTAACTAGCCCCCCCCCCCTTCTTGGCGCTAGCTTCATGGGGGTTAGACAGTTAAGTCACTCATCACTTTCTTTACTGCAATGTTTGAGCTCATTTCAGACCCATAGCTGGAACCATCATGAAGAAAGTTCATTTGCTATTGTACACAAGTAGTCGCTCCGTGTGAGCCTATCATCAAACAACCTAGTGGTTTTTGCAATTCCCTTATCTGGGAGTATGAGACAGACATTCGAGAAGGCGAACAACGATCTCTTCCCTCAGCTGAATCATGTCATCTCTCAGCTCAATCATTTCCCAGAGTTTAGTCTCGCGTGTTCTTGCACGCTCTTCCTCCTCCTCGGCCCTTCCAAGCAGCGTCGAGAAGTTCTGCTTAAATATGTCATGTCTTTTTTGTAGACTCTGCATGGCCTGTCCATGCACCTTTGCCTCCTCCGTCTCCTTGTTGAGTATGTCTGTCATTCGCGTGTGATATGTGGGAATGATGTCGTCGCTGAATAGAGCTTCCTCGGCCAAGTTTTGAAGTGACGCCGGCGAATTGTTGGTTTCGGTCTGCCTCATGATGTCGCTGTGTCGCCGATTCGATATCCTGTGCCCCGATCAGAGGTGCTTGTCCTTGATTTCTTCGGGCCTTTGTAAGGAAGCCATGGCGTTGCGCAAGTTAGTACACAAAGACACTACATCACTGTCGACCTGCTTGATAACTTTCTTCAGCGCCATGTTCTCAGCCATGACAGGTTCCGGTGGCGCTTTTTGCCCCATAGCACTTCGTTGAAGCTCCAGTTGCTTTTCCAGCGAAGCAACGTTTTCTTCGCATCTATGGTGTAGATCCGGTTCCGCAAGTTGAGCCCTGAGGTCATTTATCTCACGTGAGTATCCCCGACATTCTTGTTGGAGTATTTCAATGGTCGTCCCATGAGCCGTACATTGCTTTTTCAGTTCATCGTTTTCTGCCTTGTATACTTTGCAGTCTTCTTTCAGTCTTTCGATCGTTATTTGATGGATTTCATAGTGCTCCCGCAGAGCAGTTGTTGTGCCTTGTTGAACCCTATACTTCTCCTGAAGCTCTCCGAGTTGCTTTTTCGACACTTTCTAATGTTTCTGAGCGTTCCTTGTGCGCATCTAACTTACGCCTCAAGTAGGCAATGATACTATCACAGTCGTGACGACTCAATCGATCCACCTCCTCTTCGAGACGCGTAATCCGGTCTGCTTGTTCTTGGCAATCAATTTGATTCTCCTCCCATGTATCCACTTGATCTTCAAGGCCATCGATGTCGGCCTGTTGCTTCGTTTCATTGTCTCGTAGAACGCCAAGCTCTGCTTCGAGGCTATCCATAGTAATATCTGCCGAATCTGTGGGAATGTCAGCAGGTCTCATGCTTTCTATAGGCGTTACTTACCTTCGGCTTATCGTCTTCCCGCAGCCTTCGCGTGCTCGACTAATTCCAGGACGGTCTCGCCCTCTCTGACCAGGGTATCCGGTTTCTTCGTCGTTTCCAGGACTTCTTCTCGGGTCCTCAAACACTGCTGTTGAGCAGCTCGTGCAAGCTTTAGGCTGGCCTCATGATCATTATCATGAATCTCGTCCTCATTATCAGAGGAGTTTCTTATGTCGAAGGACGTGGCAGATGCTGTGTTTTGATGCTTGTTCACCATGCTAAAGCCGTAGTGTGTAGTATGTGATAGATAGGGTGCGTAGTAAGAAGAGATGGGGGAAAAATATTGCCTTGGTTGTGCGTCTGTTTGGCGCCAAGCCTTAAGGGTCTTTCACCGTGAAAGCGTTGAGTGAGCGGCGCTGTTGTCATAGCTTCGACTATTCCCGAAGACAACGGCTCTATACCTTCCCTTTAAAGCTTCAGCATGAGGCTGGTCTGTCGTATATGGCGGAGAATCCTCGCGGACACGTCTCTTTAATCGACATTGACTTGAATGGTGTCGGGAACACTCGAAGTGACAGACATGCCCTCATCCCAATGTAGTCTCAAGTTACGCGCTATCTTGACCTTTGAGATGCTTCGTCACTTTGTGAGGCTACAAACTGGCAAATCTATTCTGGCAATAATACAAGACATGTTCATCAGGTGGCTCACAATTCATCCACACTTACTCACACCGCACACTTCTGCCTTTCTTTAAGATACCAGCAGTATCTAGCAAAAGTAGGTGTGACTATCTCAGAGCCCTGTATCTATCCAGCTACTGTTAATTCCCTTAAAATTGCTAAAAGTCTTCACATCCAATTGCTTAATGGTCACTATTGTTTATGCCCAGGTGAGAGAGCATCTCAATCTTCCTCCATACTATGAAGCTTAATTATATAGTCATCTACAATCCATCAGCCCATCCAAAATCCTTCTCACGTTCTCTCATTTACTCCTCCTCCTTTTCAGCATCCCCATTCCTCATCAGATACGCTTGCACCATCTCCGCCATTTCTTTCATGTCCTCTTCAATTATTCCAACATTCTGCTTTGCCATGAGTAGAAGAGCATCGAGTTCCTTTTTCTTGAGAACGCCCCTGTCCGCATTTCCGGAAGCTACAGCCTGTGCTGCATTGAGTTGTGCATTAAGGTTAGCCACCTCAGCATGTTGCACCGTACCCGATCTTGATCTGGAGAAGACACGTGAGAGAGAACTACGCCTTTCTTCACGCTTTCGTTGAATGTCAAGTAATGTGCGCCAGACCTCCCATTCGCGATCTCGACATTGGCTCAGAATCCTGGCACTGAAATCTACAGTTCGCCTCAGCTCACTGATTTCATTTCTGAGCTGCGATATGTCGACATCCAGATCATCAATCTCGCGGTCCTTTTGCTGGAGATATATGCTGAGTTGCGGCACGAGGTTGTCCTCTAGTCCGGTAATGCAGTCTTGGAGCCCATAGACCGTGGCGGTGAGTTTCTTGATGAGCTGTGCATGTGTCTCGAGTCCAGATTGCGATAAAGTACCTACAGGCGCTGTCTCATGGACTATCTGATAGTGTAGCTCGAGCTCTGGCGATGTGAGGAGGGAACGGAGCAACGCAGATACCTGTTCTGATACTAGATTGGGAGGAAACGGAGAGCGCGGACGAGGGTCAGGGATAGTATTGCTGGAGCTACTAGAGCTTGATGATGGGTAATATCCTGGCGGAACACCATTCGTCAATGCAACATGTTCTCTACCCTGCCCTCCTTGTAAAGGCCAGTTCGAAGGAAATGGGTCACGATAGAGTGTGTCATTTGAGCTTTCATGACTATGGTGCTCAGAGTGAACACCATTTGGCAACAACTCTTCTTGTCGCTGCTCTTTCTCCTGGGGTGATCGTGCTCGAGGTGTCCGTGCCGCATCAATGCGGTCATAAAATGCACTTGCAGCGATTGGGTAGCTGAAATTGGGCACAAGACCGATGTCCGCAGGGGTAAGAAGAGGCGTCTCTTGGCATTCTGATCTTCGAATAGTAGAGCTACACTGCGTCCTTTCCCTAACCGAAGCTCTCGTCGCAGGGTCGACTCCCCAGTGGGACAGAATACTCTTCAATGCTGATTTCCATGTCAGTGATTGCGTCGGTTCAGGTTGGATCGATGGGATATCGAGCGGTTTTACTGGGATACTTGTCGGAATCGGCGGTACAGGACATCCCAACTGAGCTTCTGAACGAGCATGAATGTTATGGGACCACAAAGGGACCTGTGGTTCGGTCACAACTGTTGGTTTTGATAAGATCGGGGCATTCGAAGCGGCAAGATCCTCATCAGACTGCTTACGGTCATCGTTATAATATATGTGGTAGGGATTATCTAATGGGAAGTCCATGAACCTGTCCCACTCCTGTGTGCCGGGTGTGATCGGTCCTCGAGGCGGCGATGGCGCTCTCTGGGGCGGTATATTACTCGAAGGCTTAGCACGCGCTGGTGTGAGATTGATGCTATTTCGTCCTTCCCATTCTTTTTGATCCTTTTCATTCCTCAAAGTGGCCATCCATTCGCTAGGCACGGGTTGTGCCGAGGGGCCCTTATCATTGTTACCATTTGGACGCTGAGTTGGGGTCTTGTGAGTCTCTTGCCTCAGCTCCCCATCAGGTGGGCCAGCATATTTGGGCTCTGAATCCGCTGCTAGCATGACACTGTTGAAATATAGTTGATCTTTTGGATATAAACACCCCCTGTAGGGGCCTCTGTCGATGATCACGGGAAGGCTGTCTGAAGAATTACTTCCTCTTGGCCCCACCCGACCATCGTCCAGATCATTTTCAATCCTGTCCAATATTCTTTGCTTCTCCTTCTCCTGTTGCCCCCGAAGCTGCTCGGGCGTAAGAGGGGGCTCTGCAATCGTATAATAGTGGATAGGGCGCCGGAATGGATGTGCTAGTCGCTGACAGAGTGTTGTCATTTCTTCTGCTATGGCGAAAAACAACTTGGTGTTACGGATGCTGGAAGCTTTGAACAGGCTAGAAGTATGAATCTAGGTGTTTGACAAGAATCCATGATGCGTTGTTTGACATTGCCCTGTGGTCAATTGTGAACAAGCGCCGTTTGTGCCTGCGCTGGCACAGAATTCTGCTTCCAAAGACAATCGCGTGGACGTGATTGACCACGGAAGCGTTTGAACCCATTCACGTTGATGTGTCACAACGTGGGAGCCGTAAAGCAAAGAGAAATGAACATTCGAAGACCATTAATAAGCACTAAGAGCACTTGCAGGTAAGAAGTGATGTCGAACCGAAACTGCAGGTTGTATTACCAACTGTTATCGCTTGCAAATATAAACTATGTGTAGTCTCTTCATCTGAGCCACGTACTATGAAGACAGGATCGTTGTTCGGGGTATGTAACAATCGTGAATGCGCCATGGTAAAAGAGATCCGCTCCATGGCTATGCAATCGCAACAATGCAGGTAAAACGCCCCCATGCCGTGGAATCGTGAACCGTAACGCCGAAGATCCTTAATATTTTCTTTTTGCTTTGGCTGCCATCGCTGCCAGCTTCTTCTTTCGCTCCTCTTTTTCCTTCTTGAGCCTGTTCTCTTCTGCCAAAGCCTCAGCATCCTCCTTCTTGGCAGCCTTGAGTGCCAACTGCTCTTCCTCTTCCACATCCCATATGCCCCCTTCCATGGCCGAAGAGCCGTCGGAGTCATAGTCCCCTTCTTCGTCGTCTTCCATGTCGTCAAGGTCATCCCAGTCTGCATATCCGTCATAGCGGCCCTTGGTTGGGTTGGGTTTGGGTTTCGCAGCTGGCGTGCCGTTGCGGCTCGACGTTACAGGTGCACTAGAGGGACGAGCGGTGCCTTTGTAGCCAACTTCAACAGGCTTCCGAGCCGGCCGTGCAGTGCCTTGATAGCCGACGTCGACCTTCTTCTTCTCTTTGGAGGGATCCGCCTTGGGATCTGCCTTGGGATCCGCAGGCTTTGACAGCAGTCCAGCAACAGGCTTCTTGCCTTTTACTCCTGCTTCTGCCTTGAGCGCCAGCCGTTCCTTCCGCGTCAAGATTTTAGTAGGCTCATGTTTGATCGGCGGTGCTACGGGTTTGCTGGCATCCTTCTCTTTGGCCTTCTGGAGCATGGCCAGATATCCTTTCTTAGGTGCGGCATTCGAGGCGGAAGCGGGGGCGGGGCCGGTGGCTGCCGGAGCAGGCTTGGGAGCAGGCGCCGGGGCCTTTGTTGTAGCAGCGGGTGCGTTTGATGACTGGAGAGGCTTTCGAACAGGTGGGTTTGCTGTTTTCGAAGACGAGGGCGCAGCGGTTCCGCGGTAAGGGACAGACGTGGTAGGCGTAGACGAAGGTCTGGACGTGGCAGGTGACGACGTGGCACGAACCGCGCCATTTGCCTGTGCTATTCCGCCAACCGCCTCTTTTCTCTGCACCTTTGTCTGTCCATTCTCAACGGGACCCGATGCCTTTCGCTTCAACTGGGGTGCTTGGGATGCGCCGTTCGCCCCTCCAACCGGTCGCGACGCTGGTTTAGGGGCAGTGCCAAGCGGACCTTGCTTTGATGCTGTTGCTGCGGCCCTCGCGCTTGGGTCGATTATCGACATAATGTCTTTGAGTGACTGGAAGACACGGTCAGTACACGGGTGGTGTCCCGGGCAGTCTGTTGCAGCTCACGCTCATGGTAGGCAACTGATAAGCGTTTGACTCAGTGTTACCGCTCGTCGATTCGATTGGAGGGCAAGTTGTACATGCTTTCCTAGTAAAAATCGCCGGTAGTGATAGTCGGCGGAGGGTGGTCGCGCGCGCAGAGAGAAGGCGAGGCGCACGGGACCGGTGGATTAGAATGGACGGCCAGAGAATGAGCGGACAGCGACGGCGCAGACGGGCCTGTTTTATACCTTGGCTTTGCGCCTAGTCAGCCTTCACGTGATGATACGGTCATCTTACGCTAGTCCGACTGCGGAATGGCTTGGGTAGCGAGATCCCACCTTGAGTCAATATTCTAGGACCAGGAACTTTTTCTTTTCGACAACCACAGCGAGAACTTGTAGATTCAGTCTCCGGCCACAAGCGGTGCGTACTTACTGTTGTTTGCGCTCAGCGACATAATACTGACAGGCGCAGGTTAAATCGATTGAACTCCTGTTCCTTTCCACCGAAACCACCAATTTACCATCACAATGAAGCACCTCGCTGCATACCTCCTCCTCGGCCTTGGTGGTAACACCTCGCCTTCCGCCGAAGATGTCAAGGTATGGTGGCTTACGAAGTCTTTTTTCAATTGGAATTCTAATGGAATTTAGTCCGTCCTCAGCGCCGTTGGTATTGAGGCCGATGACGAGCGCCTCAACAAGCTGATCTCCGAGCTTGAGGGCAAGGACATCAACGAGCTCATCGCCTCTGGATCCGAGAAGCTCGCTTCCGTTCCCTCTGGTGGCTCCGGTGGTGGCGCTGCTGCCGCTGCTGGTGGTGCTGCCGCTGGCGGTGCCGCTGCCGCCGAGGAGGCTCCCGCCGCCAAGGAGGAGGAGAAGGAGGAGTCTGACGAGGACATGGGTTTCGGTCTCTTCGACTAAGCGTGTCGCCAATCCATCTCTGTTTACGATGTATGATCTGGCCAATTTCTCAAAAATCACGAGAATCATGCGCAACGAGTCCGAGCATTTGGGGCGTGTCGAGCGCGCGATGGATGGGATATGGAGAAAGATTGTGCGGCAATGCTTTCATAGCTGCCTGCTGAGATACCCACAATGAAGCCATGCACCCTCAATTTATGTCGACATTGTGACTTCCTTCAATGTGACCATGTGTCTGTGCATCTTACACTAATGTATACCTTGAGAGTGAGAGTTGAAGTTGTAAATGTTTACTATTCAAGTGTTCAATTCTACAAATAGATTAGCATGTGAGTAACATAGTGCCTGAAGACGATCTGACTGCTGAAGTGATCTCGGGCAGTCACTTTTGACTAGTTCAAATATTGTCTTTGATGAAAGCTGCAGCGCTGGTTATAGCCCACCTTTTGGAGAGCAAGATCTTGTTTGCATGATTGGCACACAATACTGCCTCACAAAACTACGCGACAATTCGGTCAAGGTTTACTATTCGTTGCAAGTGTGAACATAGTGATGTTGGTGTTGGTCCAGCTGCGCATGGACGTAGTGGCACGCTAACGGCTCGCTTAAGCGAGGCAGGCAACACCTCGAAATTCCCTTTGCCCATCGATAATTGAACGACCGACAACCCACGACCCAACGAAGTTCCCCCCATCAGCTACTTCGACAACCGCAAACATGGCTGACGCTGACTACGATCCCGAGGCCGCAGCTGGTACGCATTCCTGTCCCATTCCCAAGCCTCTCCCCCGCATCCGCAGCGACAGATGGGCATATTGATGGCAGAACATGGCTAACGAGATGAACAGCCCTCAAGGCCAAGAGGGCGTTCCGCAAGTTCTCTTACCGCGGTGTCGACCTTGACCAGTACGTTTCCGATTCCCTCGATACTCCCCTACGCTGGGGATCGACATAAATGATAGCGGTATTCTGATTGCGATGCAGGCTCCTCGACCTCGGCTCTGAGGAGCTCCGTGACCTCGTCCACGCCCGCGCCCGCCGCAGGTTCAACCGCGGTCTCAAGCGCAAGCCCATGGGTCTCATCAAGAAGCTTAGGAAGTCCAAGCGTAAGGAGCACAGTCGGCTTGATGGACAGGAGAAGATGGCTAACGTTGCGCAGAGGAGGCCCGCCCCAACGAGAAGCCCGACCTCGTCAAGACCCACCTCCGTGACATGATCGTTGTCCCCGAGATGATTGGCAGCGTTATCGGTGTCTACTCCGGAAAGGAGTTCAACCAGGTCGAAATCAAGCCCGAGATGGTCGGCCACTACCTCGCAGAGTTCTCCATTTCATACAGGCCAGTCAAGCACGGAAGGCCCGGTATTGGTGCCACTCACTCTTCCCGTTTCATTCCTCTCAAGTAAACGACTGGGTTATGGTTGCATGGGTTCTTTAGTGGGGCGGACAATGTACATGACGACCTACAACGAATACAGGTGTTAGGTGCATTTACTCTCGATGGCTATGACGTACACAAAAAGACGACGGCGAGCATGAGGATATGGTGTAGATTACCATCCATCAGATTCGAGATACCTCCACATATGTTCTTTTGTACAAGATGTGTGACATGAGTTGTGAATGATGATTTTGACGACTTTTGCGGTCTACTTTCAAGTGCAAACTGGAAAACGAAATGATGAATTGCGAAAATAATCAAATTGGGTATTCTATTATGCACAAAGGGACTCGAAAACCATATCCACCCGCTACCTTCCGAGGCGCATCTCGACCTTAGCGAAATTGTACAGGGCTCGGAGGAAGACTTGATAGTTGACGCCCTTGTTGTCTGGCAAGTGACTGGGAGGAAATGTTAGTGCTGTTCTCACACAAAAGCGACAAGCGAATTAACTTACAAGATCTCGGTCAACCTCAGCTGCCATGGTGGGTAGCCCTTCAATTGAACGGTTGGACTGAACAGGATCAGCAGATCTGGCTCGCTGGAGACGTGGTCGTTTAGCTGTGCATCGATCAAATCCATGTTGATCTGCTCTTGTCGCACGTCACCCTTTTGCGCCATTTCGGCCAGGGTGCGAGTCAAATCGACAATGGTATCTCGGCCATCATGCTCCGACAAGAGGAGTACAGTGAGATGCTGGCGTTCTTCCTTGAGGTTCGGATCATTTGGCTCAGCCGACTGAGGGGGCGTGTCGGGTGGTGAGTAGGAGCTCAGATGTGGTGCGCGGAGGGAGAGGGTGGGCTTGCGTTGTGGGCCAAAGTAAGCTTCGAGCGTGTTCCAGATACTGGCGTGGGTTTGGGGCAGGTAGTTCTTGAGGACGCCTGTTTCGCTGTTAGCACTTGAACAGCCTCTTTACACGTATCTGTGGATTTTGCTAGCTTACCAGTTCGCTCGTAGATACTGAGAAAAGGAATTCCAGCACTTGCTGCCCAAGCCGCTATCTCGCAGACATCGTTTACGAGACCTTCCAGACCAGCGTTTCCCTGACTTCCATCATCCTCTTGGTATTCCACAATCACACTCAGGTGCTTTGGTAGCTTCTCCAGGTCCTTCACGTCGTGCGCTATGAACTCTGGCGTTCGATGATGATATTTCAGGAGCGAGATGACTTTTCCCCGTACAAGCCGGTAGGCACGTCGAAAGCGGAAGAAGATGCTGAAGAGTAGAGCGACAACATGGTAGACGGTGAGGTGGAGTAGTGCTTTGAACGGGCCGATGAGAGGTTTGCGGTGATGTGGTTGGGATGCGCGTTGACGGCGTTCACGGAGGGCCTTCTTCTTTTGCGCCTGCGTATCACTATCCGAAATGTCGGTAGGAAGAAAAGGCTTGAGCAGTTCCTCGCGTTCCTGGACAGAAAGCTCCTTGCGCCGGAAAGCCGACTCCTGTTTGGATGATAGACCGGTGACAGCAGCCATTGCGGACGACGTGCTGAGCAAAGGGGTACAGGACGAGCCGGACTGTCGATGGCTACACACGTGAAATCAGGACAAAAGCTGATAAGTATAAAAAAGAAGAGTCAATGCTCGCGTTAACTGGCCATGGTTGGGGGGTGGGCAGATGTATGATACATGAAATATCCCTGTGAGGCTGGTGCATGTGCATACGTGTGGCGCCGTCTCTTCCGAGCGTCAGCCAAGGCGTATACGCGCATGTTACCGTGCTCCGCCCTGCGCGGTGGCGCTATTACGCGGAAGCTTTCGCAAGTGATGTGAGGCTGTTCAGCAATTGCGGCTCTAATTCAGGCATCTGTGTACAACAGTCGAAGGGTGCAATGGCATCATAGCGCATGGGGTTGCCCGTGGTTTGATTCGGCGGGCGCTTCTGCAATGCGCCAGGGACCGAGGCGTGGGGTGCGACAAGCCACAGTCGCGACTTCACTCGTCTCTACTACTACCAGGTGCACATACACCCTGGACCGGGAATGCTTTCTCACGATTATCGCAAGCACCATCCCAAGACATGATCTGGTAGAAGCCTTGTGCAGCTTGATGCTTTGCGACAGTACCAGCAACCTCAGCCCCAAGCCAGTTCAGGCGGCATTGGCTCGCTGGGTAGCAACGATACACACACCTGCTTTACATACCACTTGAATGATACCTAGCCTTGAACTCCGGCCTGTGCCTTGCTCACAATCATGCAACGCGTCAGCTCCGATAGCGCTTCTATACTCACCCACCAGACCTCGAGGACTTCCATACGCATACCGCAGTTCACCCTAGAGAAGTTCGCCGTAAGCTGCCACCCAGCACTTTGGTCTTTCCTGTACTGACTCACGCAGAGCAAAGACTTTCTAGTCAAGGATTTTATCGAAGACCTTTCTCAGGCCGCTGTACCTGCGACACGACGATCCGGGGGCGCTGGCGGGCAGCAGACGTTCGACCCAAAGCCGCTTATCCGAACCTTTGAACATGCCCTGAGGAGCCTCAACAGTCTATCCGAGGACCTCGAGGAGAAGGAGACAGACCTCTCTGGAGCCGTCCGGCGGGCAGAACTCCAACACAACCAAAATGTCGAGTCCCTAGGGAGGCGGCTGGAACAGGCCATGGATAGATTTCAGAGGCTGGACAACTCGCTGAACGGAAACGATGATGGAGGATCAGATACGGGCGGCAACGTTGCCATGCGCATAGGCGAGCGACTCGAAGAGCTCGATCGCCAGCGGAAGAGGGCTCTCGATGCAAAGTTCCTGATTGAGTGCTGGCAGGAGGTCAGCGAACGAGGCGAACTCATGATTCTAGAAGACCAGCGGAAGAACGGTGATATCGTACGATGTGCTGAAATCGCGCGCCAGCTTCTGCGCATCAGCACACGCCTTGATCCAGACGGCAGTCAACGAGTCAACGGCGATATACCGAATGGGATGAAGCGCAGGACGACACACCAGCCGAGACACAACACCAAGGAGGTCATTGAGAAATTCCTTGAGAACTTGGAGCAGGACCTTCTCAGCAAGTTCCAGGAATGCTACGCGCGTCCCAACTACCCTGGGATGCGTGACTGCGCCATCGCTCTCAAAGGCTTCAATGACGGTGCCAGTGTCATCGGGACTTATGTCAACCAACATTCGTTCTTCATCGACCGCATGCAGTTAAGCGGTGAGGATCTTGGTACAGATTTGGAGACATGGGATCGCCTCCAAGATCCTGATGCTGAACCGCCTGGCGTGGAACCGACGCTTCAGTCTTTGATTGACGAAGTTAAGATTGTCGTCCAGGAAGAATCCGCTATTATCAAGCGAGCGTTCCCATACTATGAAGAAGTCCTCATCAAATTCCTGGAACGCATATTCCAGCAGTCTATCCAGTCCAGGCTTGAGATGGTGCTCGACAAAGCTGGAGATCTTTCGTCGCTTGCTTTCCTGCGTTCGCTACAGGCTTCAAGAAGTTACATCACCCAGCTCGTGGAAGATCTCAAGACACACGGTTTAACAGAGCATCCTGAGCCTGCTACGTCAGCGGTTGCGGCTACGCTCGACCAACAGCTGGAGGAATTATTCTCCTCATACTTTATCGGTGAGAAATACATTGAGCGAGAGAAGAAAAACCTCGAGGAGCTGTACTCTTCATTGCTTCTCAAATTCACCATCTACCACTCGCGGCGAAGCAAGATGCCTACCTCATACTTTGGTTCGCTCGCGCAAAGAGGCAAGGAGCTGGCCGCATCCGCTCGTGACAAGTACATGGAGCGTCTGGAAAGCACTGAGCTACCGGCTAGTCAGAAAGCGACTCTTCTTCGTATCGCTGGACTGAAAGAAGACCAACAAGAGAAGAAGGATATCGAGGTCACTGACGAGGATGGCCGGCTGTCACTGCCAGTAGCCAAGCGAATGCTCAAGTGGCTGGCAGAAGGTGTTGGACGCGGGCTGGAGTTGTCGCCTGGCAACGAGACACCAAAGGACGTGCAGATATTGCTCAACTTGCTCCTGCGGCAGATGGGTGAGATGTACTTGGAGACGGCCCTGGACGCGTAAGTATCATCTCTATTATGATTGAGCCTGTCAACTAACATCAATGCAGCGCACAAGACCACGCAGCATCACAAGAAAACTCCAAGACACCACCAGATCTCACCCATCTCCCCTCTCTGCACACCATTACCACAATGCTGCATCTCCTACAACAAACAACTACTACAATTCTCCTGCCTTTGTGCACCCCCAACCTTACCATCCGTCGCGAAATTGAAAAGTCTATTAATCTGACAATGACCACGCTCGAGGCGAAGCTCTCCAATATCCTGAATCTTACGATAACTGCCTCGCTGAACTGGGTCAGCAAATGTCTTGCCCAACAAAAGAAAACAGACTTTCGGCCAAAGGAGGAGGACCTTATGGTAACAAGCGAAACCCAAGCCTGCCGGGAGGTCTCCGCGTTCCTTACACGTGTTGCATCTCAGGCCACCTCCGCCCTGTCTGGCCGCAACCTCTCGCTCTTCCTTGCTGAGCTAGCGCGTGGCCTCCGCTCCCTCGTCCTAGCACACCTGTTGAAATTCTCCATTTCACAAGTCGGTGGTCTAAGTGTATCGAAGGATATGAACCAGTATGTTGAGTTGGTGCGAGCATGGCCGACGGGTGATGAGCTGGAGCCTGGTGCTATGGATGTCTTGACAGATGTTAGCACGTTGTTTATCATTGGGCCAGAGGCACTCAGGGACCGTTTGAGGGCTGCAGGTGGACAGGATGCGCAGGAATTGAAGGGTTTCATTGCTAGAAGAGACGATGTGGGGACTGTTGGTGTGCAGAGTGTGCTCAATGGAGTGTAGGGTATTAAGAAATGTACTTCGTGTCTATACAGTAATAGCATATTCAAGCTTGCTACGTATCTCAGCGCGCTCTCCATGTTGCTTTACGGTGTTGTCTGTGAATACGTAGGACTTTGTGGCCTGTATACAGACTGTCTGAGCCTTGTCGTGTTCACTGAGCGTTTTGTCTCCTGGTTGTTTTAGTGGGCATAGATGTGGAATTGTTTAGCAATGTCTCTTTTGTCCCCTGGTTAGTCAACTAAATAGAAAATCTCAACGAACTTTGGGAACTGTGCCTTGACCAAACTGATTGCTGTCTACATGTAGTCGAGTTGCATGATCGATTTGAGATTTATTAATGGAACGCTGAGCTTCAGGCATCGCTTGAACCCCACCCCACGCCCTTTCCGTCAGTCTGGCTCTGATTTCAGAACTGGTGATGGAAAGAACACCCGGCAAGCTCTCGACGCATGATGGTCGGTCACGACACTTTCTACACATCCACAAGTCGACAGGGCCATAGGAACTACTCCACGGTAGTGAAATCCCAAAGCCAATGCTTTCGATGATCCTCCGATCAGCCCCGATGCCAAAGACCTTCTCATCACTCTCATAAGATTATGCAACGCCAGCCCCATTTCCGACGATGCCTTCAGCGGTCTTCTCAGTAATATCCTTACCACGTACCACAATGCCGGCTGTACTCCCCACACGATCTGCACCCACAAAGAGCAAGTGTCACTGTCAATTTTGTTGAGAAGTCAAGAACAACAGCGGTGCTTCATGTGTTCAATGCGTGGTACGCAAGACCCATAGCAGTTCCTCTACATCTACCAAAGACAATGGTTTCTTGGTGAGCACTGCGTGGGGCCGAGAGCGTGTGTGGCTCTAACCCTATTCCTTCTTCGGATCACACGAAGTCAGGATATTTTTTGATGCCTTCAGATTGCTGAACAGGCCAAAAGTGCTTTCTTTTGTATACCACGCAGTGGAGAGACCATGAAGCTTATACATACGGTAGTGTCTCATCGATCTGGAGCTCCATGGGATACAGTTAGGTGCTAGTATCATCCCTGGAGGTCCTTCTAGATCCTAAGTATACAGAAATGGAAAGTGATATGTCCTAAACCCAAAATTCTCGACCCGATATCCGTATCATCAGTAGATGATCGATAATTTCCTTCGCCAGCTTCCACTTTCACTAGTTTCCGTATAATTGGTTCCATCGATCCTTTTCCTAGTGAGCAGTGAGAAGCAACAAACGCACAGTCCGTGCGTATATAATAACAATAATAGCAAACCAGTCTCGCTCCGTCACCACAATCATGGATGAAGTCGACCAAAACCTCACCTGGGAGGAGCTCAATGCGTTTGGCGAAGACCGAGAACGACTCAGAGAGGAGATGGAAAACACAATTTCTCGACATGATGAGAGCTTTGCGGCTCTGAAACAAACCACACAGGTTGCCTTAGACAGCTTGAAAGCGACCGAGGAGGAAGACAAAGAACTCAAGAGACGTATGGATGCCTATCTGCAGTCTACGGAAGCGGATAGGTATGAAGATATTGTGGACCCAATATCTAATAAAGACGATACCCTGGTGAAGCAATTGTTCGCCACTGTGTCTCAGTGCTTGGACGATGTCCGGCAGGAGCGGGACGAAAGTCCGCCATCAACTCCTCTTGGAGATGCTTCGCTCAGGACTCGAGAGTAAGTCGCTCCTACAAGAGAAGCTAGCTCGCAGAATCTAACCCGCGCAAGCAGTGAGTCGTCAACAAGTTCTCCGAAACGTCCAGCTCTCGCCGCGCTGCTTAACAACTCCAAGCGTGGTCGATCATTTACGCTTGATCATAGGCAGACCATTGTCTCTCAGCAAGACAGCAATCAGACAGTCGCTGCTAGTCAAGGTAATCGGTCTGGATCGCCAGTTTCTCGTCGTGGTCCGACGAGACAGTCTGGCACTCTTCAACAGTCAGTTTTGCCATCTTCGCCAAGCGTGCCGCGCATGCTGCAGTCAACCACGGCGGTCCCTTTTTCTTCATACCCTGAACACCTTTCCTCTACATCAGGGGGTGCCTCGGACTTCACTCGTCGATTCCAGGAAACTGGACGCTCCAATCACGATACCGCATTAATGCCGCCGCCCATGCTACCACGGCGCAGTCTTATCCAACTGGATAACAACTCCAGTAGACTACAAGGTTCCTCTTCAAACTAAAGGAGCCAGTATAATCCGTTGTCGCCAAGGAATATCGCAGAGCCACGAGCCTATGAGGGTTATGGAAAGAGCGGGACAGCTCAGGAGGATACACTCGATGAGAACAATAGTTCGAGACGATCCGGATCCCAAGAGGGAGTGCAGATACCTCGGGCGATTGGCTTGACTAACAGTGAGATTGACTTTGGTTATTTCCCTTCCCGACGATTTTCATCCATGACATCATCCCCAGGCGGAGTACCACCAGAGGTGAAAACATAATCAATGGACATCAGTCAAATGGCCGCTAAGCAGACCCGGTACATATCGAATGCTTCGGTGCCCATAGAGGGCGGAGGGCAAGAGCCCGGGTAGAGGAAACAGCCCAAGATGGACGACCATCTTGCGTCGGCCCTCCTTTTCCAGTTCTACAACTCCTTCTCGGATGACACGGCCAAAGTGAAACGGTGGAAGGGCTATCCTGCAGAGGAGCACTCATGTATTTTGAGCTACGTCGTGGGTAGAGGGAAAAACAAATCCAAGTAGAACGGGGCGATGTGGGTTTGTAACAGATGTCTCAAAGCGAAGCGACCATGTGTCAAGATTGTCGAGATTGACGAAGTTGAAACGCTGTGCTTTCACGCGTTGTCAAAAGATGATCGGGGTGAGGCCGCAGACTGGCGGCAGGTGGATATGTACATTCAAAGATTAGGATGGGGTTTTCCATCCTGGCACTGTATTCACGTGCGTGAGGTGAAGAGATGGGGGGAAAAACTCAGCAATGTCGAGATGCCTTCAATTTCTCAAGTGTTTCTACAAAATTAAGCCAAGTAGTCAGACAAAGAAGGAATTTGAACCCCCCTGCCAAATTGACCACGGTGGAACTGATATTATATACATTGAACAGCCTATTAGAAAATGTACCACTCAATCAATCGCCACGATTACAGCAGCATGCCCGCAGCAGACGACAAGGCCATGAGGCCAAACACCACCAAACCAGCCTTGGACGCCGCACCCTGCCCACCCGCAACCGTGTTCGCCGCACCCTGGGCCGCCGTCGCCGTAGGCCTTGCGCTGACGACCGTCGTATCCGCCTTGGTAGCGCTCGCACTGCTCGAACTCTTACTCTCACCCGAAACCGAACTCTTCGGCTCGCCCCTCTGATCCTCAGGCGGACTACACACGACAATCTTGTTCCTCTTACTCAGACACTCGCCAATCTCGAGGAAACTGCGCTGTTCGTTTGCATAGCAAATGGAGGTGCAGGGCAGAGTGGCGCCGGTTGCGGTCATTTTGCCCGTGTTGCAACAGTCGTACATGTCCCAGAAGGAGTGGTCGTTGACGGATTCCACGTTGCTGATTGCGCAGCTGCCGAACTTGCCGTCGGGGCGGATATAGGGCACGTCGGGGTCAGACGAGGGGGCGTTGGATGGAGCGGGGCAGGCGCTGGATGGGAGGCCGCCCCATGGGAACATGGAGGGTATGGCCGTTGGCGTTGTGAAGGGCTCCGGTGACGCATTGGTGAATGTGGTGTATGAATAGGGATAGGTTGTGGTTGGCGCCGAGGTAGTCATGGAGGTAGTCATGGAGGAAGACATGGCTGCGGTTAGCGACAACGGCAAGGTGTGGCTGTTGTTGAGATTGATATTGTGGCGCAGGCGCGTCGATTACAAGGCTGAATGTGTAGTAGAAAAAGAAAGAGTGGATGCGCGCTGGGGTAGAAGGGTCGATATATGACAGGCGTGCACGTTGACAGGGCTGAAAGGGGTAGTGGTATGAACTGGAAATAGCAGCGTCAGCGGTAAAGTACGGAGACACCCCTCGTGTTACTACGCCCAATATGTGAGATATGTTTGAACACGCGGCATCCAAACGGGAAGAATACGAACCAAGGGGGCTAGTGAATTGAGCTCCCAACGCGTGCAGACTGGTTGCGCAAACACGAGGACCAGGGAACAGGGGCTGGGGCCTAAAGGGAAAAACGGCGCGCCAAAGGAAGCTAGCCGGATGCTGATTTATCGAATTGCAAAGCTTAGTTGGGTGGCGTCAAGGCTTTGCCTGCGTAAGCATTTATAAGTATAGCAACAGCGGAAACTTGCACTACGCAAAAGGCTCGTATGCTGTTCACTTATCCAGAGGCATGAGCTGGAGTGGTAAAAGAAAGTGGATCCGTGGTTCAACCTGCAGTGACATGGGTTTGCGGATACGCGCTATGGCTCGGTTAATGTCTTGGCAACAGGGCTACTCCACCCTGCCCTACCCATCGACTGTATCCTTTAGTTCAAGTGTACAGTTGGTTCTCTACACATAAACGTGTAGCTATGCAGTGTTTGTATATCCAAAGTCACACAGGTCCCTCTGCGATTCGATAAAAAGCTCAAGCCATTTCACGTAATACAGATAAACCCATCCAGCTCAAACCTTATTTTCTACAAGGACTACCCTGACTTTATCAGCCACACAGCAATCTATGTTAGTTTCAGAGACGTCTTCAGGAACTGGTAGTTTCGAAATAGAAAGATTGGTATTCATCTTTGGTATCATAGCTACTATCTAAACAACATATTATTGTCATGCTAACATTACTCCATCTTCCCGAGGCCATCTATGCCTTTTCATCAATATCTATTGTGTGCTGACCGTTCACACTGCTCTTGCGCATAGCCGGGTCCTCGTCCATGTCCTGGTCAAGCTGGTTCATCTCGTCTTCAGTGTCGTTGAGGTGGTGGAAGATGATCCAAATCAAGGCACCTGCAATGACGGCAGCAATGGCGAGACCAGCAAACACCCACATAATAGCGGGGTCGTATAGGAGCGGGTTCAGCGCCTCGGAGATGGCGGAACCGAAAGCGTTGGTAAGGAGGTACATGGACTGAACGAATGACTTCATGCCAGGGGGCGCTTTGGTGTAAGCATATTCAAGACCAGTGACTGAGGCGAAAATCTCAGAGAGACCGATGAGAATGTAGGCACCAGTCTGGGCTGCAATGTGAATGTTGTTTCCCTGGTGTACGCCGTCTACGAGATCGGCATCGCAAAGGGTAGGCTTGCCGTAGCAGGGGCCGGCTTGGTAGATGTAGTATTGGATGACGCAAGCGTAAACCATGGCCAAAGCAGCGATCCAGAAACCAGTGACGATACGGTTGATCGGAGGGAAGCGGATCTTATATTTGCGGAGAGTGGGCATGAGTATCTGGTCGACCAGAGGCAGGAAGACAATGATGGCAATGGGATCAAAGTTCTGCATCAAATCGTTGGGAATGCCGTGGCTGCGCATTTGACCGGCCTGGGTGACGAAGTTTGTGGAGAAATTACCGTAAATGACCCAGTAGATTGGGTAGAACGCAAACACCTGACAAGCGACAAGGGCACGCTTGACTTCCTCGACGAAGTGGTCGTCCCAGCGGAGGTTTGTATCCCTTCCAAGACCAGCCTGGAAGGAAGGCTTGGGAGCGTTCATGTTGCGGTTCTTGATCATCATGAAGATTACGCGGAACGCATTCGTGATGACGGAGCCCTGAGGAGGGCGGACAACGTAGACTTTGCGGCCAAGGACAAGGACAAGAAGACCGACGAAGAAGACGCAAAGACACAAAAGGTATGCGGGCCAGAAGTCAATGTCGCGTTCCATGTAAGGCGTGGCAAGCAGCGAGAGAGATCCGGCGTTGATGCACCAGTAGAAAATCTGAGATGTTTAGTATAATGTCAAAACTTTACAGACCGAGAGAGCTTACCATGTAGATTCTCTGAATGGTAATGGCAGGATCAATGATAACACGCTCGCCAGTCTTGTCATCACGGCCAATGACCATTTGCCTTCGCTTGTACTGATCGGCAATCAAAGGCGCAACGTTGGACTTGATACCTCCAGTTCCTAGACCAATGATAACAATGGACACGATGAAGCCTCCAAGGCCTGCGCCGCTATCGAGCGCAGCAGGGATAGAGGTGCAGGTAAGGATGATGAGTCCGACAATGTAGACGCAGCAGAAGATGACAATCGTGTTGTACTTTCCGAGGTATTGATCGGCGATGATGGCACCAAGAATCGGGGTGACATAGCACCAGAACTGGAAGAAGGTGGAAAGACCAGTGGCTCCTTGGTGTCCCATACCCAGGGCACCACGACCTTGCTCTCCACTGCGAGGACGAGCAATGTAGTTTTGGAAGATACCAGAGGCGCCATAGTAGGTGAAGCGCTCACAAAGTTCGACAATGGCGACTAGGAAAGCGCTCTTGGGGAGAGGCTCTCCAACCTTGCGGAGGGTAGCAAGATCCTCGGCGGTAGGCTTGACACCACCGATGCCATCTTCCTCGACAACGACGGAAGCAGAGTCGGAGCCATCAATGTGAGGCTTCTCGAGAGAGACGTGCGCGCCGGCGACGTTGGAGTCGTTTACGGTAGCGCCGTAGACGTGGGGGTTTTGGTCAGCAACCTGCTGGTTGTGCTGGAGTGCCTCGGCGCTATGGTGAGGTTAGTCGAGTCAAATCCAGTGACTCTGGTAAAACTCACGCGGTAGTCTCGTGAGCGGACGCCATGATTCCAAAGCTCAATCGCAACCAAAGACCAGGTCAATGGAAGGCAGGGCAAGAGCAACAAGTGTGACCTGGGAGAAAGGGACCGAAACCACCTGGAGCATGTTCAGAAGAAAGACGGTGGCCTCCATATTTAACCCACCCCCTCGTCCAACATGCGCGATATCCACTGAATGGTCCTACTATAACCGACCGCGTCGCTCTTCGCCTCTTGGTGTCGCGGTGTGGGGCGTAACCACGCACAAGCAATTTACCAAGGCGATGTAACGTCTTGATAGCTCTACCCTTAGCCAAATAGAAGCTGTGCTCCGGTGCAAAGCTTGCCAAAGCCTTCCCTTGGCGGCTTAGCTGCTCCGCCGCCGCTCGGCATGCGAATTAGCGATTCGCCAGTGTGTTAGCATGGCTGCAAGCACCTGCCGAAAGCGGCGCTCCAACCTGGCGATCTTACGTTCTCATGCTCGTGTTTTGGACACACCAACTAATGGCCGGCATCCCATACATCCAACAAGGCGTGCCGACATGCCGGAAATTGAGGGAATACAAATGCGCTCGGTTTGGTTCGTCAGTTGTGTCGGTATGCGGCTAGAGTTGCTGCACCTTGTCACCAGGCCGCACACCACCTAGGCCGCCGCCTACATATGTACGGATTGGGGGAGGCGAGCGGCAACTCATAGTCCCAACCGCACATCCCTCCATGAGGCCAAAGATCGAACCACAATAGTGCAGGAATCTGTTGCCATCCAGATGACATTCTTGTGCGAAAATTTGCTATGCCGACCCACTTGCGCGCCGATTGCGGACGAGGATTATGGCCATCGCCTTCTTCTATCCGGCGTCTGGGACCGACTCAAACCACCTCGGCCTGTTAAGATTGTTTCGGGGGACACCGAGAGATAAGCTTCTCCAAGACGACGGGGCAGACGTTGAACAGCCAGATATTTCTCCCGTTGTGGAGCTGCACCCTAATTTAGTCGGTCTGCCTACCGATCGCATGGACGATGTGGCCACACGAGCACCGAGAGTTAGGCGAGGAAAGGGCATGCAATGTGTTAGCCCTACCGTTTACCGTACGCTTTGACGATCCCGGTAATGTTAGGCCATCCGCTATAGATTGCATCTGTGGCTCTGTGTATGGTGGAAGATATGGTGATGTTCCAAGCCACATGCATGCGTGGTGGTGTTCAAGTCAACCTTCGCTTACCCTGATGCCGTCACAGTCACGCGAAGCCAAGACGCCCAGAACGGAAGGCGCACTTCAAGCTTTTCTCACTTGCAGATACAGGCATGGTAGATGTCAGTGGCGCCCTTGATCCTGTAGTAAGCGCCATACCCGTGTTAATCCCGAGCATGCTCCCCAGCGAACTACCTGGGCTATCCGCCAAAAGCCCGTTCTGCCCTGGGACGCGGTAGCATTCTAGAAGGCATGCAGACGCGCTTGTCAGTAGACGGGGTGTCCATACATGCATACATAGTAGCAGTGGCGGCCCACGGCGGACCAACAACATGGAATCAGGACATCCCTGGCACTCACAACGCCTTGTCTCAGGGTCATGGAGATACTGCCCGCTTCGGTGGCTAGGTTCGACCCGCCTGCAACCAGCAGCGCTTTGCGCACTCCGCAGCACTTGGCACGCTGTAACCTTGAGGGTCAATGCATATGGGCGGCTTGAGGTAAGAAAACCGCCTCGGCTCATTACTCTCTTGGACTATTCATACAATGCCTGCCTCTTTCCTCGTCACGTAAAGGCCGATACTAAAACACTCCTCAGTCATCCACAACAATCCCACGCACGCTTTTGTTGGGAAAAGCAGCTCACCAGAATGAAGAAACATCGATAACGCAAAGAAAAACCCGGGCTACCGGACACGCAAATCCTATAATACAGACAGTGCCCAGGCGTGCGATACAAAGGAAATGCAGAAAAACAATGACGCAACATGTCTATGAGCAACCGTTGGGTCCGGTAGTGCCGGGGTCACAACACTGCTTTCCTCCTCCGCAGGTCTCGGGACATTCCAGCAGACAAGCGTCAGGTGCACCTCTCACGCTCGGGTTCTTGCTGCTGCGACCAGCATCCTCCGCGCCGCTATCGTCTGAGCCATGCGCCGAGTGGTCGTGGCTGGAATTCAGACAGAACTCTGGTTGAATAGTCGATGAGTGGATACCATATTCATGCAGGCACTCGCGGATTTGACGCGCGAGTTCCATGTAGCGTGCAGAGCCCTGACCCTTGAAGTCAAAGTCAACCTGGACATGGAGAGAGGCAACGAGCTTGGTATCAGAGAGCTGCCAAACATGCAGGTGATGGCAAGAGACGATACCGTCGAGATCGCTGATGTCGTCGGTGATGTCATCAATAGACATGTTCTCAGGAACGGCCTGGAGCAGGATGCGGGACGCGGCCTTGCAGAGGGGCAGGGCAGAGAGGAGGATGATCACGGTGATGAGCAGAGAGACGGCAGGATCAGCATACATCCTCCATGAGAAGTCGGTAAGCCAGATGAACAGGGCAGTAGCGATGACACCAATGTTGCCCAGAGCATCACCCATGACGTGCAGGAAGACACCGCGCATGTTGAGATCAGCGTGAGAGTGGCCATGACCGCCACCAGAAGACTGTTGTTTAGGCTTGGTGTGCTTGTGATCCTTGTGCTGGTTCTCCTTGGATTTTCCGTTTGAGTGTGAGTGACCATGTGCCCCATGTCTCTTAGACTTGGAAAGCAACGAAGTACGCTCAGTCGGCTCCTCCTCTGCTTCTACGTTTTCTTCGTCATCAGCCTCTTCGTCGCGCAGGCGAGACGACTCAATGATGCTATTTCTGAAAGAAGAGGGGTGAACGTAGATTTCGTCCAGGGTGGCGTAGTTGCGCGACTGGGATCGGCTGTGACGCTTGCTCTTCTTTACAGACACAGAGACGGCGGTGTTACTGCTCTCATCCGCAATGGCATGGTCGTGGTCGTGGTCGTCATGAGAATGCGCACCATGAGAGTGTCCCTCCTCCGCGTGTGAATGTTCGTCGTGTGAATGCGAATGGCCGCCGTGACCGTGACCGTGGTCATGGAAGAGGAAGAGGCCGACAATGTTGGAAAGGAGACCGCAGGAACCGACAATAAGGATGATCATGGGATGCGAGACATCTTGAGGTTCGACGAAGCGCTGAATCGCTTCGAGGAAGATGGAGAGACATAGCGCGACGAGGAAGACGCCGTTAATCAGGGCACCTAGGGTTTCGGCGCGTTGCCACTGCGTCTTGTTAGCAAGTGTACCGCGCATGATGACGGTGCCAACTCACTCCGTATGTGTATGTCTTCGAGTTGGTTTTCTGGCTGGCAACTTTGACTGCCCATAGTCCGACGAGAAGTGATATGACATCGTTCAGCTGCGCATCTGTCAGTATCCGCTCTATCGCGTGCGACCACATATACGCACCATGTGGAATGAGTCGGCTACAAGAGCCAGGGAATGCACTGCATATCCCGCAATCAACTCTACAAAGAAAAAGGCCGTGTCGATGCCCAAGAGGATCATGATCCTCGTGGATTTGGAGAGACCCATGGCGGCGATACCGGTGCGCCGTTCACGCTCGTTGAGGAAGTGGCTAGGGGTGCAATCGACGTGCCTCGGGGCGTGTAGGCCTTTTTGTGTCGTCGCAAAGGCCTCGGAGTGTGGCGGGTGTGGGCTAGAGGGCTACGCCGTGTCAGTAAAGGGGGGGGGGGGGAAAGTCGAGTTCAGCACCACAACAGTGGAGTAAGGATGGACGTTGGGAAGTCGAACTTTAAGCGCAGTCCTCGCCTTATGGCGTCAGGGCCCAAGCGCAACTGTCCTCAGTTTCACACCACAATCTCACAAGCACATGACAACAGCAAGCACGTTGATCAAACATTAGCTGTTATTGCTTGCGCAATTCATGGCTCGTGCAACGCGACAAAATCATCCCATCACAGTAATTTTGGGGCCTCGCTTGCCTCAGAACTGTGTTGTGTTTCGCCGCTTGGTACTGATGCGATCCGCACTTCGATGACATACCGAGGTCCTGCCACACACAATGTTGCCAGGATCTCGCGTTTGCCCCGCGCCATGCCTGCAGACTGAAAAATCCGTCTCGCATTTCTACAAACATGGACACGTTTAGTCAGCCTCTATGCATAGCCAATGGATTCTGGAACACACTACGAGTTGCACAGCGCCAGAAAACTTTCGGCCTTTTGCAAAACTTGACTCATTGTCTATAATAGACGGTAAGATCGTGGTAAGCACTACGGGAATGCTAGTTCATTCCAACATGCAATCTACCATTTAAGAGCCGGACATGGTCACCCCGATTGTACAGTTTTGGGAACACCGCCGAGATAGTGGGGCACTCGCAACGTCTCTTCACCATATACACCGACTGCGGGCATCCAAGATGAATACTGGTATCTAGGTTAGGTGTTATGGGAGTTTGATTGATCAGATTTATGATGGGATTAGAATTGCAAACTGTCGGCATAACATCCGGATTGGGTATGCTTATCGGAAGCACCATGATATATATAATTCGTCGGAGGTGAACAAAGCTTTACAGTTGGTATACCGACTGCTTCTATTAGTACCGTGCTTGAAACCAACGGTACCCGACGAGACATGGAGGGCGCTTAAGGCTTGGCGATAAGCAGCGTCACGGTAAAGGCAGGAAGCAGTGAATCCTCTTCCCTCCCTCCACACTCCACATTCTGTACCACCACCTCGACATGGCGGATCTGAACCAGTTCAAACCAGCTAGCAATCAAGCCCGGAGAAGCGACACTTGAGCACTCAACAAAGCCTACAACCGGGGCAAGCGGATCATGTTAACAAGCCATAGTTAGAACGGCGGTCTAGCACCCACCATCTCATTCCATACAAAACCCCATAAGATATTCCTCCCTTCCCCCTTTTCCAATTTTCCCTTCCATTCTTCCCCTTTTGGACCGTGGTACAAAAAGAAAGAAAAAAAAAGGTCGTTACACACACAACCCCCTAAGCCCTTAGTCATCCTTCATATCGTCGTCATCGTCGTCGTCGTCATCATCTTCGTCCTCGCCAAATTCAACCCCATACTCGGCACACACGTCCCATCGGTCGCCCTTGGCACTCTTGCTTACATACTTTGTAAAGCGCAGTACGCCTCGGTCACGCAGCACGATAGCCATGTTGTTCCACGCCGCCGGCTGGCTGAACAAGATACCGTCGTCTTCGTCATCGCCAGCGGATTTGTAAATGGCGGGATCAGCCTTTGCTTTTCGGCGCTGGCCGGCACCGGTCGAGGTTGAGCCTTCAGAGGTTGTGGGCACGGCGTGTTCCGAGTCGTCTTCGCCGGCCATGTACATTTCGTAGCCGCCGACCTCCTTCTCCTCCTCCGATTTGGGCTGCTCGGCTGCTTTCTCCTTGTTGGCCTTGTTCTTCTTCTTCTTGCTCGACTTGCCTTTTTGCGAGGCTTCCTCCGAGGCAGCTTCTTCAGGCTCTTCATCTTCATCACCCCAGCCGCGCGAAGGTGTGATGCCGAGACAGACTTCGAGCTGTGGGTCTTCTTCCTCGTACGCGGTTGCCAGCGTGTAGTCTAGACCACGACGGAAACGGCGTGCAAAGATGTTACTCTTTGTTAGTGTGATACCTGTTACGAGCGAGATCCACTTCATAAAAGCGGGATGGGGGAAGAGGATGTCTACAAGGTCGTCGTATGGTGTCATGCCGTCGTTCTCAGGGTATGGAGTCGTTGGTATGGGTTGGACGGCCTTGCGGTAAAGGAAGCGGTGCTTGTGTGGTGGGCGTGCGACTCCAACTACCGACTCCTTGTGATGTGGGTTGGTGGGTAGGCTAGGCACCGCCTCGTGGTCCTTGGATTCGAGGTACTCTCGTAACCGTGCAGAGAACTTGTTTGACAGGAATTGCGCAAGCCGTAAAGACGACTCATCAGAAAACATCTTCGAAAGCTCCTCCACGGTGTCTGGAACGAGATAATTTGGGTTGATGAACTTGATGAGGAAGTCAATCTCGTCCTCTGTGAGCTCGTCGTCTTCCTGCTTCGCTTGTTCTTCCCAATATGGGTTCTCGACCCAATGTGATTGTGGCTCATCAAAGACGTCAGCCTTTCCTCCTTGGAGCTGAGCGAGCGAACTCTTCTCGGCTAGCTTTTCTTCAAGACCCTCCTCATAGCCCTCTTCTCCTTCTTGTGGAATGTGGAACCAACCACTGATGGCCATGCGGATGCGCCCACCGTCCTCTTCTATCTTCTCCTCTACGCCCCTCCTGTACACTTCCTCGACATCGTGGAAGCTCTCACCAGGTTGTACTGTGAAGAAGGAGAGTTGGTTCCATGCAGGCGGAATTGATAACGAAAAGTCCGGTTGCGGTACCTTGACCTTGTCACCATCTGGCGTCTCAAGATCCTCGGTTGGGTACAGTCGCAGTGCACCTCCCCACTCGGCCTTCCATTCAATGTCAGGATCAAGCAAGTATAGAATCCAGCTTACGCGACGGCTTCCAATGACATCGTCGTGGCATAGCAAATGACATCCTGGTGTGTAGACATTCTGTCGTTTGGTCAGCACCATATTCCAAACCCTGGCTTGCGCAACCTACCACAGCCATGTCTGTCTTGACCCCGCTCAAGGGCCCGGACCCTGTTATCGAAGATAGGTACTTGCGGAACGCAGATGAATAGAGCGAATCGCGGAGAGTGAGAAGCGACGGTAAGCGCTTGAGCGCCGAGTCATGAAGGCCGTCAAGATTGGCAAGATCACCAGATTGGTGAATCTTGTAAATGTCCGTCTCTTTAGGCGTAAAGTGGATGTGCTCGCGGATTTCGTTGCGGACATTGCGCAGGAGCGTGTCGTTGACCAGGTTTTGGATGACGGCGTGCTTGTAGCTGTGGATCTTGTCAGAAAGGACTGAGTGCAGGTTGCAGCATTCACGCGTACGGCTGCGACTGGGCGTATTCGCTGGCGTATGTCTCGCGCACTTTGCTGTCGAAGAGACCGTCGCGGAAGTTCTTATGCGCCTCATCGTCTGAGATGGCCCTCTTCTTCTTAGCCATGCCGTTGGCAGACGCCTCGTTCTTGCGCTTGCCCATTGTGACTGCAGCGGCGGGCTTCAAACGGGCAGCACGGGGCAATCAAGCTGTGGTGTTGAGGCAATGGAAAGAGGAAGCTCGTTGATGATAAATTTGGTCGGCATAAGCTTTTTGAGAATCGCCGATGCCTTGCCATCGCCCTCACACCACAGTCGGTCCACCTAACCCTGTCCGGCCACCGGGCGAAGATTGTTGCCCTGGGTGGATGCTTTCCCCTCAAGTTCACCGATGACGACTGCACCAGCCAAGCACCGGCCGGTGGCTGCAGGGCCGCCATGAAGGTTTCACGGCTGTGTTGTTGCGGAGAGCCAGGTGCTCCGGTTGGCTGGCACCTTGCTTCCGCCGACGGCAACCCATCGATAGCTCCCAACACACAAACTCTCGCTTCAATACGATATCTCTTCACTTCCTCACGGCCTGGATCTGCACACGCACGCAACGTGTTCCTCTGCATTGGCCACACAGGACACTGCTATCTACACCTAGTGGGTATATGAACATGATCGACGTCGCGTGATCGGATATGCGAACCGAGCTGCCAAGACGTGTGCGTATGTCTACTATGTGGCTGACCATTTCAAGACGTGCCTCTCCAAATTCGTCTACCGCAGCACATCTTACTCCTCATGGTCTGCCGAAAGCAGCTTAGCCATCTTCCCTTCTAGCATCTTGACGTCGTCCCCGACCGTCTTGATGTTGTTCACCATGGCTGTCTCTGCCCTTTTGATGTCCTTCTCCAAAATCTCAAGTTGCTGCTCCCACTTTTTGATTTCTAGTTCCTGCGCCGATTGCCGACGTTCAAGCTCAGTCAAGACCTCGTCAGCCTGCCAAGCACTCGTATGTACGAGTCGTAGTGTGCGCAGCCGCTCAAGGACTAGCGGTAGGATGGGCGATAGTTTGTCAATAGAAGGCAAAGTGCCATACAAGGCGTTGATCTTCGCTTCCTGGTCAGGGTATGTACCCGAGCTGTTATCGTTCGAGCCCGCACCAGCTTCTGCCGCCTCCTCGCGAACCTCCTTCAGGTGCTCTGCTTCGGCCGTAAGCTTCTTGACGTTTTGCGTGACTGTGTCCAGGTTGTTTGATGCAGCATCTCCAATTAGGCCCATAGTCTGTTCCAGCCGCGTTAGAGTCGCCGACACGGGGAAAGGCGTGTGATCGTTCAGCTCGGGCATTGTATTTCCGTTAAGGCCCAGACTGCCCTCGAGCTGCGTAATGCGCCTATCGAACTCGGCTGCCTGGTTCAACACAAATTCCAGTTGGCTTCTTTGTACCTGTGTGCCTGGTAGTGGCGGCTGGTTTGCAATGGCCTTGGTGAGTTTGGGGCTGGGATCAAAGGGCTTGTAGCTGTCGAACTTCTGCACTGTGCGATCAAGTATCGCCTGTGCGCCTCGGGCGCCACCTTTATGTGCAGCGTAAATTGTGTCGACCTTGCTCGCTATCATCTCCATCATCTCCTTGGGATCTTGCTCCTCAATCTTGGACTTGTCCCCGCTTTCAATCTTCTGCTCGTACTCATCTTCCAACGCGGCCAACTCTCGCTTGATCCTTAGTAGTTTTTGTGCAAAGCTTTCCTCCTCTTCGTCGCTGGCATCGCCTAATATCTCGCCCCGCCGCCGCTGGCGCCGTGTAGATGTGCGATAGGATTGGCCCTGCGCGGTGACATTGTCCGAAAAGTCAACCCCGCGGGCGTCTATTCGAGCAGGCTGAAAACGATTGCGGGCCTGATCTGGCTGCAGGCGTTGGTGACGGACTGCCGAGTAATCATTGTCGTCGTCGTCATCGCCGTAGTCTGATTCGGAAACAGCGGTGGAAGCTTGTACTGTAGACACGTCTTCGGTAAGTTCTGGCGTCTCGTAGATGTCAGGTGCTGTGTCAATGCCTGGGAGATTGTCGTATTTCGGCCTCGTCGCTTCAGACATTGTGAACTGGAGAGGCGGGGTTGACTAGTTGGCCGAACGTCAGGGTTTACGCCTATTGAGGGACGCGTTCGCTGAGACCGTCGCGACTTGTACACTAGGCCATAAATGGTTTAGTCGGGCATTGCTGGCTTCATTCAAGAGCACGGCTGGGCCAGGATCTTGTGTGACTTGGGGAATTGGCATTTTTGTGGGTTTGCATCATCAACATGTACATCACCAAGTCCTGCTTTTGTGGTGTAGTGCATTGTCTGACCATTTCAACTCATTCTCCGCAACTTTGTGCATGAGCATACCATGTATCAGGCAATCACGAACAAATTCTGGGTTGTATATGTCGTGTTACAATTGTAGTCTGCTTTCTCATCTGATCTATGCCTGAACCTTGAACGTACGACCGCTGGCCGTCTTGCGCTCCTTCTCTTCCGCCTCGGGACGAGCTCTGCGAAGAACTAGACAAGTCAGTAAACAAGCTTACAAAGAGCATATCTGTGGCAAGCATACCTTGGAGGAAGTCGGCAGTCCTCTTGCGCATTCTTGAGTGAATAAAAGCCTTGGAGGCCTTGATGTGGTAGTGGAAGTAGTCACGGAACGTCTGGATGTGTGAGATGACATCGGCTCGTCGTTGGTTTGTAAGATGGCGAGGGAAAAGCACTGTGCTGGTCAGCCATGCACAGTCATACACATTCTACTGCATCTCTACTCACCAAAGGTAATGTAGCCAATATCAGCAGAGCCGGATGTGTCGACTCCGGGAATGCCTTGTAGCTCAAGAGGTGGGTCGTTCCTGAACAGCACTTGGGGAGCGTTTTGAATAGCCCTTCGCCTGGCATCGACGAACTCTTGCAGGAAAACCTTTCCAAATATCCTATCCGTCTCTTCACGGAACACTGTTGAGAAAATAACAGTTACACGGTCATGACTGGCCTTGACGTATATGGCTTCCTCCTCTCGGTAGTGGATGGCGCGTACATCACCGCCCTCTGCCACACCTTGCGGCGCCGACTCGGATGTGTACTTGGAGGCCTCCTCTTGGAGCTGGTGAAATTCGTCGAAAGCCTGCTCGAAGGGTGCAGCCATGGCGTTTCGCTTGAGGAGGGCTACGCGGCGGACCAGGTCATCCTTGGCCTCTGCATACCGTCAGCGCTTTTCTTCGTCAACACACAATTATGCGCACCTTGGTCCTCTGGCAGATTCTCCAAATCTACTTGGACAGAGAAGTCATATCCAGATTCTGGCTCCACAATGAACGGCCCATACTCGCGCTCGAGGACAGCCTGTGCACCGTATTGGACGAGTTCCTTAAAGCATTTGATGTGCAGCGACACGAGGATCTTGGTCTTGGTCTCTGGGGTCGAGATGTGGAAGGTGACGCCGTCAAAGTCGGAGACGACCTGGTCAATGTTGGCGGGAGCTCCTCTGTGTGCTGTTAGCTACTTGGCGGCGGAGCGGGAGGCTGCGGGGCACGGCGAACCCATTGACGCGGTCCCTCAGCAGGGACTCAATGAGAACGTTCTGATAGTCGAGAAGAAGCATTGTGGGTGTTGTAGCTTCTCCGCAGGGTGAGGGAGGTGGTAATGTCGGGCGGGGAGCTCTCGAGTCGGGCGGTGATGCGGAGGACGGAGGTGTGCTGTGGTGATGCTGGAGGGTGGGCCTAGCGCCAGTCGTGGGGTCAGGCCCTTGTCTAAAAAGTTTCCAGAAATATGCGACCTTGCATCTCGACAGCCAACAGCCGCCCACAGTCGCACATGTTCTGCAAGAAGCGCAATGAGTTGGAGTCGTCACGCTTGAGCACCTTGAAATAATTTTTTTCTCACGTATAGTGAAATTGATTGACGACAAGAGCGCAACATGGTCAAATCCTACAGGTAATGCGCGCTGGCGGCGCAGCCCATGTAAAGCTTCTGCTGACCTTCACACAGCAAGTATGAGCAGACGGACGCTTTCGGCGTGGTCGCAACTGCTACCTCGAACATCGTTTGGACCCCAGAAGGCCTGACCCAGCCGGGCTCCAACAGGCCAGCTGGTGCCGGACGCGCATACGCCGCTGCGAACGAGGAGGTACTGTGCTGGGATATAAAGAAAAGCGAGCTTGTGAGCCGGTGGCGAGATAATTCATGCACTGAAGAAGTCACTGTCATTCGCCGAAGCGACGTGGACCCAGATGTCTTCGCCGTTGGTTACGCAGATGGCAGTATACGCATCTGGGATGCGCGAACGTCAACCGTCATCATCACCTTCAACGGCCACAAGTCCGCAGTCACCGTACTTGCTTTCGACCAGACCGGCGTCCGACTAGCAAGTGGTTCCAAAGATACAGACATTATTATATGGGATCTGGTTTCGGAAACAGGCTTGTTCAAGCTAAGAGGGCACAAAGGTCAGATTACCGGCTTGCACTTTATCCACCCCGAAGACTCGCCCCAAGAGGATGATGCCGAAGACGGAGATGTTGACATGGACCCGGACCAGGCGTTCTTGCTCTCTACTAGCAAAGATGCCTTGATCAAGATTTGGGACGTCACTACCCAGCACTGCATCGAAACACACATTGCGCAGACAAATGGAGAATGCTGGGCGTTGGGTGTTTCACCAGACGGCAGTGGGTGTATAACAGCAGGCAACGATGGAGAACTCAAGGTGTGGGCCATTGACCAAGCCGGTTTGCGAAAAGCCGGTTCAAAGATTGGCGAAGCGACAGACCTCGAGTACCTCACCCCACGAGGCATACTATACCGACAGGGCAAGGACAGAACACAGGGTATCTCGTTCTATTCAAAGGCCAACTACATCGCGGTGCATGGTGCAGAAAAGGCTGTTGAGATCTGGCGCATAAAGACCCCAGAAGAGGTCAGGAAGAGCTTGATCAGGAAAAGAAAGAGAAGGAAGGAAAAGGCGAAAAATGAAACAAAGGGAGACGCGCAGGAAGAGGCGGAGGCAGACGAAAAGGTCAATGTGGCGGATGCTGAGATTGGCGAAGTATTTGTGCCATATGTGACCGTACGAACGGCTGGAAAGGTGAGGTCGGTTGCTTGGATGCATATCAAAGGATCGAAGAAGTTGCAGCTTCTTGTCGGCACCAACAACAACCTCATCGACGTTTACGAGATTCCGCAAAAGAGCAAGTCGAAGAGCGAGGAAGCCCCCGACTATTCTCGGACATTGGCCGTTGAACTCTCCGGGCATAGGAACGACGTGCGCGCGCTCGCACTCAGCTCGGACGACCGCATGCTAGCATCTGCGTCGAGCGGAGGCCTGAAGATCTGGAACGTCAAGACGCAGAATTGTTTGCGCACATTGGAGTGCGGATATGCACTGTGTTGTGCATTCCTTCCAGGAGACAAGATTGTTGTCGTAGGAACGAAAGATGGCGATATTGAACTGTATGACATCGCAGCATCGACATTACTCGACAAAATTTCTGCCCACGAAGGAGCCGTGTGGACAATGCAAGTGCATCCCGATGGCAAATCGCTCATTACAGGCAGTGCAGACAAATCGGTCAAGTTCTGGAATTTCGACATTATCCAGGAGGAGATACCAGGAACCAAACGTACAATGCCTCGTCTCAAGCTTATCCAGTCCCGTGTTCTCAAGGTCAATGACGACGTTCTAAGCGTACATGTATCGCCCGATTCACGATTACTAGCCGTCGCAACCCTCGACAATACTGTCAAAGTCTTCTTTGTAGATTCGCTAAAGCTCTTCCTCAACCTCTATGGCCACAAACTGCCCGTCCTCAACATGTCCATCTCCAGCGATAGTAAACTCATCGCCACTTGTTCCGCTGACAAGAATGTGCGTATATGGGGTCTGGACTTTGGAGATTGCCACAAAGCATTATTTGGCCACGAAGACAGCATCATGCAGATCTCTTTCATCCCGCATCCTGTCGATGGTGATGAGCGCCACCTCCTGTTTAGCGCCAGTAAAGACAGGACGATCAAGAGCTGGGACGGTGACAAGTTCCAGCAGATTCAGAAGTTCAAGGGCCACCACGGTGAGATCTGGGCCATGACCGTGGCGCGGACCGGTGACTTTATCGTCACAGCCAGCCACGACAAGAGCATACGTATCTGGACAAAATCAGATGAGCCCATTTTCCTCGAGGAAGAGAGAGAAAGGGAATTGGAAGAAATGTACGAAAAGACACTGGCAACAAATCTAGAAGATGAGGAAGATCCCAACGGTGAACGCGCTGAAGCCGTCGACGCCAGCAAACAAACCATTACCACTCTCACGGCCGGTGAACGTATCCAAGAAGCCCTGGATCTGGGCATGGTAGACCTGGAGGTTGTTCGTGACTGGGAGGTTCAGAAGAAGTCCAACCCCAAGATTGCACCACCGCAGCGCGATCCGCTCTTCCTGGCTCTCGGTAACATATCAGCCGAACGCCATGTCCTCAACACTCTTGCCAAGATTCCCGCAGCACAACTCCATGACGCACTCCTTGTCCTGCCCTTTTCTTCCCTGCCTGCTCTCTTTACCTTTCTCGCTATCTGGGTGCGCAAGCAATGGAACATTACCCTGACGTGCCGGGTTCTCTTTTTCATGCTAAAGACGCATCAAAAGCAAATTGTTGCAAGCAGAGAGTTGAAGACTGTAATTGAAGGTATGCGCAACGACCTCAGGAGTACGTTGATGGGTAACAAGGACCTGATTGGGTTCAATGTTGCAGCCATGAGATTTGTGGGCGAGAGAGTGGATGAGGCACAGTTGGTCAGATGGGAAGATGTGGATAAGCTGGAGGAAGAGAAGAAGAACAGGAAGAAGCGAGCATTTGTCGATGTAGCATAGAGTTCTCTTCAAAGCATGAGCTAAAGCAGCGTATTGGTCTGGGTCAAAAATTATTGTACTATTGATTGAACTATAGCATGTTGATGAAATTATACGCCAGTTATCTACCAACACAATTCATAGCATTACGTTGACTATAGTTTCGACTCGATAAGTTCTTCTTCCTCTTGCCGTATACCCTGCCACACGTCGGCAACGTGCCACAGCTTGGTCAGTCCAATATCTTCTAATATTGCACCTCTTCCATTACGATAGATGGCATCGTAACGATCTTCGTCAACTTCTGTTACTCCATTACCATCAAACACTACGACCTTACCCTCCTTGGCCCATCCCTCACCATTGGCCCATCTAATAAAATGGTCCTGCATTGCCCGCGCAACCCTTTTGTTGTGCTCGTCTAGATGCTCTTCAAAGTTATTAAGAAGGTACGCGACATCGAGTTCGTGAGAAGATAGGCCCTTGAACGGACCGTCAATAGGATTAGGAACATGGAAATGATACCGTGAAGCGCGTCTTGGTGGGGAAGCAGCTTTCCAGCCTCGATATGCTGACAGTGCTGCCAAGTGGAAGCGCAGGTCGCCGACCAGCTCGAGTAGTCGTTCTGCCTCTTGTTTCTTTGGCAACGGTCTTTTCAGATTGTACACGGCTAGAAGACTCTGCGTCTCAGATGCCGTGAGGTATTTTGAACATGCCTGTTTGAGTCGACCCAACGCATCAGGGGGGTCGAGAATCCTGCCCTTGAGAACAGTGCCATCATGCGCCGTGTCTCCTACCACAATCTCCTTGCACCAAGAAGGCTTGTGCACCTCGCTCTTCCCGTCCATGACCGACTCGATTGTCACTCGGGAGGTGAAAAACTCATTATCAACGGCCATAGTCCATTGTTGTACCACTGGCATCTTCTGGGCCAGCTCTTCCGCATCTGTCTCGAGCAGTGCCCTCCTTCTGCTCTCGGCATCCCCTCTTTCCAATTTCAGATGCGAGGACTGATCTTCCAGCATCTTCTGCTGCCACCACCTATTCCGCCACTTCCTCACCGTTACCTCACCACTCATCAGCGCCACTCTCTCAAACAACCCCTCGTCTCCCACATTAGCACAAAGCAGCGTCGAAAGCGATATCCCACCTGCCGACTCTCCCACCGCAGTAACATTACTCGGATCGCCCCCAAACCCCGCAATGTGTCGTTTGATCCACCGAAACGCTTGCAGTTGGTCTTTGAATCCGATGTTCCCCCGCGACCCAATCTCTTCGCCCGCGAGGAAACCAAACATGTTAACGCGATAGGTTATCCCAACCCCAATCACGGGCTTTCTAATCTCCACGCTACGCTCCACGAACCGCTGCATCTGATACTGCGGCCAATTATTCGATCCCATACTCAGCCCGCCGCCGTGAACCCATACAAAGACTGGGAGTAGGTGCCTGCGCCCTGGCGTTGTAGGAGCATTGCCAAGACCTGGTTTTGGCATTGTGACATTCAAGTTTAGACATTCGAATTCGTCCATTCTCTCTGTGGGGCCTTGGCCCTGGGCATAACTGAGTTTCGCGCTGCCGATCAGCGTTAGATCCCATGCTTGGGCTGCGCGGTGTTGGGGACATGAGGGGCCGAAGCGAGTATTGTCTACCACGCCGTCTGCTCCTGCCTTCAGCGGCTCATCGTTTAATATGGAATCCTGGTAGCGGGCTGGTATGCGTGCATATTTTAAGTTGAAAAATTCCAGTGTTGACGAGTTGAGTTTGCCGCGGAAGGCTTGTTTCAAAGTGGGATGGTAGAGTTGGTCTGGTGGTGAGCACATGGCTTTGCGGTGTTGATTGTGTGATTTTGTAAAGCTTCGGAGAGCTGGGTTGCATTCATGCAGGCATTTTTCATGTTGTGATACATATATTCACTTTGGCATTACTTTCCCCGGAGTCCTGAATGGAGATGTGGAGAAGATGTGGGGAGACGTGGGGCTTGGACCTCGGCAATGGTAAAGAGGCCGTTGAAATTATTGCGAATACATAGCTATCTACGCGCGATTCTCCTGGGAGTCTGATAGAAGAGGATGTGTACTTTGACAGTGTTGTGGTGGAGCCTACGTAGTCGACATGCTAGAGGATCTACATAAAACGTCGATCGAGCATGTCACTTTACTCCAAGCTTAACTATAGCCTCAAGAGTCAAATCAACATGACCAAAGACACCCCTTTTGGCTGAAAACACAACAATCATGATGTTGGGACTCTGTGGTTTGGGTAGTTTGTGGGCCGCTTCAGGTTACTTTAGTGCTGCGGATGGACAGCTTGAGAGAAGCCTACTAGTATTTCCTTCATCCTGGCACTCTATAACATGAGATCTGCAGAATCAGGCTGCCAATACAGTGCCAAGGGGGCAGTTCAATAGTCGGCCTTTCATGTTCATCAGGCTGAGCATGCATTCTGCCTGTAAGACAAGATCAAATGGGCAAAGCGCATACTATCGTAGGATGAATGCACGCTCTTCGCTCTTGATGAGCTGTAGGATTGTGAGACACCCTCAAAGTAGCAGAATCCCGCTCATACAGGAATGTCTTACAGTAAAAATGGAAGACTGCGAAAGGGAGAACTGATTGAACTGCCGCGTTGATCCACTCAGACCTAACAAGCTGTGAAAGCGATTAGTAGGTACGGGGGAGCATTTGCTTTTAGCAGGATTCAAAGACCGCATGAGTGTACAGCAATCCTGTCATCAACATGTAGTAGGTACAGGATAACCGTAAGATTTTGCCTAGCTAGGCAGCTCCCAAGACGGCACTCGATACTCTGTGTGACAAGAACTATGCCGAAATACCGAAATAAGGATTAAGGCACTCTGCAGTCCGCGGAGCCTCTAGAGAACGCGGGTAGATGTGGATCTGTCGTCGGGTAGATCATATATATCGCCAAACGAGTACGAGCGCTTCTATATCCAACAATAGAAAGTACTAATCATTAAACATGTAATATATACAGTCAGTATTAGAACTCTGTAGTTTAGGTAGTTTATAGATAGCCAGTGGAAGTAGGGGCAGTGGAGTAGATGGGGAGATTTTCTTGGGAAGACATCGGATGGGTTAAACCCTTCGTAATACCGTCATATTACGTCTCAATCTCTTTAATAAGTATAGCTTAAGGCTAAGTATCCTCTTATTACGACAAAGTAGTCATTGCTTAAGGTAGGCACATAATATATTAAAACCATCTATTCGATAATATGTCACGTAATCCGAAGTTTTACCATCGCCCCCCTTCCTCTACTTCCGCTGGCTACCTAGTAGACTGCCTTCGGGTACTTTAATACTACGGAATATACTAAGGCCCGTCACGTGATCTTGGGATCGAGTTCAAAAAATACTGCAAAAACATACGACAGCGGGGATTCGCTAGTGGTCTCCCACCTAACTACTAATCCGCCGGTCGAAAGTTTATCGTGTGGAGAACGGACGGGATCCAGAGGGATTTTTTCGCCTATGGTCGTATGTGCCATAAAAATTAGGATAGGTTTACTATATCCCTACAAAATTCATTTTTGCGGACTTGTACTAACAAGTGAGAAATAGGCGACATCACGTTGGCTCTCTTGAACATTGAATTACCTCCTCACTTGCGCTTACTGGAGAAGTTGTAAATAAAAAACAATAAACTAGTATTGCCTCGATTCGACTTCACCAAAAGTATTCGTTGTTTAAGGACGTGGGTATGGAGGTTCCTCGCCATTACATACAATAGGGAATAGACGTAAAGTGGCAAGCGTGCATGACGCTCACGTGTCCACGCGTTTATCTTGGCGCGCCTTGAACCGATGCGCTCGCCACTCAGCTACTGGGGCAAACCCACAGCATAGACCAAACAGCATTGCAGCGACGCTCGGTTATGTGGAACAGCCATTCTCATGTTCAGGAATCCTCGAGAGAACCGCACGCTGTCCGAGTCGTCGAAATTGAGCCCCTCAACTGGACGGCCCCCCTCGCCGCCCCGCTCTTCGTCAAGCAACGCAGCCATGGCCACTAAAACCGCGACAAAGAAAGCAACGCCCAAGCCGAGCACAAATACGCCCCCGCCAAAGAAGAATGTCATTCAGACTACGCTCACGCCTGCTGATTTTGCCAAGAAGTCGACTTCTGCGAGCAATGGCAAGAAGCAGAAGCCAGCAGGGACGCCCAATGGCAACATTATGACGTTCTTCAAGAAGGCCGAAGAGATCAACAACCGCATATTCCTACAGGAAAGAGGCTCAAATCCAACTGTTGCGCTCGAAAACGATGAGGAGGATGTTGGCTGGAGCGACGAGAAGAACAATGGCGTCATGGACTCGGGCAGCGAGGATCGGTATAATGAGAATGGTGGCAGCATCAAGCGGCGCAAAGTCAGTGAAGAACCAGTAGCCCCACCTCCAGCCTGTTCGTCGCCCCCACCGGCGGATGCTGAGAGCAACGCTCTGGATGCTCTTGCAGTTCATGCACCCAAACAAGCGTCGAAGCCGCGTCAGAGATCAGGTCCCTTTGTAGACGATTCGGAGTCCGAAGACGAAGCGGAGATGCCTGCTACAAGTCCAGGTATGGCTATGCGAAGAAATAGTGCAAAGTCACCAATTGCTAAAGAGACCGAGGATCCGATACCCATGGAAAGCATTGAACCTTCAATAGCCCGCACCCCCTCACCTAAGCCAGAACCCACAATTATCCCCGATGATGAGGAATACGAGGACTACGAAGGTCTTGAGGATGACGATTTGCTTGAGGGTGAAGAATACGATGAAAGGCGTTGGATGAAGGAACAACAGAGGCTGGAGATGGAGGGCGATACAGACGACTCTGAGGCGCCCTTCCTGTTCCCCGAAAATGATGCACTGGATATCAAACAGGAAACGGAAGAAAACGATACCAATGTACCTTCATGTCCAATATGCGGTAATAGTCTCCCTGGACTGTCAGAACAAGATGTGTCTGTTCACGTCAACGCGTGCCTGGACGGCAAGCCACTTCCGCTCCCCACAGCGAAGATAGAACAGGAAAGCAAACCAACCGCTGCCAGTAGTGTAAAGATGTTCAAGCGACCAGAGCGACCAGCGAAACCCGGCCAAGCAAACCCATTTCAGCTTGCGAAGCCCAACACTCAGCCAAGCTCTGCGTTTTCAAAGCTCATGGCTGGCCATGCCGAAGATGCAGCATGGGCAAGTGCGGCAGCTGAGAATAACAAGTCGCGAGGCAAGCCAGCCTACCAGCGCACCTGTCCATTCTACAAGATCATGCCGGGCTTTTTTATTGCCGTCGATGCTTTTCGCTATGGTGCTGTCAAGGGCCAAAACGCTTATTTTCTCAGCCACTTTCACAGTGATCACTACGTTGGACTTAGTGCATCTTGGAAGCACGGCCCCATTTATTGCAGTAAAGTTACAGGCAATCTAGTCCGACAGCAACTTCGGGTTGACCCGAAATGGGTGGTCGACCTAGATTTTGAGGTGAAGACCGAAGTGCCAGGGACTGGAGGCGTTTTCGTGACGATGATATCAGCAAACCACTGTCCAGGTAGCTCTCTTTTCCTGTTTGAAAAGGAAGTCGGCAAAGGGAACAACCAAAAGCTGCAAAGAGTCCTACACTGCGGAGACTTCCGCGCTTGCCAAGCACATGTCGAGCATCCACTACTTCGACCAGACGTACTAGACGCTGTCAGTGGAAAGAGCAGACAGCAAAAGCTCGACGCATGCTACCTTGACACCACCTACCTCAACCCAAAGTACGCCTTCCCACCACAACAGCAGGTCATTCAGGCTTGCGCAGACATGTGCGTTAGCCTCAGCAAGACTCGTGCCGATGAGTCGGACGGATGGGAGAAGATGAAGCGAAAACGGGCCGGGCAAGGTATGGTCAACTTTGTACAAAAGGACTCTAATCCGGAGAACCCATCGGAGCCGAAGAGTCCTGAGCGGGGTCGCCTTCTTGTCGTGGTAGGCACATACAGCATTGGCAAGGAACGCATATGCACGGGCATCGCCAAAGCTTTGAAAAGCAAGATATACGCCCCCGCCAACAAGCAACGCATCTGCAAGGCCCTTGAAGACCCTGAGCTAGATGCGCTGCTGACTACCGATCCTCGTGCTGCTCAGGTGCATATGACACCACTTTTTGAGATTCGAGCAGAGACGTTGGATGACTATCTACGTAGTTACGCTGATACCTTTTCACGTGTTATTGGTTTTCGACCATCTGGCTGGAACTATCGTCCACCTCAAGGTCGCTTCACTGAATCGCCTCAAGTGCAAACCGTCCTACATTCGGATAACTGGAAAAGCACATTTGCCATGAAAGATCTAAAGCCGCAAGCGGGTAGCGGGAGCCGGGCGAGTTGCTTTGGAGTACCCTACAGTGAGCACAGCAGCTTCAGGGAGCTGACCATGTTCTGTTGTGCACTGAATATCGACAAGATAATACCAACAGTCAATGTGGGAAACGCGAGCAGCAGGGAGAAGATGAAGGTGTGGTGTGAGAGGTGGGCTGCTGATAAGAAGAAGAATGGTCTATTCAAGTTGGGTGAGAATGGCGAGGGATGGTAGACTTGGGTTGCTGGTATTTTTCCAAGTAGGGCAGATCTGTAGTCAAGCCCGGGAATCTGAATCTTGCCTGCATTTGCAGATCGCACCACACCAATGTCTTGATCACGTTTGAGGGTTTACATGGTGGTACACGTTGATTTCCTACCATGTGCATAGCATTGCCACCATGATCCATGTTCGTGCGGTCATGACTTTCGATACACGATACCAAGACCTGCATGTTTACGTATCCCGCATCCGCCACACAATACTAGCAGCAAATCGATCTTACGACACCGTATGCTCCACGAAAGCTTTCTTGCGTATGCGTAGACCAACCATCCACATGGCTCATGTCGGTAATGCATACAAAGTTTCGGTACTACAACAGCTGCAAATCGGACCTTTTTACGTATTCCCTTCCCCCCCAAACCCTCCAAACCCCTCCCATCTGTTTGATAGGACGAAACCCGAAAATAGCAATTCAGTAGATCCATAGCAACCCACTCAAAGTTTGACACTGTTTGACAGTCTGCCAAAAACCTCGCAACCGACATGGCCCGAGCGCTATTGCAATGACCCTTGTGTTTCAACACGATTTAGTAGTGCCTGTTTTGGACATGGCCTTGTTGAACAAAACAACAACAGATGGAATGAAGACGCCGAGAACAAGACAATTGGAACAAGACCAATCAAACCTCGCCAGCTTTACACACTGATTATGTCGCGGCCCTGCGGGCTGAGAGCAGTGCAGCAAAAGAAAAGGCTGACGCGTCTTTGCAGTAAGAGGCTGAACGCCCCTTCAAGTGCGTGACAGTGGGGCACACACACACACAGATATCCACCCCAAGGATTGTCCCTCCCCGTTTGAAGAATGCGCGAGTCAGTATATCAATAACTTTTTGGGGCGGCTACCCGTCCCTATATGTTATTATTTCCCGATTGACAATAATATTCAATTGTTCCATCGTTCCTCTTTGGGTCTTGTTCGCTGGGTCAGGGGGTGATCCGTCGTCTTTCTCACTGGCTGCTGACTAGTTAGTCTAGACACATTCAAACGTCAAACTGCAGCGGGCAGTCTCGTATCTAAAAAAAGAAACATAGTTAGCAAGGTCAGACTGGCAAACCTGGGGTCTGTAGTAGTGGTAGTGGTGGGTGTTCGGATGGGATACGGAGCTGAACGCCTTTTGTTTTTTCTACTTTTTTACTTTTCTTCTTTCATGTAAGGGCCAGTTCCTTACTTTGCTGCAACCTCTTCTTTTTGTTCTTTGTAAGATTCCCGCTTTGGTGACTATGACGAAGCCTAGACGCGATGACCTTTTCTTGCTCTTCTTTCGCGTAATGTACCTTTCTATTTTCACGGGGTATACCTGCTTTACCATTTTGGGGTTTGGGGCTATCGGAGCGCCGATCGGGATGGTGGCGACAGTCGTGGTAGCCGTGGGGTCGGAGATTGCGTTTGTGCTTGCGAAGAGGGATGAGGCGGAGATGATGATGCAAGAGCGGTATACCGTTTGAGGGTGAGATGAATTGTTGGAAGTTGAGAAAATAAAGAGGGATGCGTGAGTAGAGGAAAGATGTGTCGTACAGAAGAGGGGGTGATACGGGATTCCGATTACGGCAGTCGTTGATGTGAGGGCGAGGACTGCGTTCCTTCCCTGGGACTGTAACGCTGCGACTATGGCCAACGTCATGACTACGATACTATCTCGACCATCATTCCGAACGGCTCGCTTGGATTTAGTGTAGCCCCCCTGCAGAGGGATACCACGAAGACCTAGGCTGGAATCATCAACACTGAGTGCGTCTGGGAGAGTAACAAGCCGTGTCGATTCACCGCTCCTACCAACGACATCAACATACACGCCGTCAATCAAGGAAGTGACCAAGGACCACGAACCGAACTCGAACGACACACCCCCATCTCCGTACTTCCGCCCGGCTTGCGAACACAGCCTACGAATTCCCCATCGTTACGCCATCACATATAGAAAGGAGCATATGATACTTTCTCAGTTGCTTCCCATGCATCGATGCGCAGATACACCAATCTAAGCACACGCCAGGACCACATGCGCTCTAGAGGAACAAACACAAGCAAGCAAGCGACCTTGTTGCAACAAAAAGAAGATTTGATAATGGATAATAGATAGCTTACAGTGCTCCTGCACTGAGCTTGCGAAAGAGAGAGGATACAAGAGAAGAGAGAAGGGGAGAAGGGGGGGAGCAAGTATACATCTTAAACGGCAAAGAGGAGGGGGAGGGGTGGATTGGACCCCCGTTACACATTACCAGCACTGGCGTAGTTTCAATGTTTAGTTCATAATATTTTACGAAGGGTGGTTCTCACGCGGAGTAACTTAGTGGTAAAACCTCTAAAATCTGTTTTGGTCATGAATATAAATGCAAAGAAGTCCCAGTCTGAAGCCAAGCACCTGGTAGCGGGTAGTGGAAAATTGACCATCTGCCTCCTTTATGACCAAGGACCGGGGGTCATGGGATATGCATGCACATATACCAACTCCAGAGAGTTATTAGTGTTAGGAGACAAACATACCAACCAACACCAACCATCCGAATCACAATACCAAGAAATCTCAAGATCTCGTCCTTCCCTACTCCTTATAAAATCCTCAGCCTTCTTCTTTCCCTTCTCGGCCATGTCATGGGGAGTCCAAAAGAAGTCTTTGATATGATGTCAGTGCCCGATCAAATAATCATCGATGGAAATATGCTTGATATTTGGAAATATCTCATGGAACTTCTTGCAATACCCTAATTTATACACTTTATATAGTCGTAGGGCACTTCGATTGAAGTGATAAGGCGGAGTTTCTCGGGTGTGCTGTGACTGACAAAGGAAGCAAGGGTGAACCTGAGGTTTAAGCTGATTGTGTTGAGTGAATATACCATGTTTGACGTTTCTTCATATATCTGGCGACTCGCGCTGAGAAGACGCTTCCCCAAAGAAACCGGAGTGAGTTTGTTGTTTTCTGTGGAACGTACATATTCTCTTATGGACCCCCCGGGTTGCTCATATATCGACATGAAATGGTTGCTCAGTACATACTGCCAGATCATGTTGCGTATTTCGCCTGGAAGGCGGAGAAGCGGCGACTCAACCGCGTTGCGTTTGGAGATCTGCGTCAAATCCGAGTCCTCACCGATTTCGGTCTTGGGCAGCTTCTTTCTGAGCTTCAGAGTAGAACTGAAGGGCTTCGGAGTCTTGCGTCGCCGCTTGATAACTCTAACGCATCAGTCAGCAATTCTGTAATCGCCAATCAATAGGGAAAGAGCACAGTACTTTGGTCGATCCATATTCCGACTTGTCGTGTCAATGTTCGTGACAAGGAGCTTGACCCAAGAGCCGCAAGGGCAGGAGAGTCTTTTATATGACAGTGCACTGTAAGTGAGAGATAATCAAGTGTGTGCGACCAGTGAGTGAGTCAGGGTGAGAGGGCTGTAGCCTTAGTATCCGGTTTACTCTCATTGGCCGCGCTAATGAGAAAGTAAAAGTAAACCCGTTCAATTGATGTGTGATTGATTGGACATCCAGCATGAGAGAGCAAACGTGCGGAACATTGCGGTAGAATGAATTAATAAAAGGAGCCGGTAAACAAGAGAGGAACAGCTACTCGCGCGAGAGTTCAACAGCTACCCACTGACGTCAGAAACGAATTGGGAAAAAGGATTCACCGGAGCAAACCGTGAATTTGTATTATATAGGAGAAAAGCGTAGAAAACAAGTACAAAGGTATCTTTCCCCCCAGAACAAAGTAATGTGTATCTTTGAATGATGAAACAAAAAAAAGCAAATGAAGACACCACATCACCTTGGGGATGCGTCCAGAATCCTCAAAAGCCATAATTCAGACTTGATGACCTTCCCATGGCACCAATCGATTGAAACCCGTTCATTCCTCTAATCTCATCGCACACTGCATCGAGACGTCATCTAGCAGCAATCTGCGCAACACTCGCAGCATTCAAGACAGCATTCGCAGCTCTCCTCGCACAGGAAACAACAGCACAGGGTGGCCAAGCTATTCTCCAAGTTAGCGTTTGAAGTGGGAATGGTAATTTGAATTCTTTTATCTTCGTCGTTCTCTCGAAGAGTGTACACGCAAAATGAACAAAAGAAAGAGGAGCAACATACCAAGCAGCCAGGCATCCCCTGTCCTTCTTCTCTTTCTGAGGTGGTGGGGCCTGGCCCTGCGGAGGTCCGTACATCATTTGTTGTGGAGGTGGAGGGCCGTAGTTGGCACCTTGGGGAGGGCCATAGCTATTTTGAAGAAAAAAAAAAGTCAGTTTCTTTGCTCTTGCGGATTATTTCTCTCTTCCAACAACACTTGCTAAAAGGGATTCCCCAAATAACAAGCGCGGCGAGAAGCAGGGTGAAACGTACCTTTGCTGGGGGTACTGAGGAGCGCCTTGGCCTTGATAGTATCCTTGGTTGGACATTGTTGCGTCGTGCGTCTGGAGATGAAAATGGGATAGTTTCTTAGACTCTCAAAGCTCGCTCGTGTCGAGTTTTGTTTGTGGATGTGTGTAGAGCGCTCGTATCAAGTAGGAGCGACAAAAGGGACAATCCCGAGGTTTCCGCGACGGCTTATTGTATGCTTACGGGAGCAGCAGCGTTTTGATCGCTACGAGGGTCGCGCAGAGGAAAAAAAAGCTGATGGGTAAGAGTTGCTAGCAATTGATGATTGCGCCGAGTTTTATTTTGGTGAGATTGTTGGGTTGGAAGTGGGGATAGACAAGACAGAGAGAGGAAGAGTGGGTGAGGAAAGAAGAAGGAAAGGAGGAAAGAAGATTATAGCTAAGAAGCCGCCGGGCCCGGAAGAGGGGAAAGCTAATGCTTACCACAACATGGCCTAGCCACTATAATCCCCATCCATCTCACGCGCACGCAGCACAGCGGCGCTGCGACGCATCATTCGGCCGTTGGGGCATAAGCCACATGCTATGTGCGCTTCTATTGGCGCAAAACTGGCCGAGACTCGTCATCGCCACAAGCTCCACCCATGCTTCAATCATCTGTCACTGTGCGCCTTTTTGCTCATTGGGCCGACACAGCAATACGCGACTGCGCTGCGCCTCTTCATCTGTGTTTGAGGCTTGTGGCTACGTCGTACATACGTGGTAGTATTAAACACATACATGTGGTCTTGCAGCAGTACCAGAAGATGCCTCTTCCCTTGCGAAGCCTGACCAAAACCAACAAGAGAGATGCGCGCTCGAGGTCTGAGCCACGCGACCCCCTTATATGTGAATTTGCTATGCACCCCGTACATGTCATGTCGGTAGGAAGAAACCGCGTGAGATGCCGTGACATGGGCTGTCGGGGGATACGCTAAACTAAGCTTTACTTGGCAAAGGCTTGGTGCCAAAGTCTCATCCCAGTCTCGCCTGCGCCCCGCCTCGTCCCTGACAACAGCTCTAATCTGAACGATACTGGGCTGCACAGGGCTTAGCTGCAATCTCTCAGTGTACATGTCCCTTGCATCTCTCCTTTCCCCAGTCGTCACGGCAGAACGCGTTTAGCTGGAGCTCTTGTCAACCTTTGTAATTTCCATTATCCATCCTAGCTGTACATTTTCCCACGATTTCCCTTTGCTCACCCACCATCCCATGCGCCACTCCTCTTCCACCCGCATCCTCAATCAATTGCCCAGATGCGTTCAGAGAACTTTAACAATTACTTCCCAAGGAGGCACGGACATGCTAGTATGCGCTATGTAAAGAAATAAAAAAGTAAACTCAAAATATGCCGTGGGTCCCTTCTGCGCCAGAGCAGAATCCATCCAACTCTTTCCAACCCGCAACCACGCCCCACGATAGCAAAATTATGTACAAGTACACGTAGAGGTAGAATGATTAATTGTATCCGCCTTCATCTAAACAAAAAAGGGCAAGAGATGAAAGAGGGCGCTGGTACATCCATGCCAATAATACACCAAAAAGCTTAAAAGCCAAAGGGGTTCTGAGGAGCTAGTAAATAAGTTAGCAACACGGCCATCAATCATCAAATACAACCACTTACTAGCATTGGCGAGGTTCGCCCGTCCCGTTGGCTGAGCTGTCAGCTTCTTCGCAGGCTGAACACCAAACTTGATGCTTGGGGGAGGTCCAGTCTTTTGCGGCACTAAAGGCTGTGCTTGCGGCATACCCGGCATAGGCGGCATCGGAGGTACCGGTGGTGGGCTCTGACCAAAGCCCGTCGGCTGCGGCACAATTGCCGGAGGCAAGAAGCGGTTGACACCAGTCGCTTGCGGGTTAAGCGGTGCTGGCTGGAACGAATTGTATCCAGTCGGCTGGGCCTGCAGTGGTTGGAAAGGTGCCATTGGGGGATCCGCAAACGGACTGCCGTTACCAAACCCTTGGGTGAAGTGCGGTGACTGCTGATAGCCCGTCGCCATTGGTTGTTGGAACCCTGTAGGCTGAGGCTGCTGAAATGGCGCAAACCCAGTTTGCATGGGCTGTTGCGGTGGTGCCGGCGACATGGAATTGAATCCCGTTGGTTGCGCCATCATGCCGTTCTGCTGGAACCCGTATGCTCCATTTTGTTGGGGGAACCCAGTCATCTGCGGTTGCATGCCTTGCATTCCTTGCATTCCCTGCCCCTGTCCAACGTTTGGAGTCATCATGTTGGGGTTGTAGCCAGTAAGCTGAGGCTGCAGAGGTGGTGGCGGACCAAACGCACTCTGTTGCGGGTTCTGCGGAGCTGAGGCTGCACGTGGAGGTGGTGGAGCGAGCAGACCGCCAGCACTCTGCTGCTGAGGAGCCTGTGGACGCATGCGTGGTGGTGCCATGTTCTGAGGTTGAGTCAAGGCCTTGATAGCTGCAACCTGCTCGAACAGAGTTGGAGTAGCTCCTGTCTGCTGTGGCTGCTGCTGTGGAGCGGGTGCCTGTGCTGCCTGTGGAGCAGGCGCAGGTGCAGGAGGTGTTGGCTGAGCAATCTCCTCGGGTTTGAGGGCGGGCATATCCAAGAGGGACAGCTCGCCCATAGCTCCAGTCAACTGAGGTGGCTTTGCAGCAGGTGCAGACTGCGCTGGAGGTGGAGACGCAGACTTTTCTGGAGCAGAAGCAGGTGCCGACTTTGATGGCTTGACATCCCAGGCATTGTCGTCGAATCCGTTCGCCTTGGCGTCCGATGTACCTGCAGAAGCTGCAGCACTCTCTACAGGCTTCTTTCCAGCGTCGTCGGATTTCGTCTCGAATGCCTTTGGATCCACCACATCGTTGGTCTCCACAGGAGGTGCAGGACGTCCCTTGCGGGTGTTGTTACGAAGTGCACCTCCGGGTCCAGAGAATAGTCCACCAGACGCTCCCTCTCCATTGTCCTCTGCAGAGCCGGCGTTTTGCTTGTTACGCCCGAACTGGGCATCTACGTACTTGGACACACGGAGGATATCGCCCTCTTTGAGACCCAAAGTACGCAGAAGCGACGGCGTGATGTCTGGAATATTCTCCTCGGTCATTTCGTCTTTTACAAACGCCCGAGAATAACGTTCACATATTTGCGGGTTGACACCACACTTGAGGAAGAAGTCAAACCAGTCGTACTCGGGCTTCTTCTCAACCGACAACCCAGTCGGAGAACGTCCGTCTTTTGATCGCTGCATGGTCTTTCTCTTCAAGTCAGACAAAGGCTTGTCGTCATCCAGAGATTCGCCTGTGACGCGCTCGACATATTCAAGATCCTCGACAGACATCTTTGTGACGGGTACTGCAATCTTCACACCATTGACCTTGTGCAAGTGAATCTTGCCATCCTTGATAAGAATAAATTCGGCTTCAACCTTGAACGAGCCAGATCGGTCGGTCCAGGTGCGCACTTTGGCGGGGTCTAGCACATATCGATTAGTATTTAAAACACCTTAAGACGTCACAGCCCCATTGAGGAATACGCCCACAGGCAAATGCATCAGAGCATTTCGCACCGCTGACAACTCAACCTTTGGTATAATAATGTACTCACTTGGCTTGGACGAGGACTTCGAACTCGAGTCTTTGGAGGAGGTTTCGCGCTTGCTTGTTCTCTGTGAGGCACGACGCTGGTCAATATTTGTCTGCAAAAGGCTAGAGTTACGCGAAGGCAAGTGCAGGCCAGGGCCTACCTGATCGTTCCTCGCCTCACTTTCTGGCCTCTTCTGTCTTGCGGCCCGGCGAGCCAACTCCTCTTCTTCCCGCCTGTTCTGTTCAACTATAGATCGGCCAGCATTGGTCCCGGAACGAGCGATCGAGGCAGCAGGAGCAGGTACGGACGCGGTTTCTGTAATCTCGACGTAGTTAGCTGGCACGACACCTTCCTTGCCGTTCTTCAGCCGCCTGACTTTCCACCACTCATCACTAGCTGAATCATCGAGTACTAGAATCTCGTCACCGAGACCAACAGTTACCTCATCATCACCCTGTGCCATAAAGTCGAATAACATGACTCCCTTTTTCTGTACATTGGAGTGTCCGGAGCCAGCAGCAAGCACTTCCCGCAGTCCCGCACTCTTTGCAGCTCCCGCGAGCTCACCAAGAGCCATCATGATTTCTGACGCAGTGTCCTTGGCTCCGCAGTGGAAGTCAATGCTTTTACTCGGCTGCTTGAGCTCCATGAAGATGTGCTTGCCCTCCTGCGAATAGTACTCCATCTTTTCGGCACTCCATTCTTGTTGCGGCCCGTCGCGTGACTTTTCTGGCGCAATCATGATCATGCCCTTGGGAATGTTGACACCCAATGTCATGGGCATCTTCTTGTTCTTGCCCGGCTGCGTAATGTACTCGTAAATGTTGTAGAGACGGTATCCCGAGGCCGACCTTGGAGTGGTTGGCTGCTCTTCTCTGCTTGGTGGATCATATTTATCAAACGTGACACTTCGAGGGGGAGGTGATCTGGCCGGTGGGGACGGGGATCGCGCTGTTGCATACTGGGTAGGCGGATGAGAGGCCGCTTCGGATACTCGCCGTTGAGGAAGACTAGGTGGTGGCGCTTCGTCGTCGGATTCTTCGGGCGTGAATTGCACGCGTCGTCGCTGAGGCGCGCTAACGTTGGGTGGGGGCGAAATGGTCGATCGCGGCGCGGTTTCCTGAGACTTCTTCTGAATGATGCCAGCGAGTGCCGCAGCAGGGCTTGGTTGCGCGGGGCTATCTGGGGTAGGCGGCTGAGAGTCGTCAAAGGAGTCGGCGGCTGGGGGCATTGGTGGGCGACTTGGCGCCGCCGGGGACGATGCAGTGGGTGCGGCTGAGGCAGCTTTGCCCTTGATGAGCTCAATGTAGTTGGCCGGTGCAAACCCATAGTCGCTTTCCACACCCACCAACGTCCAGTCTGGGTCCGTGGTGTCATAGACATCAAGAAGGGCGTCTTCCTTGAACGACAGCTCCTCGTCCGTCTGGCGGTCGTAGTCAAACAGGGCTTTGGCTTGCGCAATGGGGGCGGCCTGTATACGTGGTCAGTTGTGTGGCCATGAAATACATCTGCGAGACAAGCAGTGGCGTTGTCGTGGACGTGTGCCTCAAGCCACGCCGAGCCGAGGTCCCCATTGGGTACCAAAGACACGACTCACCTCTTCAATGTAGTTGTTTGGGATCAAGCCCTCGGGCTCCTCCTCGTCTTCTTCGCGTCCTTTTTTCTTGGCCTTCCACCAGTCATCGTCGGTGGACTTCTCCAGGACCATCAAAATGTCGCCCTCGGTCAAGGCAATCTCATTACTACTTTGGGGCTCATAGTCGTAGAGGGCACGGTATATGCCCAGGAAGACCATTGTGGCGGTACAAGGCGCGGCGCGGCTTCTATGCGGTAATCGAGCTCGTCGGAAAGAAGGGTTAGAGGCGTTGGTCGTCGGTGAATATGCGCATACAGCTGGGCCGGCGGAAGGCTACGGGGAGTTGCTGCTGCGATTCGAGGGGCCAGCTGGAACAGGGGCAAGCTGGTCGGGGCTGCCTAGTCGGCGGCCAGCAACGTAGAGACCAGGAAATCTTGTGTCGGGCTTGGAGAGAAGGTGAAGACGATGTTGGGGACAACCAACCGGCAATGCGGGGATGCTCGTGCTGTTAACAGCCGAGAAGAAATGAAACTGATGGTTGCAACTTGGGTCGTCAACGCTTGGGAGCCGCGCAGCACGAGCCAGCATGGAATCCGCCTTGCCCAGCCAGATCCCCACAACGACGTCAACCCGCTTTCGTCCCATGTTCCCGCAACCCCGTCTAGCACTCTTGTCGGCCATGGCACTGCTCACGCGTCGCCTTTGTTTTTTACTCTGCGCCCGAAACACGGCCGTCAGCAGTCTATGCGTATATACGTATATGTATACACGTGTACATACAACCGCCCGGTAGCGTAGTGTAACACCGATCAATGCATAGAGTTTGAGAGACAAGGGAAAGTAGCAGCTGGATTCCCGAGACAATTGCGGACTGGATCTATATTAAGCCGGCTCGACAACGTCCTGCTGCACCTTGTCATGCATACATTTAAGCTTTTTTTTTCTTCTTCTCTCTAATACGTGAACCGGAACCCTTCCGTTCCTTCCAAGATGCGCTTTCCCTTGCTCTGGCTTCGGTTCGCCCGGTAGAAGTGGATCGAAAATGCGCCGATCAATCCAATGATAAGAATATGGCTTCCAATGCTAACCCAGATAGCCGTCATGTACCTTGGACTCTCGGGCTGCCTGACAATAAAGCTCCCAGCAATACCACCTGCGCCATTGAACGCTGTAACCATTGCAGCCGTAAACACTCTCTTCCATTGACCCACAATGTTGTTGGCCTGGTACGTAGCCATGGCGGCCCAATTGGCCACATACGCCCCTGTTGCAAGATACGTTCCAATGTATCTTACCGTGACCTGACTCGAAAAGCCGAGCATACAGAAGCCCAAAATCAGGGACAGGCAGTTGAACACTATGATTGGCCCCCTCAGCTGAAACTTGTCACCGACTAGGGACGACAGGATAGCTGGAATGACAGCATAGTAGTACGGTGGCGCAGAGAGCAAAATGGACTTGCCGGAGCTGAATCCCATGCCGCCTTGTAGAATGATTGGGAGGAAGTATGATAGTGAGGTCGAGACGAGATTTTGAAGAAAATATAATATACAAAATCCATACACTTTGGGGTCTCTGGCGTGTACAAAGACCTTGCTCCATGTAAATGGGTCGGCCTGGACATCGCCGCGGTCTTTTTCAATGCGAGCTGATGCCACAGCACTCTCGTGCGGAGTGAGAAACCAGAAGGATTTGTGTGCTTGCTCTGGAAAGTCGACCATCCACCAGTATGTCAGGATACCAATAAAGGCGGTGATACTCCCCTGCACGAGAAACATATACGACCAGCTTTTCAGATGTGTGTCATTTATTTGGCTGAGACCATAGTTGACAATCCCACCCGTTGCAAGCACAATGACTTCTCCGCTCTGCATCAGCGCAAAGCGAAGCTGTTGCTCCTTCCGCGTATAGTATGTGGAGATAAGATAGGTCAGACCTGGGTAGATGCCCGACATAGCAATACCAAGCAAGATGCGGAGTGCAATCATCTGCCGCCACGTTTGCACAAAGGCTGTGCAGAGCGTAATGATGCCAAAGCAGAAGGTGATGAAGGAAAACCAGATTCTCGGGCCGAATGTTCTGACAGCGATTGTTGACGGTAGCTGAAAAGCAATGCTTGCAATGGTAAAAATGAATATGGAGACGGAGTATCTGTTGCCGACATCGAGCTCCAGGTCGCGAAGCATGGAAGTAACGGATGCGCTGGAAATGACACCGCTGTCAAGCAGATTGAGCGAGCAGAGGAGGCCCGCGATACTGCATAGTCGAAGGTCGACCTTCAAGCGAATGCCGTTGCACCATTCCTCCTCAAGCGCGCTCCTTTCGGCGCCAATGATGGCTTCTCGCTCTTCATCTTGAACCTCTCGAATTGACTCGTCCGAGGAAGAGCGGCTGGGCGGGTCTTTGGTCATCTTGTCGCTGTTGTGAGGAATGGCGGACAGGAGTAAGGCGCGGCAGAAGACACATATTGTACTGCGTACCTGGACGGAAGGCACGAGAAGGATGCTTATCGTAGCATCCCTGGCCATTCTTGCCTAGCATGCAGAATCCCACACCTCGCAAATGCACTTCTCCGCTTGGTCACCGAACTGCGGTCCCGCACCTCAGTTCCGCACTGAATTACTTAGCAATGACCAATCCACCAACGAACCTCCGACTAGTAGTAGTTCGCGCTCATCCACCCCGCCCCTTCTACCACCAATCAATATCTGCGGCAACCATCTGCCGCAAACTTTTCGTGAGCTGTACCGTTGAAAAAAAAACCGCCTTGCTGACTCAACAAATCCATCTGGACCCCGGAGACCAACCAACCCCGCTAATAGCGTAGTTACATATGTACAAGGCCCATTACAGAGATCCCCGCGGGAACTGGATCCGCAACAACATGTTTACAGTTCCGTGACAGGTCGGTTGCACACCCAATGTAACGCAACATGCAGAATGTAAATCACATCACCTCACTGCCAGGAAAAACATCGTGCACTTAAGCAATCAAGCAAAAAAAAAAGGTATTGATTTTCTTCCGATGAAGGAGACCCTTTCTAGTATAACCACTGGCTCTCCTGGCCGTTAGTTTGGGTATCCTCGCCAAACATGTAGCGAATGTGGGTATCGAGTCATAAGAGAAAAGATAAAAAGAAATATACAGAAGGTCCGTAGACAAGATTTGAAAACAATGGCAAAGTACCAAAGACCCTAGCAGGCTCATCAGAAGCTGAGTGCCATATGCTCAGACCGCCTCGCCATACCTGTAGCCCTCATTCCACTCATTCCATTGCTACGACAATTTGTGTATGTGTGTGTGGAAGGCGTCAATGATGACAACAGGGGTAACATGAGTATAAGACAAACAAATATCCCAAAAGCACTCGCTTCGTGAATCGTGAACCGAAAAAAGGGGGGTGGGGTTCTCGAAAGTACCAAAGGTCGAAATTAACAAGGGGAAAAGGAAGAAAAAAAACATGTAGGAGTCGAATTACCCTAAGAAGAAAGAGAAACAGATCGAAGAGCTACTCAGCTATCGTCTTCGCCATCATCTTCATCCTCCTCCTCGTCATCCTCACTAGTGCTGTGACGCTGTACAGCACCTGCCTTGTTTTTCTTGACGTCTGGTGTTCCCTTGAGTTGGGAAGACGAAGCCTTTCGCTTCGGTCCAGCGCTACCAGACTTGGGGGGCATGGATGTGTTCTCCTTGTTGCCGTCTTCGCCTTCACCTTTCTGGCCGTTGTCCATGGCAGCCACCTCTTCTGCAGTGAGGAAGCGTCCGCCAGGACCACGCGGACGACGCATGGCATGGTTGTGCCTGGACTCGTGCAGGTACGGTTTGCGTCCCTTGGATGTCAGGCGGAGTGCATCTTCGAGTTTTTGTCTCGCAAGTCGTCTCTTCAAGATGCGGTGGAATTGCTTAGCGTTGACGTAGAGAGGTGCCTCCTCAACTTGGGGACCCCCTGATACGAGCTCTGGTGATTGTTGGTGTTGGGGTTGCTGGGCCATTTGCGGGGGCACTGAAGGCCGTGGACCTCCGTGGCTCATGACGGGCTGTGGGTGCTGCATCGCAGGGCTGCTGATTTGAGTGCTCATCCGTCTTTGTTGCATCTGAGTCGGTGTCATCTGAACCTGCGAAGGAAGCGCACTGTTCATAGCATTGTTGACGTTGGTTGGGGACCGTGGGGCAACACGGCCGTCATTCTTCATCTGAGAGACGGACATGCGTGGGGATGCGCGCGGGTCTTGTGCCAGTTGGCCTGGGATAGCGCTTTGATCGTAGTATCCGGCCGGGCCTGCCGCAGCTGCCGTTGCCATTGCTGCTGCCTGTTGCTGCTGCTGCTGTTGCTGCTGCGAGGCCAGGTACGGATTTTGCATGCCCGTCATGTACTGCTGCTGGGGAAAGTTCATCTGCTGATGATGCTGAGGATGTTGCGGGTGCGGCGCGCCGCCATGGCCATAGCCTTGTGACGGCAAGATGGGCGATGTCTGCTGAAATTGTTGCATCTGCTGCTGCGTAGGTGAGGTTATGGAAGGGTTCCCGCCTGCAGGGCTCGGGTTGCTGCCGTAGCTCTGAATATGCGCAGGCGCGTGCCCGTGGTGGGATTGCTGGAACTGTGCGTATTCGGTCATGATGGCGATGTTGGGCGAACGAGGCTGTCGGTGGTTTTGACGTCGAGTATTGCAGGCCCGTGCTCAAGCTTAGCGCACCCTGGGTGATACGCAAACTGACAACGGCGGACGAAGGGTAGAGTGCCAAAGGAGATAATTGGGGGAGTTGGGCGCGGAGGGTTCGCGTGCAAGTGCAAGAAGCAATGCGACTGGTGTGGGAGCCTAGAGGTGAGATGAGATCACCACAGGGCCTAGGAGTACAAGTCCCGGGACTTTGGAGAGAGTGGATAGGATGCTGGCTGGGGTCTTGTGTGGATCAATGCAGCTCAGCTTCGAGTAGCTGAATAGAGTATTCAAAGAAGCGTCCGAGGTAGGCTTGTTTGCTGTTTAGAGGCGAGATGTCGGGAGGATCACAGTATCTAGGCGCGCAAAACGGGAACGCTGGGTCACGTCGCAGCAGGGCGGATGGTTGATGCGTTGTCAATGGCCACGCTTAACTGAGGCGACTTTGTTAGAGCGCACGGTTGTAAGCTGCTGAGGCTTTGAGGCGCAATTGAGCGTCGTGGGGCTGTGCGCTCGTGCTGGGCAGAGGGGCTTCTCTCGGTGAGGTTGACGACGCGCTCTAGAGGGCCGCGCCGTAGTGGGGAAAGAACCGTTGCAGGTATTCACCAGTCATAAATGAAGCAGAGAACTGTCTACACTGTTAAGAGTAACCGTCAGCTAGCTCAGGACGCAAATGCTTGGGCAATTGGAGGATGTCGAGGGTGGCATGTGCTGGCGGGGCGGGCGATTGGAGGCGATGCGTTGGCAATGCAGGTGTATGCATGCATGACGGTGAGGCACTTACCGACTTTAATCAGCGGCAGCACAGCACATGCGCGTCTCTCAATCGCGCGTGCGGTCGGGTTGCAGGGGCGTAGCGGGGACAAGATGGACTAGGTCACCTTTTGCGGCTCTGAAAGCTAGGGCAACCAGCGACGGCGCAGCTCTATATTGAGGTGTGCAGCTGACACGTTTGGTAGCAGCAACGGCAATGAGAGCAGAGGAGGCGCGAGCCAAGTAGCAGGCAGAGAGCGGGATACAAGACTATGAATGCGCAGCGCAGAGGTGGTAGTGGTAGTGGTAGTAATGGTGGTGGTGGTGGTGGTGGTGCCTTTGCCTAATGCGATGTAAGCCGATGGACAGGCAGAGTGGAGATGGAGCGGGTCGGGCAGGCGAGCTGAGCAAGGCGCAACGCGTCATAATGCCAGGGAAGCATCAACAGGAGATGAGCCTGTGACGATGCATGGCTGAAGCAATAGGTGCGGATCGCGTGGCGTTGTGTGTGGACAAGAGAGCGCTGGGCTGGGCTGCGACCAGGCATGGTGGCCGTCGACGGAGAGACGGACGACACCTCTCGTGCCTGGCGAAGCGGCGGCGGTATGCGAAGTTGGCGGCGGGCGGCACGCGCTCACTCACACGACAAAAACAAGGGAGCGCGTTGCAGCAGATCAGGGCGCAATGATAGGACTGACTTACCGATGCTTTGAACTCGCAGCGAAATGCGATCCCGTGATCTATGCGGTGGACGGGTTGCGGAGGGTTGCGAATGGTCAGTGGCTGGAAGGTTGACGAGTCGCGTTGATTTGCTGGAGGGCAGAGTGTCTGTGGGGTGTAGAATGGTCTTGTCTTGTAGGGTGCTGTCTGACCGAGGCGTGCGAGGGAACACTAAGCGGCAGCGCTCGGGCGGGTACGGTCAAGGACACAAGCGCTGTAGTGCAATGGGCGATATGGGGGGAGCAGGCTGGATGATTGGAGAATGAGGAATCAAAGGTTTGATTTGGAGCGGCCGGCGGGGATTTCTATTCGCGAAACGCAAGCTTGGTGCGCTAGAGGGCATGCCGGGATCACCCTATGACAGTCAGCCACCAGCTGCATTTTGCGCGTCACCCTGCCCGTCCACCCACTCGCTTGCCTGGGGGGGTGGGAGAGGATGGACAGGATGGGATGTGATGAGCCGTGGCCATCGCAGCAGCCCACCACCCCCCGTAGCCGCAGCCTGCCGCCCGGCTGAGCCCGCGACGACTGTGACTATGTTTCTCTCTACACTACACGTACCCATCTGTGCATGTATGTATACACATGTATGTACGTGTGAGTGAATGCGCTGCCAGGGGAAGAGGCCAGCGGCGTGCCAACATGACGTCCGCAGAAGCAATAAGCGGCCAGCAGCGGCGGTGAGCTACTACGAGCGGCGGTGCGTCGCTTGCGTCCGCCCCAGCAGCAGCAGCAGCAGCATCATCATCATCACCATCAGCACCCCCATGCTGCCCATGTCCATCCGCGTCGGTGTCGGTGTCGGCATCGTCGCCAGCCGCCCACGCAGTCGCCAGCCGCCGCCTCTCCCACAGTCGCCCTTTTGTGTCTCTGTCTCGCCCTGGCCGCACATTACCAGTCCTCTCGACGCGCATTGGTGGCCTGGCTGGCATTTCCGCACCCAGCCAAATCACAGTCCCACAGGCAGCAAAAAACCCCGGCGCGCAGCCAACGGCGCTTTCCCCTCTGCTGCCACCGCTCTTCCATTGGCCCGCGGCGTGAAAATTGGTTCCGCCCCCCAGACAGCCAGAGCCGGCGAGCCTTGGATGCCCCAATGCGGCCTAGCGCGCCACATATGCACTCCCGCCTGTCCTCGCCCGCGCAGCCCAAGGCGCTTCTCCAGTATGGAGACATTCAACAGCATCACCCTCGTGACAAATCTGCCGCCAATGTGTCGTGATACCAAACTTTGGACAGACGCTCATGCTCCACACCCGCCGTCCTTCACCCTCAGACGCGTATGCCTCCGAGAGCGGCAGCTCACCCGGCCGTGATTTGTGCAGGTACCCTCTTCCCGTGTAGCCCGTACAGCCCGTTCCTCCGCCGCAGTGCCTTTTTACCTATCTCCCCGCCTACCGACGCGCCGCCTCGCGCCTGTCGTGTCTTTTGCGCGCGTCGCCCAAGTACGTAGAAGCGTGTGCCGGCTTCCATTGGCTCAGCTCGTGTCTCGTCCGCATCTCCGTGTCTCAGCGCTGCCTTTGCTGCGACCTGGCCTAGCGCTGCTCCGCCGTGTCCACAGTAGCAGAGAACAATGTTATGCGATGCTGCTAGTCAACTATGCCTGCTGGCCTTCACTCCAACACTACATACATACGTACTGCGTACATGTGTACATACATGAATGTACACACACTTGTAATACATATGTATGTAGTACATTGCTTGGGTCCCAACACTAGTGCACGTGCATCCAGGTCACATTATCCCCTCCTACCTGCACAATCGGGCGCAAATGCAAGCATTCTTTGGCCCCCTCTGTCCAATACGCTTGCGCGCAAACGCTTCCCATCCTGCCGCGCACCCTCCACTTGCGCCACCCAAACGCCTCAGCCCTCCCAGTAACGGACGTGCCCTTCTCACGTATCAGTCCCTGGCTTTCTCTGCTCGCCCGTCGGCCTAAAAGCGCGTTTCAAGGCCGACAGCACTTTCATCAGCCACTGACATCTTCTGTGTCATACTTTGGCGGCGTCGTTCAAAGCTTCCGTCTCGGGACCGCCGCCATGGTCCTGCCGCATTGTGAGGTCACTCTTTTCTTTTGACAATTCGGCGCTTTCACCAAAACACGTGCTTCCTCCGTCGGCTAAACACCAAAGCCATAACAACTCTATAGCAGCATGCAACCACTACACACTCGCTGTAAGGGCAGCAACGTGCCATGATCCCTGGCAACACCCACAAGCACAAGCCTCACCATTGCCCAAACCACACCTACTTATTTACTACCATTGGCGTGGGTACATCATGGGAGACGGACGAATACCATGCCGCAATCCCCATCTGCATCCTGCACATCATCTCCGCAAGTTCCACATGGTCAAACACATGCCTCTGTTTCCAGGCGTCGCAACATCTGTGTCTGTGCAACATGCGAATCCATGGACCCCAATGCCATCGGTCCACTTCGGTTAGATATCTGTCAGCCTTGCTTACCTACGGCATGCAGCGTATCAATGGCTATTGATCATCGCATTGTTCTGTTGGGGTTACATCTTCCGCTGACTTGCATAACCCCTCCACCCACACCTACCCACGCGTCCGTTCAAGGTTACCACAAGCTGCTGTGCCGGCACGCGAGAACCGCCCGGTACAAAACACATGATTGTAGGAAAGCTCGGCAATACCTAGCTCGGTGCCACATGCTACACTCGGTCTTCGCCGCCTTTGTATTACCCTTTCCCAGATTCATCCAAGTTTTGGAAATATATGACTTGGGCAACCGACTGCAGGATCTTTACCCTCAATGGACCCTGTCAGACCTACAGCTCCAAGTGTGCCTAGTTCGGCTTACCCGAAAACCCGTTGCGGTCGAAACGCCTGTGTCCTCGGATCGGGCCTTGTCGCCAGCCAAACTTCCGAATAAACCCATCTACTCGCTACGACGGCTAGTCGTATGAAGGGTTCCAGGGATGAATCTCGACTGTTGCACACTCTCACACGCTTGTTTCGGCATTGATCCTACGCCTTGTTTGCCGCTCTTGTGGTGATTGATGTGCAATTAAAGTTTTGCTTCGTCGATCCCCCAGACGTTCAAGCTCGTAGCCCAAATGCGTTCCACACTATCAGAAACAGCCAGTCTCGCACCGTGGCAGCAACGACAGCCCGTCAACTCGGCCACCAAACCTTCGGCTCGCACCGTCAGGCCAACAGACCGGGGTCATGCAACGTCATCCTATTCAACTATCGCTGGTGTCTTGTTACCCACCAATAAGCATGCAAACCTAAATCTTACTTTTTTGTAGCATGGCCATGCGCTAGGCACTCATCATCCTTACCACGGAGATCACACTTGACAGTTAGCAAAACTAATTCTCATCAATTACACACGATATTACCAGCATGGCTATACGCCATCTGTTACACTCTATGCATCCCATGGGCAGGCCGGCGTCTCCGATCATATGATGACAGGGTCACGTTTCATTTTAGGTGTCAACTCACCGGCTCCATGTTCTCCTTCTTTTCCTGCAATCGGCAATTGCAGCATAATCACGTCACCGGCAGAGCATGGTGGACATGAACTTGTAGAAATGGAAGGTCAATCTCCACTGTTCATACATGTTGGTGCAAAAAAAAACACAGTTCAGCACCCATAGTTGTACTACAGACCTGCATAGTCCACTTGAACAGACATGATGTGGCTTGTACAAGTCTATGCATATATGTAAGCACATTGTGCGTAGCAAGAATGCTTTCTAAGACTACAAGCTGCGCAGCAATCGGTTTGCGCAAAGAAGATTATGAAAAAAAAAAGCAAAAAAGGGGACGATGCTGAAGATGCTTTAGGAGGAAACCCGTCTTACTTCTTCCCACCGGATTTCTTCCACCCCGCACTTCTACTTTTACGTCCGTTGGGACCCTTTTTCTTGCCTCCGCCGCTACCCTTGAACTTGAGGCCACTCTTGCCCTGTCTCTCACTCGCTCTGTGACCCTCAAATACAAAACCCTCCTTTGTCTGCGCCTTTGCGACTTTGCCCAACATGGAGCGCGCGCGACCCTGCAGCGATTTCTGCTCTTCGCTCAACTTGGGTGTATAGCCCGCTTTGCCGTTGGCTTTGGGCGATTTTTGCGACGAGGGCGGAGGTCCACGCGGCTTGTCCTTCTTCTTCTCAGCCTTGCAACGCGTGATGCGGAGCTTACGGGGAAGCATTGGGGGGAAGTTCTTCTCGTTGAGTTGCAGGGCGGCCTCGACGCCATTCTCGTCTGTGAACTGCACATAGGCGAAGCCCTTGCCTACTCTGGTCTTTGCATCGCGAACTACGCGCACGCTTTCAATGGTGCCGCATTTGGAGAGATGGACCCATAGACCCTCTTCGACATCAGATGAAGGCTTATTCTTCTTGGGCTTCTCGCCTTCGGCCACAGGCATCTGTGATTCGTCGTCTACAAAAGGAAGATTACCCACGAAAACGCAGCGGCGATGGTCGACCTTTACTGGGTGAGCGACCGAATCGACGTGCAAATGGCGATTGAGTAGGACGGAGCCATTGAGTCGCTTGACGGCTTCTCTTGCGGCCACCTTTGTCGTATAGACTGCGTAAGCATTTGTGCTTTTTGTTGTTGCGTCCATAATGTCCTTCTTTGCGAAAGCAGCGCGCTTAGGGAGCGAACTGCCAAAAGCTGTAGAGCGGAAACGTATTGATTCAATCTTGTGTGGGGGGTTATTGTCTGCAAGATCAGCAATGAAGGACTCGAGATGCTTCTTTAAGGTCTTTTCTGCCGACTTGGAGTTGATGCACTCGGTGGACACGTTGGAAAGGAAGACAGTGCGGGCCGCCTTTTCCACTTCTGCTGCGCTGCCGTCGGTTGCCTCCATGAGTGACTCGTGCTTGGGAATGGTAAAGGTCTTTTCGGCCTCACCAGAGTCCCCTTTGGTGTCACCATCTTCAATATCGTTATCTTCGGCGTCGTCAGAGGACTTGTCGTCCTTGTCTGCATCCTCATCCTCATCATCGTTAACAACTTCTTTGGTCTTGCGCTTTTTCTGCCTCTGTTGCTCTTCCTTCTCTTCTTCCTGTGCCAGCTTCCGCATGTACGCATCTTCAATCTCCTCCTTGTTTCCCCGTTTTCGCTTCTTCTGCTTATCCTGTGTCCCGTCCAACCCCGACTCGCGCACTTTTGCTAGAATGATCTCACTCTCAGGCTCTTCGTTGCCACTGGCATCCGACATGTCCTCATCCTCATCCTCGTCTTTATCCTCTTCGTCCTCATCATCCGAGGGTAAACTGCCAGATGCCGAACTTAGTTCAGCATCGTTGGCATCGCCCTCATCTTCCTCTTCGCTCGACTCTTCGGTCGTTTGCTTCTGTATGCGCGCCTGGTACCGAGACTTTGGAGGTGGCTGAACTGGTCCCGCCTGAAGATTTCAATCAGCAATCACGCACTTGGGTAGACATTTGTAATAGTAAACGTACACTGCTTGCAAACAACGAGGCTAGGGCGGGATCAAACGCGGCCTTGTCGACTTTGATGAAGGAATTGGCAGACTTTGCGCTTTTATTAGGCGACTCGGGCTTTGCAGCGCGCTTCTCCTTTGATTTTCCCATGGCGGCGATTGCGACGTTGCTGTGCAGCAAGCTCGTCAAAAAGTTTTGGTGGAGACGCTTCACCTCGAGCGCACGCTAGCCTCAAACGGGCGAACAAGCGGCAGAACCTTACCGCCCGCCCTAAGAGAGTGCGGTCATTCGCAAGACACTCAGGGCCTCTCCCGGCCATCGACCCGCCTCAAAGCGCAGTTTACACCCTCTCGACAGAGCTGCCCTGCTGCATTCACCGCCGATACACTCATGCCAGTCGCTGTCTCGCGTTTGCACACACGTCCTCACCCACACTACCGCGCCCTTGTCCGGTCCGACGCCAAAAACATCTCGGCACGTACCCTCGCCCTCGGCGCCCACGTCCTCCACAGCGGCAGCAGTGTTTTTGGCTGCTCCCCACGCCCACCGCCCGCTGCCCCCCATAGCGCCGTTCCTGCATCGCGGGCACCAACTGCGTCCTACCCAACATCCTCGCACTGTACTGGGCACGAGTTGACAAGGCATCTGGCGCAGGCGCACTATGAGCGCGACCCATCACACCAGGCGGAGCACATCAAGAACAGCTCCCGATCTTAGCAAGTCAGTCGCGCAGCCACAGAGTACGTCATACAACCTTTTATTTTGAACCCGATAACCCACCGGGTCCATCTCGCCGGCTCTGCGCAGTCTGTCGTGTCCTTGGGTCGCTCGAGAGATTGTCGATCTTTGCGTCAACCGAGGCGACGACACAGTCGCGAACTTCCCTCTCCCACCACGCCTCATATCACCACCGCACGAAACGCACTCGGTCTAACTCACCCCCCCCCCCGCAGACGCCCTGTCACCGCTCCTAACGGGATCATCTAACCCCTCCTCTACTGCCTCCCCCTCACACGAGTCAACAGCCACCGGAGAACCTACCGCCATCGCGGCCGCGATGCTGTCAACGATGAAAGCTTCAAGCGCAGCCATTGCAGAGGCAATGCCTGTAGAGCAAGCTTCGAACGGCTTCGATGACGCCGCAGATAACGGCTCCAGCAGCTTGAGTGAGCTTGGAGACGCCTCAGACGACCAATCTGAACCCACCCCGAGGCAGACGCCAGCAGCAGAAATGGACGAAGACGATTCGGAGGCCGAGACAGAGCGCCTAGACACTACTCCACGAAAACTGACCCGAACAGTCCCTGAGACATCCTTGCTATCCGAGCCGGCTTACACACGAACCCCCAGCAAACTCGCGCACTCTAAAAACATAGAAGACGACGAGTCTACTCCTCCCACACCCTCTGCTGGTGCGGATGAGGCACCCATTGATGCAGCAGCTACAGCAGAGAACCCCCTACACTCTCTGTCGCTTATTGCGACCACAGAGGCTGCTAGCCTGGAACACACGGGCAAGAAACGAAAAAGAACAAGCGCCGAAAGGAGCCCTGTTGGCGAGCAAGACGAGGAAGAACCATTGCGAAAGAGGAGTGAGCCTGCAAGAAGCTCGGCGCTTGATGGCCTAGCGGACGCCGCAGCCAATAGACAAGGCCGTGTGGACGCGGATGAGGAGCTCGACAACGCTGAAGAGAGTCTTTCTGTGCTTGCGCGTGAGGAAATGGAACTTGAAGAACGTCGAGCTAACATCGCTGCACAAACCGTCAACCAAATGGCAACCGTAGCAAAGCACACAAAACCGCGGAAAGGTGGCAGAAGAGGCAAACGAAAGACAGAGGACGCTAGTTATGCCTACACTGAACCTTTTGCGGCTGCTGAGCCACAAGACGGCGAGGCTGAATGCGACCCTGAAGAAGAAGACAGCGGAGTCCTAGATGAGGAAGTCACTAAGAAGAAGATTGCCATTGATGAACTCGCAAAGATTGAAAAGAAGTTCAAGCTCTTCAGAGAGAAGTGAGTGATCTTCTGGGCTCTTGGACAGATGAAATTGGTACTGACTGCAATTAGACTTTGTGACGAACAAATAGCACAACTCGAGCGGGAGCTCGAGATGCTCAAGCAACCCAACTGTGTGCACCCTGAGTACGTCGCAATGATCAAATGCATAGACGACCGGCGCGCAGATAAGATCGCCTACGAGACAAGGCTGTTAGAATACAAGCAGAAGAACCTCGAGATAATAACAGCAGCAGAACGGCACCAGATGCACAGTCAGTACTTTCAGACTGTGCGGCATATACGAGAAGAAATACTCGAAGAGTGCAACCAGCGAGTGTTTGAATTGCAGCGCGGCAGACGACAGCTCGGCTGTGACGAGACTGAATACATGGTGCGACTGCCCGAGAAGCGGTCAGACCAAATAAGACACCAGACAGCGTACAATCTCGAGGTCTCAGTACTGTCAGGCGTTGCCAAGTACGTTGGCTTCCCAGCCGCTCCAGATATTAGTGCAGCAAAACCGTCAGAAATCGATGAAGATCTTCGAGCAATGAAGGTGAGTGGCTGAATGCAACTGGTGGAGAACTTGCAGCTGATTCGACGCTGCAGATTGCGACTCGTGCTCCGGCTCCGCCCCCATCATTTCGTACCTACAACAGAACTACAACAGCAGACGAAGCAGCCGCGGAAGAACAATTCTTGGAAAGTACACCATGGGCCAACCCACGGCATCCCTCACATCAACAAGAGAGCCGCTACCCTCTTGGACCGTCTCGCGTACCCAACTATCAGACTCCAGCTGGCCAACGTCGCATGGTTGATCTGAGTGCTCCAAACGGCTCTGCTTCCACAATCGAAGCAAATTCCAATCCTCCTTCGTCCAACGCCCACCACACCAATGGTCTCCTAGGCGATGCTGAATCACCGGTTCTGCATATGAAGCGCGCACCCTCCGGCCACTCAGCATACGGTGACGTGCCTGGCTCTGATCCCCGTGGCAACATGGGCGTCTTGAGCCGAGAGACATATAGTATGATGTCAAGCCCCGTGGCACAGCACATAGATCTACCCCACGAGCACACTGGTCAACGCTGGGGTGGTAATGGCATCCGGCCAATGAACTCAGCGCCCGGTGCTGCCCCCGGTCAGGCCGGTCCAGCTCGACCAGACGCAGCACGAGCGCCAATGACCCAGCGTAATGGCCTTGGTACAATCAGCGTTGGCAGTGGTCTATTTGGGCGGTGAAGAAAATACGAAGTGTATTTCACCAATTGTTCTGAATCATCTGTGTTAGTAACATCTTCTTCAGTCTTTGTACCAAAGTCTCATTGGGCGGCGTCATCTCCTTCACCATGCACTTGCGTATATGTGTATGTTTTTTTTCTCTTTCTCTCCTTCTTCTTTCTCTGTTCAAGCATCAACTAGCGAGGCTGGCCAAAAGGGGCAAAAATGTCAAGGCACGAATTGATGGAGGTGGAGACGTCGTTGCATGCCGTGTCTTGTTGTTATTCTCGTCATTCGGTGGTGTGTTTCTCTTCTCTTGTTTTCTTGCAGGAATGTCTGTTTCTGTCCGACCGGTCGGTGTCTTCCCTTGTAGCACTCCAATGGAGCGAGATTCTTTTTTTTCTTTGGGTTCTTCATCACAGTTTTCATGTTTCCTTTCCCATTCCTTGTTTATTAATGTCTTGAATGCCATTGAGAGAAAGTACACAAGGCTATGTATATTCCACACTTTTTTTTGGTTTTTAGAGTTTACGTTCACGACATTGGGAGGGACGAGGGGGAAAGTCGTGTTTGTTTGCAAGGTTGATTGCACGATCGAGTGATACCTTTTGGTGTTTGGCTAGCTGCTATTATGAATCAAAATACTGCTAGAGTTATTTGCGCATGTGCGGGTTACTGCCTGTTTTGTTGATGTCAATTAAATATAAGTCTATCGTGTAAGAATTCTCAATAGCCATCGCCAAGGTGATGGAGGTTAACTGTGTTGATTGTTTTTTTTTTTGAAATTTAGGCGCACCGCCCTTTTCTATGTGATGAATAATACATCCTACATTGTATCCCGAGTAAGATCGAGCCACTAAGTGTTCACTCCATCTACAACTTGTTATGACACATGACCCTTGCTTTTATTTGAAACGAACCGTTTTATGTAACTACCTTTCTAAAAATACAACCGAACAGTAAACTACACAATAAACAAGAAAAAACTAACATATCCAAACCGTACTAACCCACTTCCCAACAGTGGAAAATCTCTGGATTCAAACAAAAGCACTCTCCTCTAGCCCTACAAGCCCAATGGGTTACTAGCCGTACCAGTCCTAGCCGAGCCTCCAGAAAGACCAGGGACACCAGGCCTACTCGCCATGGACGCCATACCCCCCGCGGCACTTGTGCTCAAGCCAAGAGGATTCTTGTGTGTAGTTGAGCGACTGCCCGTGGCACCGGTCATATCCTTTAGCGAGTTACCGTACTCGCGGACCATATCGCCCCAGGTACGAGATGTATTTGTGATGCTACAATGTAATTAGCCCAGAGTACTTGGTATCGTAAAACTATAGTAAGATTTTTTTTTTACCTTGCACCTGCTCCCCTGCCTGCTCCGGCGACGCCACTGCCTGCAGCTGTTACAACGGCGCCGGCTGCATTGCTGATACCGGTGGTGGCTGCGCCGACTGCACTGCCGATTCCGGATTGTGCGGCGGTGAGGCCTTTGCTGAGCCAGCCTTGCTGCTGGGGCTGTGGGATCGGTTTCTTTGTTGCGGCTGGGAGAGGCTTCTTTTGTCCGACTGCTGTTGTGGTCTTTTTGAGTGCTGTGGTGGGTACTGGCTTCTTTTGGGTTGTGGTTACTGGCTTCTTCTGTAGGGCTGTGTTGATGGGCTTCTTGGGTGGCTGAACAGCCGGGGCCTTGACGGGCGCCTTCTTTGTCGAGTTCTTCACAGGTGTCTTCTTCGCCGTGGACGTAACGGGCGTCTTCTTTGTTCCAATGGGTTGAGAGACCATATTGGGATCGGTTGGTAGTTTCTTTGTAGTCGTCTTGATGCGATGAAGTCTCTTGGAATCAGTCGGGTGCTAGATGGAATAGTCGATAGAATAGGAGGTAGTTGGAGAGCATGTCGTGCCTATCCATAAGACCATGGAAAGTTGGCAGATCAGCTCTAGATGGCGGCGCACATGTGGCGCAGATGATGTCAGGGCCGGGGAGGTGGGGGTGCGCTTGTCCCGAATGGATTTAAGGTTGCTTTAGCGTGATCAGCAGTAGTCGAGACCCTGGATCCTTGTTTCGAATGTTCAACACTCGGGGTCGCACACCTGACAGATGGCGTCGCCATCGCATCCTTCTGCACAAAAGCACTTGTTCGTTTCGCAACTTTCGCGTGTCTATATTCGTTCCCTCTACTTCCTCTTGTTGTAATCGTATCTCGTTATTAAGCCCACCTACCCCCGCAGTGCGGAGGTGTGAATCCTAAACGAACACTCACCCTCACCGCACGCGGCCTGCCTGCCATGAACGGCATTCACTTCTGGTAGTGACCTTCAAGCATCATAACAAACTCGTGAGTGTGATTTCTCTTATGCTGTCACCAACGCGCCAGTCTCAACCCACGCAACCATGCTGGACCGCGAAGCCGTCGTCAAGCTCAAGCGGTCCGTCAGTGATGGGGACCACCTCATTCCGGTGGGCGAGGTCATCCCGCCCCGGTCGCTGGGAAAGCAGACACCAACCCCAAAGACTCGATCAGATCGCCCCTTCTCATGGCAAAAGCTAACCGACTCAATCAAAGGCCGAAGGGACTCATCCTTCCGCTCCTCACGCTCCTCGCGCTCTTCTCGCACATCTTCGATTGACAGACGCGAGATATCGGGCCCCATATTGGATGTCAGAAGTCCGTTGTGTCCGCCCACCCCGAAACCATACACCTCGATACCAAATAGACCTGCCGCGCAGTCGAATCCGGGTACTTCCAGACCCTCTTACTTCACTCCCTCATCAAAGCACTCGCATTCTGCCTCAGACCCCACTAGTTATAATTCCCCTTGTAGACGTGTGCCGTCGACCGGCTATCCGCCTCCACCGCTGCCCATTACCACCAGCTTTGAGAGTACAACGAGCACATTGGTAGAAAGTCCATTGGAGCGCATAGCGGAATCGCCTTTCGAGCCTTACGAAAGCTGCGCAACTGGAATCGTGGAACAAGACCGATCATACATATATTCAGAAGGAATGGAACCTGTAAGACTGCAACCGCCCAACATGGGTGGCACCAAGGGACGCGCCATGCAACAAGCCAGGGACATGGAGGCACTGGTTGCCGAGAGGGCTAAACGGAGTGGCGAAGAGCCTCCGCCATATGACTTCTACGAGCTCATCGGCAAGGGTGCATATGGTCGTGTGTACAAAGGGTGGGTATCTCAATGCATCACCAGGAACGTGCGCTAACATTGCCAAGAAAGAGCCGCAACACTGGTGCCCTGGTTGCTATCAAGATTATCGAAATTGACAAGGTCGACTACGAGGAGATGACACACAAGAATCTTCAAGACACTCTGAAAGAGATTGACATTCTGCAGCAGCTGAGAGATAGTAAAGCAAGACCCTACGTCAACATCATTGAGGAAGCAAGGCCTGTTCACAACGAGTTGTGGATCATAAGCGAATACGCCAGTGGTGGTAGTGTGAATACCTTGATGAAGCCCACTGCCATGAGCAAGGATCCAGGCCCTGGACTGGCTGAGAAATTCATCATACCCATCGCCCGCGAACTAGCACAAGGCCTCAAGTATATACACGAAGCGGGTGTGCTGCATCGAGATCTAAAGTGTGAGTATAACATCTTGGCTGTCTACGGCATGCGCTGACCAAATCGTAGCTAACAATGTTCTCATTCTCGAGGATGGCCGAGTGCAACTATGTGATTTCGGTGTCTCCAACACGTTAGAGCCCGAAAGATCAAAGCGGTCGACCATTGTCGGCACACCTTTCTGGATGGCCCCTGAACTTCAAAGAGAGTGGGTCAAGGATGCCGACCCACACAGTTTGCTCCAACCAAGGGAGATTTCTTACGGTAGCGAAGTTGACATCTGGGCATATGGCTGTACTGTGTACGAGATGGCTTGCGGCTTCCCACCACATCATAAGATCGGACACTTTGATCTGCCAACGGCTGGAGTCCCTCAGCTTGAAGGAGACCGTTTCTCTCAAGAGCTGAAGGATTTCCTTGCTTTCGTCTTCAAGCCCGAGCCGCGAGATCGTCCTACACCAGACCAAATTCTGGAGCACCCTTACCTTGCTGATACCACCAAGATGTATCCGACTGTGTCACTTATCAAGTTGGTTGAAGAGTATTACATCTGGGAGCAACAGGGTGGAGCTCGCCAGTCGTTATTCAATCCATATGGCGCGCAGGCACCTGATCCCTTGGCCCCGGAGGCTGAGGATGATGATGACGATGACTGGTCTTTCAGTACTTCCGAAGCGTTTGAACAAGAGCATGCCACGCATTTCACAGACCCATTTGCCACCGGATCCGGACAGCCCCTGGGCCGTTTTGAACAATTGCAGGCGAGGTTCAAGGAGGAGTCTATTGTGAGGGGCCAGAGACGCTTGAATAAGATTTTCGACCCAAACACGACACCATACCGGTACAGTGCAGTTGATGCACCAGACCCTCCTAACGGCAGGCCACCTTCAGATCTGATTTTGCGCGATTTTAATCCCGGGGCACCCAACCGTGAGACTGTTATTGACTTGGATTATTCACTTCCATCAACAGATGAGGTGCCGAGTATTGATCTGGGAGAAGTGCCAACCATTCGAGCAATTCGTATGAAGAGCCTTCTGCGGGAGTTGGAAGAAGAAGAACTTCGAGATGCTTTCAACGAAGAAGACGAACTGACTAAACGAGCAACAAAGGACTGGACATTCCCAAGCATGAATGAGGATCCGAATCGAAAGACAATGGAATGGTCCTTTCCCTCTGAACAGCCGAATCGGAAGACAATGGAGTGGTCATTTCCCGCCGAGCAACCCAACCGTAAGACGATGGAATGGTCGTTTCCAGCTCAGCCCCAAAAGCCAAATCGACGTACAGTGGAATGGACATTCGATGCAGCAATGGCTGAAGCCAATAATGAGGCTCCTAGGAACCGTGCGTCAAACCGCATATCCCGTCGACGGGAGACAAAGGAATGGACATTTCCTAAGATGGACGACAATCGTAAAACTCAGGACTGGACATTCCCTAAGATGGACGATAAACGAAAAACTGAAGAATGGACATTTGATCTGGGCAGTCCACAAGAGCCACAGTACGGCAGATCCAACAAAGCGGATCCTTCATCACCGACTTTCAACTCCAACTTCCGTCCTAGCCTGCGACACGTACAAACCACTGCGCTTGCACCTATAGACGACTATCCTGAAATGATCAGCTCTGCGCCTGGATCACCACTTCGTTCATCCATGATCGATCTGGACATGGCTATGGTTCAAGACTACCGTCCGTCTACGTCGGGTTCTGAGACAAATACGGCAGGAGCAGAGCGTATCAACGACAACCCCTTCAACCTTGAAGACCAGGTTCAGCTCTCTCAAAACAACCACCGCGCATCGTTCCATACGAAATCGCAATCTGAGCCTAACCACGCAGTGCCAGGCCTGTTGACACCTCAGCAATATGATGAACAAGGCCAGCCAACGAACCAAGACCTGCATCACACAGCTTTGCACCTACGGGGTGTAAGCTCAGCAAGCCAGGTGCATGCGCCGTCTAAGCCAGGAGCCAACAATTTTGGAGGGGGGCAATATCACCGAAGTAACCAACGCTCACAGCAAGTCATCTGGGACGGTTGGTCGCATAATATGGCATATGGCGTGAGCAGCGATGATCAATCTCCCCCTATGAGTGTGACAACAGACACTTCACTGGAAGAAGAAGATGTCGACGAGCTCTGGGATGCTTTTGAGCGACTGAACCTCGCGCCACCGCAGCAGCGAAGCTATGGTAGTGTTGGGCTCCGACCAGCTCGCAGAAACGACTCGACGTCGACATCGTTGACATCGACTACATATGCGCTTGACTCGGACACGGACGACACGTACAACCCTTACAATTCCTCGTCAGAGTTTGACCACGACAATCAGCAACAGCAACAGAGCAATTACCGCAAGAGCACTACGGTCAGCGTAGGACCGAATGGCAAGCCGCTTGTCGACTTCCCGATTCCAAGGGGCCCAGACGTTGAAGCGTTGCTGGGCGTGGATGTGGATGCGCGGGTAATGCAGGACATGCTACTCAAGAGCGCCATGGAACTGAGGGATGGTACAAGGGCGGGTAGGGATCTGCTGCGGGCCATGCGGTTGCAGGACGTAGGAGACCCTGAGGAGGAGGAGGATGAAGAGACGAGGAACAACACAGTGAGGCTTCGGGGGATATAATGGCGTGCTTGGTTCTTGAAGCGATGAACTATTGACTATTGACTAATGGGCGTTTGGAGAACCAAGGAGCCGTGTGGAAGACCCGGTGTGTCTCTTAGGTCTCTGGGCTTTTGTTGGTTGCAAAGGGGTTGCTTCTTCTCCTTTTCCCCTTGCTCAGATTCGCACTCTATGATAGCAATGGGCATATATGGAAAACACACGTACAAACACACGAGTAATACATTAACATGTACATGATTTGAATTGGCTCAGAACGCTTGGAAATTGATCATATGCCTTTGAGGCTACTACGGTACACTAGACAGGGGATGTAAGATCCGAATAAAAAACACTAGTCCTCCACTTTGTTCGCTGGCAGCTCCCCTCCTTATATGTGTGGGTGTGGGTGTTTGTATGTGTGTATGTATATATACTACATCGATCCAATGGCTCATGTACAATGACATTACAGCCGCAAGCCTGCTCCCTCTCGTCCCATCCCCATCTGCTTGCCCCCACGCTCCCAAAGCCAAGACGCGGAAAACGAGAAAAACAAACAAACAGAAGCCGCCGAGATGCTGTGTTCCCAATATATCCTTAGAAACCTACTATGCAGTAAACTAAATAAAGAGTCCAGGGAACATGCTCTCGTGTGCTCGGTGACTTGAATAAGAGGAATGAACATGCCTGCATTGGAGGAGCAGAGGGTGAGGGACGTTAGGGTCGAGGAAATTCAAGACTCCTACATGGTGCAAGGGTGAACGATGGCGCACAAAAAGATCCAGAGGGGGGTATGGGCGTATTCGTTAAGAGACGTGAAAAATCGAGGTCCGAAAACAAATCACGTGTTGCAAGACGTGTCAATGACAACTACCGAGTGCCGGCTTCAAGCTGACCTGGGGTAGGCTGCTGGGTGGCTGTGGAAGTATTTACATTGTTGGAAGCGCTCCTGTCACGGTTGAACCAGCGGGAGAACATGGGAGCACGTGGTTGACTGGGCGTCGTTCGTGAGAACCAGCTGGAACCCTGTCTTGGTTGAGCAGTCCCCTGCTGCGATTCCGCTGAAACCGGGTGGCTACGCCGGCTCGACAGTCCAAGTCGTCCTAATCGCTGGGGACTAGGTTGTTGGTTGGGATCGGCATTGATAATCAGTATTTGAGTACGGGAGAAAGGGTTGGCTGATGTCCAAACGGCCTGTTGTGGTGATCTGGGACCAGCAGCTGAACGACGGCCAGTAGCCGGATCAGCTTCACCTTCCGGGCGAGGTTTAGGCACGTAGTAGTCAGCCTTGCAGAGCGGGCAGCATGCGCGACGACTTGTCAGCCATGGGTCAACACAGCTAGCGTGGAAGGCGTGGCCGCAAGCTAGCCCTCTCACATCTTCGTCGTCCTCTAGGAGATCTATACAGATGGCGCAAGTGTCGCCAGGGTCAGAGAGCAACTCTGGTGCAGTCGCAGTGCGGATTGGGTCATCGTCATCGTCATCCGAGTCATCGTCATGCTCGTGCACAGTCGCTTGCGGTGCAGCACCATGCTCTGGGCTCTCCTTTGGTTTTACTGGGACTGGACTGTCCTTTTCAATCTGCTTCTCAGAGTCATGCATCTTCTCGCCTTTTGTGCTTTCGACGCTTGATCTTGGAGACGCCGTTTGCTGCGAAGTCGAGTTTTGCGCAGCATGGTCGTTGCGGGCCATGGAAAGCGCCGTCTCTGTTCGAGGCCCTGGTCCCTCGTCTTGGGAAGTGGCGGCAACTTCGACATCCTTGATGCTCGCGGCCCTGCTCTGGGGTGCTGTTGAAATACCACCGTTGGATGGCAGCCCCTCAGTTTCACGGCTCGATTTCCATTGCTTGTACTTGGTCAGTGGGAAGCGCTCATTAACTTCGTCCATGGTCATTAGTTTCTTTTCCCTCCTCCTTCGGTGGGGGCGAGGCATATTAGCCATATCAATCTCTGTACTGGCGGCAGTTTGGGCTGCGCGTCGACGGTTGTAGCGGAAACAGTACTTGACGCCTACAATGATCCTAGTGGACATGTCAGATAAGTGGAGGCGAATGCTGTCAGTGGGCGGGGCCTACCATAGGTTTGTAAAGACGACACCGAAACCGAGGGCGACAAAGAAAAGCAGCGGCGAACTGGTGGGACCACCTCCGCCGTTGTTTCCGTTGTCATCATTGTTGGGCGGCCTGGTCGAGCTGGGCTGGCTGGGGAAGACGGTAGTGGTTGACATTGTGAGATGCGAAGAGATTTAGTGTCTCATGAGTGGGCGTGGATATGGCCGTGCAGACAGCGAGTTGAGGTGGTCAGCCAGATTGGGAAGGCACTTCAGTGGATGCGAGCGTTGGGACAGGACAGAGTCGCGTTTTTCTCCAGGCGATGCAGTGGGGCGGGAAATGCGATGTTGCGGGGAGAGAAAGGTGGAGAGAGTGGGCGGTGGTGACGACGGCAGCAGCAAGGGCGAGAAGTGGCGACAGAGTTGGCTACAGCGAGGCGGCGCAACTGAAGCTGTGACAGTGACTGCGGGATGCCACGATGGCTAGCGGTGAATGGGGAGCAGAGGTGAGTCGGCCATGCGATGCAGAGGGCGCGGGAGGTAGGTGGTGTTTGGCGAGGCGTAGAGGCTGGGGCTGAAGAGAATGGAACGGACAGTGAATGGGATCGTCGGGTCGGGCGTGGCACTTGGGACGGGCGAGGCTTATGGCAGGCGGATAAAGGCCGCAAAAGACGTCGCTAATGCAGAGGGCAGGTGCCAAGGCAGCCGGGCACAACCACTCCCGGCACTGTACTCGTAACCCTCACGCCTGCCCGAATCGTCTGCCCAAAGACAAAGGGCGTTTGTGTCTTGTCCTCCTCCATGCAAAACACTCCCTTGGATCCAACAACAGCCAGCGCGCCGGCAATCCACGTCTGTCATGCCGTGCGTATTGCCGTTGTTCGTCAATGCACATGCGCCATATCGCGGTATCGCACTCCAGGCACTGCGCCCCCAAACCCTGCGTTAATGTCGCATGCAGGTGCCATTTCCCATCCAGCACATGGCTGACACCGACATGCACCCCAGGCACATCCTCTCCTTAATAACACGGACATGCCATGTAGGCGCACGCTCATCTGTCAACCGGCGCCTTTGCACGCCCGTCTGGTGACTGCGTATCCACGCCGACATCCCTGCCGGAGCTGCTGTCGCGGGTGGAGTCTTCCCCAGCGCTAGAGGCGGCGACAATCGCATCCACCAGGCCCTGCACGAGCTTATCCAGCGCTAGCTGCGTCGGTACTGCACTGCACCATACCTACATTTGCACACCCAACTCTCTTCTCTGCTCCCGCCAATTGCACCGCCACAACCATGGCAGACACTACCGAGCCCAATCCAGTCGTCTTCTTCGACATTACCCTAGGAGGTATGCCTCCACCAGTTTGCCCGCGTCGCCCTTGTCCAGCTGCATGCACCCCTACACCCGCAGCAAAATGACTGACATAAGCATCCAGGCGAGAAGCTGGGCAGAATCAAGATGGAGCTGTTCAAGAATATCGTTCCTAAGACTGCCGAGAATTTTCGACAGTTCTGCACGGGCGAAACCAAGAACAATCGCGGACAGCCCCAGGGCTACAAGGGCTGCAAGTTTCATCGTGTCGTATGTTTCGCTTTGCGCGCTTGCATACCCGTTTGCATCCGTGCTTGCTTGCCGCATTACTAACAGCATTAGATCAAAGGCTTCATGATCCAAGGCGGAGACTTCATCAATGGCAACGGTACAGGCTCAAGGACCATTTACGGCACAGAGAAATTTGCCGATGAGAACTTCACTCTGCAGCACGACAAGCCCGGTCTGCTGTCAATGGCAGTAAGTTGTGTGTGTGCACCATTTCAAACTACGTAGCTCTAACAATGCACAGAACAGCGGGCCCAATACCAATGGCTGCCAGTTCTTCATCATCACCGCTAAGAACGGTACTCCTCATCTGAATGGAAAGCACGTAGTATTCGGCAATGTGGTAGAGGGCATGGATGTAGTGACCAAGATTGAGAATACGCGGACCCTCGCAAACCCAGAGGGGAAGCCTGTGCAGGACATTGTCATTGCTCAGTGCGGTGAAATGTAATTGTCTGCATTGATGAGACGACACGATCATTATGTATTAGTGGCTCAGTGAACCATAGTAGATGCGCCCAGTCTGTGCTTATATAATCAACCGACCCGCTGAAATTCTCTCGGGCCTAGCCGCAGTCGCGTGCAATCACCACCACCCCCGCCCCTCGCTGTACTTTTTTTGCCAACACACGCCAAGTATACACGCGCTGGATACACGGTCTTCTGCTCCAATGTGAAAGCTTGTGCCAGTCGCTTTGTAGTCGCCATGGTCTCACTTGCCTCGAATCCCCACTCGCCGCTCGTCGTCACCCCAGGCACGGGTGGCAGCAGCCTCAAACGCAAACAATCCGACCACTCGTCCGACGCCGAGACCACGGCCTCAGGCCAGTTAAAAAAGCGCAGAGTCACCTTCCACCCCGAAGTCGATGTGCATGTACTGCGCGAGTACAATGAGAAGAGCGCAGAGCTGGTGGGGGAGGAGGTGCGTCGGGCCATGGAGAAGCATGCCACAGGCGAGAAGGCAGCATACGACGGACTCCGAGCCCTCTTCAGGGAAGCACCCACCTCAGCCAACGCGCCATCCTCGCAACTCCTCCAAAAGTACCTCGTTGCTCTCACTGGCCACACGCCGCAGCTTGACCACAACTGTAAAGGTCTAGTCCATGCCGTCATCGACTGCAGTTGGGTCGCCCGCAATGAAGACTTTGTGCGCTCCTATCGCAATTTCCTGCGCTCCCTGCTCTCAGTACAGTCTGGCTACGTGTCAACTGTGCTGCAGATGCTTGTCGACATGTTCCTCGACCTGCCGTCAGTAAACGCTAGGCAGCACGACGACCCCCCAATCCAGCGAGTTCGCCTGCTGGCACGCGTCCACGAGACTCTAATCTTGATACTTCGATACACCCCCATGGTCAGCTCCTACTTGGCCCCCATTATCGCCAGCACATTTCCCTTTTCCAATGAGAGTGCCAAGAAGCACGCTGAGTACATCCGGAACATATACCAAGTCGCCGAATACGCCCCAGAGATCCGAGGCGAGGTCCTCACGCTAGTGACAGACAAGCTATGCAAAATCGACGCGCAGATGCAGATGGACATGGAAGACATAGACGACGATCTGGAGGAGCGGCTTGTGGGCGACGCTATCCACAACGAAGAAGATGACGACAATATGAGTGACGATGGCTCTGTCTCGAGTCACGAAAGTCTCGAGCCAGAAGAGCAGCGACTCAAGGACATCAAGGACACCATGCTCAAGCTTGATACCGTCATGGACGTTCAGTTTGCCTACTACGACTCCATCTTCGAGAAGGGCGACCTTTTGGAGATGGACCGCACCTACCAGTCTCTCATTGCACAGTTCCAATCCATCATCATTCCAACTTACCGATCGCGGCACACCCAATTCATCCTCTTCCACTTTAGCCAATTGTCGACGGATTTCATGGAGCGCTTCGTCGATACCTGTTCACATCTGGCCATTGACTCAAACCGGCCTCCACTACTCCGAGCATCAGCATGCGCCTATCTTGCCTCGTACATTGCCCGCGGCGCCCATGTTCCCGGGTTTGTTGTGCGCAACGTCTTTGACCTTTTGTGCTCGCAACTCGAGCGTTTGCGTATGCTGCACGAGCCAAAATGTACAGGACCTGACTTACGGCGATACGGCACATACTATGCCATTGCGCAAGCACTGCTTTACGCCTTTTGCTTCCGATGGCGCGACCTCATTGTCACGCCCGACGGCTCACTACCCACCGACGCCGACATCATGTATCACGAGGGCGATTTCGAATGGCATCGGTCGACGCTCGAAATTGTTCGCCGCAACATCTTCTGCAAGCTCAATCCGCTCAGGATATGCGCACCAGACATTGTCAAGCAGTTTGGCCGCATTGCCAAGCACCTCCGCTTTACCTATGTCGATACACTGGTGGAGACGAACAAGCGTGTACGGCTTGCCCGTAGTCTTGCCAGCAGCTATCTCACTGGCATAGGTGGTCGAGAGACGGCTCTGACTGGCAAGAAGGGAGAGGAGGCGTTTTTGATGGATGCGTACTTTCCATTTGATCCATATGTTCTGCCACGCAGTAAACGATGGGTTGAGCATGATTACGTGCAATGGCGACCGGTTCCTGGTATGCCTGTGGAAAAGGACGAGGATGACGAAGATGAAGATGAGGAGGATGACGACGACGACGATGACGAGGAAGATGAAGAAGGTGATGACGAAGATGATAGCACTTCTGATCAAGACGAAGAAGAGGAAGACGACGACAGCGATGACGAAGTAGGTGGAGCGCACGCTGATGACCTTGATGACGGCAGTACAGAGGCAAGCGTTTGAATTGCATATTGCATTGTGATTTTTGGGATGCGTTACCTCAAGGCAATTGTTTTTTTTTTGGCGTTTACGGAAATGGGGGACAAGCATTTGGGCGTGGCATTGCTCGGCGCTGGTCCTAAAAACCTGGTGTATGTGGGTGGCTGTCTTCCTTCTTTTCTGGCCACGATTTACATCAGACTTCTTTTTCATGTGCTGGATGGATTGAGTATTTTCTTCCTTTTTACTTGTAGATAATTGAGGTGGATTTTATGAAGGAAACACTAGGATGAGTTCAAGCTGCACCGTCAGCTTCCATCCGTTGTCATGGTCATGTATTTTGAGCGTCAAATCACACAGTCAAACCCACCATGTCCCGACTCATGCCAGATGCGTATACATGTTGCTTGCTTTCAGTGATTGTTTGGTCGGGCAACAAAGCCCACTACATACCAACTCCTATCTATACACAACGACGACGATGCATTTGCCTGAGAAGAAGGCGAAAACACCCCCACCTTTCCCTTTGCATAACCCGAAACCCGATACATGCATATTAAATGAAAGAAAAGAAAGAACAAAAAAACGACGACACCTCCCAAGAACAACGCCTCGCCCCCTCCCAATATGGAAATTTACGCCCTGGATTTTGACTTTGCACGGAAAGTGGGATACATGGCGGTTGCAGCTATGTGGTGAAGTTCATATAAAGGGTATAACAGAAAGAAGAAACCAGGAAGAATGCAAACGAAGGAAGAGAAGAGAAAGAAATCTCGACCATTCTACGAAAATCCCGTTCAGAATCCGTCAAGGAAGAGAAAGAAATAATAAAAAAAATGGAGTTAGCACTACTACGGATTCGACGTAGAAGCCGAATTTGCAGCACCGCCAACCCCACTCTCACGCTTTCTTCTTCGCCTCTGTCTCGCATTGTCGCGTAAGAACTGGGGATCGATAAAGTCATCCGGCAGCTCGAATTCCTTTTCGGCAAACTCGGGAATGGGCTGGCCAAAGGCGCTGGCGTTGCGGCCGTGGCGGTGCTTGCCCAGCGCTGCAGCGCGGAGATGGGGTTTGGCGTAAAACGACTGGAAGGGTGCTGCAGGCTCGGGTGGGATGAGGGGAAGGAGGAAGCCATGGGGGCGAGGCGGCCGTCTAGGTTTGGGGGGTTCTGGCTCCTTGGGTTGGTGCCGTGGCGGAGGTGCGTCTCGTGTGTTTGCAACGGAACTGTCGGATTCTTCCGTGTCGTCGCCGTCTGCTTCGTCGTCTTCTTCTTTTGCGGCTAGGGCGGCTTCCTTATCAGCGCGTAGCCGTTTCTCTTCTTCTTTCCACACGCGGAACTTGTCGACCAACGCTTCTACTTCTCTGATAAAGTAATCACGCTTGGCCTCCCAATCCTTCCTCTCACCGTCTGTGACACCTGTTATGCCCATGACCTTGAGCCAGTCTGGACCTTGTAGGCCGTCGAGCAGGCGTTCCAGTTGCACCTTTTCATGCATAGCGCGCTCTTTTTCAATGTTGCGCAGTTGCTTCTCCTTGCGCTCCGCGCGCCGATGCTGGGTAAAGTAGACCGAGTCGGCAAGGGGGTCTTGGCCATCCTCGTGGTGGATTGCATTGGCTATGGTGGCATAGTTGAGAACCTGGAAAGATGTGGAGGATTGCGCCGGGGGTATAGCCGCATCTGAGCCATGACGCGAAGGCGAAGTAGGCGAGGCGGGTTTTGCTCTTCTTGAGCGCGCTGGACTCACTGAGTTGCGCGAGGGCTGTGGTGTGGTGGGTGCAGGGGTGTTGCTCTTGACGGGTTCATCGACAATGTATATGGGCGTGTCGAGAGCAAGAAATTCTGTATGCGACGTCAGCCAGCACGCAGAGCGACACGGGGACGGCAAGCATTACCGTCGTCCTTGGAGACGCCTGCGATGATGTCGTCGTAGTTGTAAAAGTAAATGGCTAGATGGCTCTTGAGGCGCGATCCGCCGTCGTGGCTCCGCAGGCTCCTCTTGTCGGTCGAGGAGGCCGTCGAGGCAGGGGCGGGGACGGCTGGGGTCGAGGCAGTCAGCTTGCCAGCGCTGGCTGGTCGCGGCGTCGACGCTGGCGAAGGGACATGGGCGGCGTCGAAGCGCAGGGGCACGGAAACACTGTTGGGGACAGGCAGGTGGTCACCGTGGGGCTGTGTGACGGTGATCTTGGTGGGCGGTCGTGAGTCGGGCTGGTCTGGGTCGACCTCTGTGGCAGGCCGCTTTCTGCTCGTGGTGCGGGCGGCGGGCGTGTCGGGCGAGGTCTGGAGGACGGGCTTGTCGTCGTCTGCAAGCGCAATCAGGGGCCCGGAACGCGAAGCCCGGCGTGTCGCGATGGTGGCGGTGGGTGTGGTGTTGCGCTGGACGTGTGCGTGGGAGTGTGCGTGGGCGTGGGCGAGGGCGTCATCGCGCGACACGGGCAAGAAGTTGAGTCTGGTCTGCCGGTCATTCGAGCCTCGCAGCAGAGGCCGAACGGCGTTGGCCATGTTGAGCAAGCTGAAGATCATTCGCGACTGGCTGGGACATTTTTCAGCATCCCATTGTCGAGCTTGCCATTGAGAGTCGCGCCGTGCTGGGTTCATGCAAAACGCGAGCCGTTAGGGGGTCGTCGATTCGCAGAGCTCGTCCGCGCTGTTTTGGCAGGCGAGCTTGCTGCACCTGTACCGCTTCCCACGGCTGCTGCACACACGACCGACCCTTTGCCCCGGCGAGCAGACGTCGGATTAAGCTTCATAGCACACTCGTCACGTTTTCATATTGCTCCAGCATCTTCGCGGCACACGCAGCGAATTGCAGCACAGCAACCCAGACATGCTTGGGCGACTGGCAGCGCCACCGAGGCTGCCCGGCCAATCACTTGGCTACTGTCCTGGGGCGACACACGGTCAGCAACTGCACCGTTGTCGACGCCTCTTGTTTGAACTGCCATGGACTTGCAAGGCTGGTTGCAAATATGTATGTATACGTATGTCTGTGTGTCTGTATGTACAAGTGACGCAGCTGCGCGAGACAAAAAGATGAAACAGAAACCTCGAGGCCTTGGCACTAGTGGTAGCGCACACAAGAGAGCCAACAGCGTCGCACCAAACGCCCTTGAAGTGCGCGACCCAGGCCCTACCGTGGGCAGAATAGAGGGACAAAAGCAATACTGGTATACGGCAAATGACATCACGGGAACAAAAAGTCCTTGAGCACCGGTGCGCCAGCAAATTCCGGATTGAGAAGGACGCAGCTAAAAAAAGTCAGCCAACCTGCGCTAAGGGTGGTTATCGATAGAAGACAAACTTTAGAAAATACGACAGCCCTTGTTTCCGCTTTTCCAGAAAACGGGGCCTGAAGCGAGCTACGCCCAGCAAGTCAGTCAACGGCACTATCGGAGTGGGGTGGAGAGAGGTGGTGCAACCTACAGATGACCGACTTGGGGGGCAGCTGGGGCAGCGAGCCGGCGGCATGGGGGAATGTCTGCCGCAGCTTTGCGTGCAGCTCCTCAAACTCGGAATATCTGGGCGATGGGGTGTCAACACAGTGCTCTGACTGGAGTAGTGTACACTACGTGGGTGGTGCACGAGGCACAGGGTAAAGGAAACATGACAGCGACACCTACCTCTTGCGTATCTTCATGGGGCCTCCCTGGACGAAAAAGATAGTTAGCAAGATGCATCTCGTTGCTCCACCGCGGGCCCTTGTGCATGCGCAACCTGGTGTGGATGGTGTGGCATGGGAGGCCAGGCTGGGCGGCGATTGGCTGGACAACAAGGGCGCGGCAGGCTAGCGCATGGGTGTTGGAGGCAAACTCACATCGAGCGTCTGAACGGTACAGTTCCAGACGACGTATGCGCCGATGGCCGGTGCAGTGCCACTGACGACGACGTAATCGTCTATGGTGACGCCCTTCGCCCACAGCGCCTTGCAGTGGTCGGAGCCGTCATGAGTATGGTCCTCGAGGCCGATGGGCGCAGGGTGGTTGTTGCTGTTGTCTGCAGAGCAAGTGCTGCGGTAGCTGGCACTGCGCTGGTGCTGTTGCCAGTAGGGTGGCACCACGGCCACACTGCTGCCGTCTGGCGACGGCGGCGACGGCTCTCGAGTCTCAGACTTGGCCGGCTCCATGCACTTGTGGCTGGGAGGGCTGACGGGTAGAGTACGTATGCTGTCGAGTCTCCAGAGGGGGGGTGTTCGGAGGGGTTGGGCGTGTTTCCGGACGGTGGGTTGCTCAGCAGTGCGGCGGCAACAGCAATAGCAGCAATAACAGCAATAACATCAACACAGCAGTGCAGCGGCCTAAGTAGAGTAGCGGGCTAGCGTGTGTGGATTGACAATGGCCATGTCCATGGCCCGCCGAACGGATGCATAATGGGGGATGGGCAGGTCGCGCTCGGATGCGTGCGAGGACCCTGGATGCTGGACAGACGACCAAGGGCACGAGTGACTAAGCCAGACAGATGCTAGGCTGGTGGCGCCAACCTCTCCTCCCCCCCCTGACCGTCTAGTCCCCCCCTAGTCGCCTGCTCGCAGCCATTTGGGCAAATCCCGCTCGCCGCAATGTCTCCCCACAGCCTGCAGCATCTTCTTTCTAGCCGCACATGCACATGTCGCCGCGGATGCTCGAATCATCGCCCCGCCTCTCAGCACTGGCCGGCGGGGAGACCCCCGCACGGTCCCTATCGTGAGCTTTCCTATCGCCTCGTCGACTAGCTTATTGCCTGCTGCCGATGCCATCCCTCCCGCTATATATTATGCCACACATGCCGTGCCATCCAGCCTCCTCTAAGCCTTCACCTTCGCTGCTTGACCATCCGTGCCCCTTGCATTGACTCGTTCACTTTCTGTCGCTGACCGTATATAACTTGTTGTAATTCCCTCACCAGTCGCTTGTTCCCGCTACCGCTGAGCTTTACATACCACTACACATATCCTACTAAACACTCCAACAACACCCACCGCCATTTCCATAATCCCCACCATGCGTTCCGTCTTCGCTCTCGGCATTGCCGCCTTGACTGGCCTCACTGCTGCTCAGTCAACTCCTCAGATGAACTATCCTTACACAATCGACCCAGACACCGTTCCACAGTCCACCAGAGGTATGTGCTATTCTGCCTCCTGCTCTCTGTTTGCCTCGGCTATCAACTCACACATTTCCAGATTACTGGTGCTCTCAGAACGTGGCACAATGCCCTCTCATCTGCCTCCAACAGCCTGGCGTCAACTCCATGAGCACAGAGTCAAATGACTGTGATTCCGACAACTTGACCTACAACTGCGTCTGCGACAACGGCGTCTCCCCAAACATTACCGAATACTCCCAGACCCTGCCCTTCTTCATCTGCCAGCAATGGGGAAACAACTGCGTTGACAACTGCGGCAACGACGCTGCCTGCCAGAGCGCCTGCCGGTAAGCACTTGCAAAACACTTCATAATCTCAAAACACTGCTAACACACTCTTTCAGTCAGGACCATCCATGCGGTGCCCAACAGCCCTACCGCGGCAACACTTCTCTCCCCACCACCATGGCCTCCACCGCAAAGCCATCCGGTACCGCCAGCAACACCATCCCAGTCACTGGTTTCGGTGGTGCCGAGCCCACCGGCAGCAGCGGCAGCGACAACAGCGGCAACAACAACAAAGGCGCCGGCTCCCTCTTCATGCCCAACGCCGGTCTGGGTCTGGCTGCTCTCTTTGGCAGTGTCTTTTTCGGCTTTGCCGTTCTCTTGTAAAGAGGCCCGGCGACCACAAAACAAGCACGCATCTTTTTATTTTCTCAGCATTTTTCACTCCCTCTTCTCATGCATAGCGTCTCGGATTCAAAAACAGTCCTTTCAGTTTTCGATACCCATTTGGGGAAGCGATACATGACTCGCTCTTTTTAGCACGAGGCCTGGCGAGGTCTCCCCTGTCTTTTGATTCAGAGCATTGCGGTTCTTCTCGGCAGTATTTGCATATTTTGGGAGTACGAGCACCAGCCGCAGTACAGTTGGCATAGTATCACGTTATAATACGAATAACCGACACGACGGTTGATTATGGAAAATCATGTTTCCCATGCACATCATTGCGATACCCTGACTCACATCCCATGCACCCTTTCCCAAACACAAGCCTCGGATATCAAAACACAAACAAGTTCAGGCACACAGCACAAAAATGTGAAGCACCGGGCGAAAAGTTTATGAAGGTCCAATTCATTACTAGCTATTACTAACGCTGAACAGAGCAACTCGTGATGATCACGCACTACCCGTCTCATCCCGTCACCAACAAGCCGCGACCACTTTTTTTGTTTTCCTGAACGTTCACGCTCACATGTGCAATCTCCGCGTTGCACCACCCTTGCCACCATCATCGCCATCCCACCAACATTTATCATCCAGACTCTTCCTCAAACCCAGTCCACCCGATGCCCTGTTACCTCCTCCCTGAACACAAGTGCAACAGCACACCGTCCGAGGCACTTCATCAATCAACATCTCGCACAACGAGACACGGGATCTGCATTTGCTCGAAGAACACCAGTCCCATTCCATCTCGTGTTGCCGAGGATCTAGACTGAGACTTTGCATCGGGGTCAGTGGCGATGGCGATGACACAATGGTGGGGACCAGAACCGGTGTTGCAGGTCTAACGGGAACCGGTTGATCATCCATACTAGAGACCGACGATGCTGGAGACCCACAGGCCGCCTTTGCGTCTCCCGCCTGTCCCTCTAACAAAAGTGGTATGGCGATGCAAGAGCTGATTGGTCGTGCTCTGTGCATCTGTCTTTCCTGCGCTTCCTCACCGGGTGGTGTCGAAGACCCCGAGCAATGCAATGATGGCGTGCTGGATTCCAAACTGGAGAACTCTGCCTGTGGGACATCCTGTGATTCCTTTGGCGAAAGGGGCATCATCGTCTCCATTGACACGCGAGGGAGAACTCCAATCTCAGCGAGACAGCGTGTTTCCACTCCCAATTTCGTACTACCGCTAGATAGAAGAGCCATTTCGTCTAGCGGCCCTACGGCTGTATCGTTGTCCATAGTCATACGCCCCTTCCCTTTGTCCACTTTGCTGGACCGTCGTGATCTTAGAAAATCGCCAAAGACGAAAAACGAGTCTTTGCGTGTCCGAGGCTCACAATCAGAGCCCTGCGTGCCATATGCTCGAAACCAATCTAATCGGTCCAGATCCATATCCGCATTGGAACCTCGATGGCTGTTGACATGTGTCTGTATGACCGCATTCCCTTGTGTCTGCAACGTTTCCTGGAAAGCATTCCAGTCAGCAGTGTTGTAGAAGGAACTGGGGCCAACATCGCCGTTTGCGTCAAAGAACTCGCTTACATTGGGGAGCTGAAACGACCCATTCCACATCTGATATTCTGGGGTGCGGTCGATATTTGCTGGGTCTGTAGGACCACGCAGGTTGAAAGACAAGCTCGAACGTCGTGTGTCAGAAGAGGCCACTGACGGGTCTTCATCTTCAATCGAGCCTCTCCGGCTGCCGAAGAGCCGCTTGAGCCTGAAGTTGAGCCGGTTGAGAAGCTCGGCCACTTGCGACGGTCTCCGTCCATGTTCCAGTCCGTGTTCCGTGTCGTCAATGGCAGGGCTGGGAAGTGGTGTAGTAAGGACAGAGTGGTTGCTACTGACATCGGAAGATGATAGTGACATCATGTAGCCTCCAGGCGGCAGTACTAGGTAAGGGCCGTCGATGGACGCCGCTGGCACTGATTGTGACCTTTTCCGACGCTTTCCGAGGTAGCTACACGTATGCAAGAAGGATTTTGAAACTTCTCGCTTTAGGGAACGTCGTCGAGGGTGAGACGGTTGAAGTATTTCCAGGTCGGAATCGGTTTCGCAGGAACTCACAGCTCCGAACGGCTCGGTAAAGGATATACGTTGGTGATCTTGATGGCTCATTGTGTGGGCCAGCGGGGAAGTGTTTAGGGGAACAGTCGAATTGTCCAGACCAAAATGGCACTCCTAGGCGATGTTTATACAAGACACAACGCGACTGTAAGGGTGTGCCAGCAGGCTTTCAAGGCACCTTGGGACGATGTGTAAGAAGAAGCCAGCCTAACAGCTGAGGATGCATTGGGTGTAACGGCGGACGGACGTGCCTGATGGGCTGGTATCGAGGAAGAGACAGGTCAGCATCATGGTATGGACCCGATTAAATAACCAGTGCAACACATAAGCAATACTACCGAAGCCGAAAGGAAGTTTTAAGGAAGTAATGATTAAATCTCACGTCTTGCGTTGTGCATAAACGAGCCATGCCCAGTGGTTCCAATAGCGCCGGTTCTATGGGAGACGCTTAGAATGAAGAGACTTTGCCAGATCCCATGGTTCTGATCCCTTGTTTGGGCGCCCAGATAGGGAAAGTTCCACCCATTGAAAGTAGTCGTTTTGACCCTGCACCATAGGGCAGTCTCAGCCAGTGCCGGCTTGAAGGGCAATCCGGACACACGGGTTCCGGCCAGATTAGCTCCAGTGATTATTGATGAGAGACCTGTGTGCTCAATCGGCAGTCTGCCAGTCTTCTCCGTGAGGTTGCTATCTGATCCTTTCACAACATGCCTTGACAGCAGGCAATCAATATGCTGGGTGGCATCTGGATAAACGGCATGTTTCTCGACGGACCGAATGGTACCATCGCAGAGGTACCGGCGGCACTGATGCCGTTCGCTTAGATTGGCCGGCTGGGTTCCGCATGAAGTTGGAGAGTTGGAGGGACCTAGCCAGCCTCCACATTGCGGCGGCATGCCGCTTCGACCCGCCACCCGATAAGATAAGTAATGTCCTGGCTAGCGTGGATCTGCAAACACGCCAAACACCGCTATGACACCACCATTCCAACGCTCGAGGTGCGCAAATCATATATACTCGCGTATGTCACGGCAGCTCCTCACAGGCTCACAATGCCGCCTCGAATATCATTGGCACCGTCTCGAGCCCTGTCGTCGCCATTGACACGCTGTGTGCGCCTGCAGCCCCAGCGGAGGTTTCTCTCGAGCTCCGCAGATACACCAGAAGTCTACGATGTCGTCTGTGTAGGTGGAGGCCCGGCTGGCCTCAGTCTACTTACGGGTCTAAAAGCATCGCCAATTACCAATGGATTGAAAGTTGCACTTATCGAGGGCCAGGATTTGCACAAGAGCCGGCTGGCGCAAGACGCCAGCTTGGAGACCTTCTCGAATAGATGTAGCTCCCTCACACCGGCTTCCGTGAGAAACCTGCAGGGTGCGCACGAGCATGTGGATCCTTGAATCATAGAATTGTCTAACATATGCTGTGTAGAGATTGGAGCGTGGGCCCATGTCAACCAGCCTCGAGTACAGCCATACCAGGAGATGCAAGTATGGGACGGCGTGAGCGGAGCACGCATATCCTTTGACTGGCACACCGCAAAGCCTCTCCCTACTCCCCGCAATCCCGCGCAGCCGACGACCATTGCATACATGATTGAGAATGTCAACACTGTCACTGCCCTGCTGAGCCGGCTTGAAGAGCTCGGCGGTGTCGATTTCTACACATCTACCAAAGTCAATTCGATAGACCTGGGCACCGATACGGATAAGATGGACTTTTCTTCCTGGCCGATACTCACATTGTCAAATGGGAAGTCCCTCGCGGCGAGGTTGTTGGTAGGCGCCGATGGTGCGAACAGTCCAGTTCGGACATTTGCAGGCATTGAGTCGCGAGGATTCGATTACAATAGACATGGAGTTGTAGCCAGCCTGAAGCTTGAAGGCCAGGGCTGGGGAGGGTCGGATCACAAGATTGCGTACCAGCGGTTCTTGCCGACTGGACCAATTGCTATGCTGCCATTGCCTGGTAACATGTCGACGCTTGTATGGAGCACAACGCCGGAGCGTGCCGCCAAGCTCAAGGCACTGTCGCAGCAGGAGTTTGTTGCCATGGTCAACGCAGGCTTCCGACTGTCGCCCACTGATCTCGAGTACTTGCACACACTATCGTCGGGACATGAAGAAGAAGTTGCGTGGCGAGAGAAGCACACACCTGTCGACGAGCACGCAATCCCCATGCGGGTGACCAACGTACAGGCCGGCACTGTTGCATCCTTTCCGCTTCGTATGCGACATGCAGACACTTACACGGGCGAACGAGTCGCACTAGTCGGTGACGCTGCGCATACCATACATCCGCTTGCAGGCCAAGGCCTCAACCAAGGACAGGGCGATGCAGCAGCACTTGTCCGAACAATATCGTATGCTGTTCAGACTGGTCAGGACATTGGATCAACGTTAGCATTGGAAAGCTACAACAGCGAACGATACGCGGAGAACAATGCCATGCTGGGCGTATGTGACAAGCTGCACAGGCTCTATAGTGTAGAATCAGGGCCACTCGTAGGACTACGAAGCCTAGGCTTGAGAGCTGTAGATGCCATGGGCCCACTCAAAGGCTTCTTCATGAGCAAAGCAGCCGGCGGATCATGAACCCCCTCAAAACCAAAGATTTGTTGTACTTTTATCTTCTACTGTACATCGTGTATACATATCTACATAACCTGACAAAAAATCACCAAAAATCCAAAACAAAAGAAAAAAGAAACCCCGAAGAACCATCCTCCACCCGTCCCCATGACCCGAAAGCAGAAGCATAAAATCCCTAAAGTCAGCATTCTTTGTCTGAGGTATATGATAAATCGTATCATAAATCCACTTTTTGCCCTTTTCCTTTTTTTTCTTTTCCTTTTCATCCCTCATGCATTTGGACCCCCCCTGTAATATATACCTCCATGCAGTCTAGCCCCCCACTATCCCTATCCCACAAACATGCGCGCATGCATATGCCCCACTACCCACCTCTCACGGCAGGAATTCCGCCAGTAAGAAGCATACGTATGCACGCATCTCGCGGCGAAGCTGCCCTTGCGCTTCCCTTTTTTTTTGCCTCCAAACGTGAGACTTAGGTAATTTAAGCTTAAGCTTTTTTTGCGTCTGCGTCTTTGCCTCCTGCCCGTTCCTACTACTCCTCGCCCCCCCCCCCCCCCCCCCCCCCCCCCCCCCCCCCCCCCCCTTCACCATTCTCCAACGGCTTACCTCTTTTTCTTCCTTCCTTAAACTCCCGAACCTTTTTCTTTTTTTTTTTACACCTGACTTTGTTTATATATTTTCGGCTCTTTCTCTCCGTCTGCGTGTGTCTCTGTGTGGTTTGCTTTTTGTTTACTTCAAAACGTCATTTCGGATCGCGCTTGGTAGAGAGAAAAAAGAAAAAAAAAGAGGGAAAAAGATGACGACAGAGCATGAAAAGGAGATTGAATCATTTGGAGCTAATAATGATTTCTGGATCTTTGGATATGGGTACGTTAATCACTGTGGCGAAGAACAAACAGAAAAGATTACCCCCCCCCTTCCCCCTCCCGTTCCTTTGCATTCGCTTCCATCTCTCACATACATACACATTTCTGTATGTGTATGTCTTGGGTGCATATGTGTTTACATGCATGTTACATGTTTACATGTGCAGCTTGTGTTTTTTTATGTGTGTGTCACATGGGCTAACTCGCTTGGTGCTTTGTTTTTTCGGTTGAAATAGAAGCTTGATCTGGAAACCACCGCCACACTACGGTACGGCCCGTCCCCCCCCTTACTAGATCTTTTTTTTTCAACAAAAAAATGAGGAGAAGAAAAAAAAAGTCGCTTGATACGTTTACGGATAAGCTACCCAGCCCTGCTTCTTACTCCCCCGCACATCTTGCGGTTCCTGCTTTTTGTTTTTTTTTCCTTTCCTCAGTCATTCGATGAATGAAATGCTTTGGTTCTGATTAATGTAGATCAAAGACTTCCGGGATATATTGAAGGCTATGTGAGGCGGTTTTGGCAGGTACGTTGATTTTTTTCCCTTCTAGGTATATGGCTATCAGATCCGACTCGGGAGCTAGCCATGCACATGTTGATCTGCACGGAAAAGAGACCAGAAAAACGAGGACTAACCTAGTAATTGTGTAGGCGAGGTAAACAATTCCATGTCCACGACTCAGTCTAGCATGCTGGAGACGACAGAACACGTGGATGATGATGGCTGAAAAAACTACAGTGAAGATCACCGCGGTACGCCCGAAGCACCTGGTCGCGTCGTCACTTTGATTGATCGGGCGCATTGGGAGACGTTGGGCGATCAAGTAAGTCGTTTATTTTCCTTTTTTCCATGTCGAAAATCCAGTGTACATTTGTAAATGCACACATCATCCTCTCCCAAACAACAACACATGAATACTAAGACCATGCCACAAGCATGACGCCCCCTCTCGTGTCTGGGGCGCGGCATACCATATTCCCGCCCGCCACGTCGAGTCGGTACGCAAATACCTGGATCTCCGAGAAATAAATGGTTACTCAATCCAATTCACGCCTTTCCATCCTGCCGTTAGCAGCGCGACTGCTGCGCCCGAAGAAGTGCCTGCCGAGGATTCATCGTTGCCTTCGACAGCCATCAAGGTCACGAGCACGGAGTCACTTGTGCCCGAGCCAGAATGCATCAAGTGTCTGGTGTACATTGGGCTTCCAGAAAATCCCCAATTTCTAGGTGCACAGGACCCGGATGCGTTGGCGAGGAAAATCCTACAAAGTGAGTCGATCTTTTCCCTTTGTGATGAATGTTTTGCTGATTGATGATTTCCTAGGCAAGGGCCCAAGTGGAGAGAACAGAGAATACTTGTACAACCTTGATGTTGCGTTGCTCGGATTGAGCGAAGACAGTGGTGATGCGCATGTCAGTGACTTGGTTGGGCGCTGTAGAGCATTGGAGGAGGAAATGGGCATTGGGGACGGAAACGAAGGCGAGAAGAGTGGCGAGGTGTTGCACAAAGTGGGAAGCACAGAGGAGCAAGAGGAGGTGGAAAGGTAGATGACGAGGAAATTGTAGTGACCATCCAATCGAACTCGTACGACAGGAAAAAATTTCCGCAGTAGCATGATCTGATGCGCCTGATATCGGGTTTGGATGCATGTCTGCTATTTGCCTCACAATGTAACCTTAGTCTCGGCAATACGCGACACTTTGTAACCAACCCAGATATTCGGGTCTGCGCGATTAGACTGCAGAGGCGAATGTGATTATGAAGCCGAGGAGGCTGAATGTCATCAGCCACAACGCCAGAAAGATGCATGAGACGCTAAAAAGTATGACGATACAAACACAAATTATGCCCATGCACCGACAAGTGCCATTAGATACGCGCCTCCCAAAACGCTGGCGCACGCCTGTAGTCGCCGCTTGCCACGCAGGGTGACGTAACTCTCGTCACTGAGAAAGTCTTCGGCAAGAAGCTCGACCAGGCCGGCGAATAGAAGCAGGCCACTTGATATGGCGTTCATGAAGCCTACAGTTAGTAAGCCAGCTTGACTTGCAGGATCATACAGGGTGTGGATCGCCAGTCCTATGGCTTGGCCGATAGGGGTCGTTGTGCCATAGGCCATTGCCATAAGCCAGGGCTTCGGTGATCCAGCTGGGAAGCGGATAGCACTGATTCTCGCACCGAGTGCAAATCCTTCAAAAGTCTGGTGAAAGGATATGGCGGTGAGAAGTACAATGAAAGCAGTGCCGGTTGCCACTGAAAGGGCCATGCCTATGAAGACGGAGTGAAAAAGGATGCCAGCTTCAAGCAGCAGGCATTGAAGCAGGAGCTTCTTGTTTTGGGCATCTGACTTTTCTGGAGTTTCGGACGACTCGCCGCGGCCATGGCTGTGCTGCTGATGGGTATGAGGACCTGGCAGCAGGCGGGATTCATCTTCTGAATCTTCAGCATCCTGATGGGCTAGTTCCTCTCTAGTAATTTCCAGATCGGAATCATCGTCATCGTCATCGCCATTGTTCATGGACTTTCGATTCCGTGCATCAATGGGCATGGTAGGGGTCATGGGCGATGCAGCTGAAACGGAGGGTGATCGTCCGGCCATCAAGTTGGTCGAGGACTCGACGTCATGGAGTACAATGCCTGGTGCAAGGCCACTCGCCCCTGGCATGCCGTTGCTGTACATGCCGTAGCTATGGCTCCTCTTGTGGGCTGGACGGGCGCTATTCTGAGAGGAGTCGAGACCGAGGTTCTCGTAGCCCGTCGAATGCACATGTCCCGCTCCACGTGCCGCAAAGAACATTTCAATGCTCACAACCACGAAGACAGCCGTCATAGCCACGAGGCCCGGCATGGCGGGATAGCGCTTGTTCCAGAAGTGAGGAAGACATGGGTGTGTGAGAGACTCGAAGGCAGTGGGGAGGAGATGGACGAAAGCGGTGGCTATAAGTACGCCGGTGCCAAAGTGTCGTGAGATGAAGAGGAACTGGTGGGGCACGGGGATCGAGGGAAAGCGCTTGACGATGATTGGGAAGGAACAAGCTGTGCAGGTTAGCAATGGGGGGGTTGCAAGGTGGGGAGTGCGGCGGACGTACCCGCTGTGCTCAGGGTGAGGATGAGCAGCAGGGCAAAGACATGCAGCGTCGTGTTGTACTGCCCCTTGCCGCCTTTTGTCTCGCACTTTGGCCGCTCATCTGTCTCTTCTTGCCTGCGGAGCAATTCGGCATGTAGGATGTGGGCGGGTATGTCGATGAGGGCTGGGGAGGATGGCATGGTGAAGGGAGGGGCGCCACTGTGGCTTGCAAAAGCAGTTGCGATCTGCCTTTGGGAAGATTTGGTGCCAGCATGACGCGTGCGAACATAAGAGCATCAGCGCCGGCAAAGGGACGCGCGGACCCGTTGCGCTTACCAAGAGATTGCTGGCGTCGGTACCGGTGTGGCCCTTGGCTTTTGGACCTGTTGGTGCGCCATGGAGCCGTTCATCTTGACAGAATGTAGTATGTAGTAGTATCTACTTTGCTCCAGTCTGCTACGAGCGAGGGCGACAGGGCGTCTGCGACATGACCCTTGGCCGCGGGCTCGGAACGCGGTCGGAAGCCAAGAGTGACTACGTATCCATCCATCTGCACACAGGCTGGCGGGCATGCAAAAGATACATACATCAATACATCCATACTCGATGCGTCCAAGCAGAGCCGGGTACAAGCGTCCGAGGTGCTGATGGTGCAGCCGCTTCTCTCTGTCTTCTCTGCATGGGCATGGGGGCGGCAGGCGAATCATGACATTCACCACCCCCCAAGACACCACTCGGCCATATGTCGAGTAGCCAGTGTGCATGCAACGCCACATGGGAGACGGCAGGTAGCCCGCAAGTAAGTAGTCGTGCCATGCACTTGGAGAAGACAGGCCCCGTTCTATACATACTACAGACCATGCAAATGCAGCGTTAGCCACGGGCCATGGGGGATGCTGATGCTATTTTTGATGTCTGGCCTACATATAAGCCGGGACCCTGCTTCGCTCAGCGTCTGCAACGGCTCTGCATCCGCCTACAGAAAACACCAGGCCAAACCTCGCCTCGATACACAGGCTCGCAAGCGGTCTAGATCGGCGGCGCCCGACAGAGGCCTTACCCGGCATCGCTTCTGCAGCCTAATACCAATCAGGTCCTTGATAGTTCGCACTTGCCCACGCCCCTCCGCTGTGTCAAGCATCACCAAGAACGACACAACCCCAACTCAGCCTCGTTTCCACACATGCCAGAATCAAAATGGTGGCAGCCGAGCATCGATTAGGAAAGTCTGGCCCAGTCACTCCTCCTTCTCTTCGACCGGCTACGCCTTACTGAGCCCCACCCCCTTCGTCTTCTCTGCCATCCCCAAGACGGCGCCTCGCTGGGTCCCGCGACGGGACATTTTGGCACCCTAGGGCCACGACGGCGCTGGCGGGCCGAGCCCATAATGTCTCAAAAACAGGACTTTCTGTTCGTCGACGCCGCTCAAGCAAAGACATCTCGCCAGGGCCGCCGCAATGCTCGTTCCTTTGTTATGCAGAATGCGCGCAGGAAGAACCCATGGTCGACCAGCAAGCACGCTGCAAAGCAAAGAAAGACGGGCAGCCCGGAAAGCACAAGCCCCAACAGCGCTACCTCTCCCTCGACACACACGCCAAACACAGCAACGCCAAGTCCTCCGCTCCTCCCAAACAGATCTGATTACTTCCCCCTCCAGGACCGCCGTGAGTATGCACTGGCCAGAAAACTCGTCTGCCCCGACTGTCACGTCTTTCTCGGTCGCCCTAATGAGCGGCTGTGTCCAAGATGTCTACTCCAGAATCCTGCGCCTGCTCAAGACCCAAGTACCGAATCATTTGACCCCTTTCGCACTTCATCCATTGAAGTCACTCGAGATGTATCTGACCTTTTGAGGCATTGTAAGTCGTAGTCCCTGCGTCTTTTTTGCGTACATGGGTCTGGGGATACCGGCATGGTGGTACAGCAACCCTGTTTAGTTTGTGTCCCATACTCAAGTTGGTCACGTCAGCACAAAAGAGGGACCATTGCATTTGACACCATTGCCATTTGTGGCTTGACCAAAGCCCTGCTGCATTGCGTTGCTGACCACGAAACAGTCTCAACCGAGATGGCGCCAGGGATCATTGCAGTCGACGTCCGCCATCGCTCCACCCTCATGAAGTCGGATTGGTTTGGCACCGCGATAAGTAACCCAGGCTTTATGCACAGTCTGCTCTCCACCATAGCCCTGCATGCATATGTTTTTGGCAAAGGCACCATTGACGCCATCCTATACCATCGCGCACAGGCAATCGCTGCGGTGAATGCGGCTATACTGACTCCAGAAGGAATTTCTGATGCCAACATTGGCGCCGTCTTTAATCTACTCACCGTCGAAGAAAGCTTGTTACTGCCAACCTTTAGGCTTGAAGAGGACCATATGGCACAGCTCCAGATACACCAGAGGGGATTGCAAAGAATGGTACAATTGCGTGGAGGACTCGGTGCCATAAAGACGAACCGCATCCTCCAGGCCTTTATGCTTTGGTGGGTGAACACTTTTTTTTTTTTGCATCGCCAGCTGAACTGAGTTGGCATGTGCTTACAAAGCACCAGGCATTCGACCGCTCACGCCGTCGCTTCTTTCCAAGCACCAAACCTCTCAACATTAGATTTCATAAACACAGCAATCTTCCCGCGTCATCCCCCCGAATACCGCCCGAACATATCAAAACATCTCAACAACTATTGTCGCTATGCAGGTGTCAAGACGTCTCTCAATGCCTTGGTAGAGTCAGTACTTGTGCTAATAGCTGATCTCAACGTTTGGTTTGGTGACCCCGAAAGCCCGCTGGATCCTCTCGATATTCAAAACTTTGCCTGTGTTTTGGAGTGTTCATTGCTAGCATGGCTGCGGGAAAACGAACATCTCGTCACGCCTCTCGAAGATGCATTGTGCGTTGCGCTGCTGATTTTCACCGTGCGTACTACAGAGGCAATGAAGGTGCAGTCACATGTTCATCTTCTCCATTTTGCTGCGAGCAAGCGCCTCGAGAAGGCACTCAACTGCACCGTCCGAACTGAGTGGCAAAATTGCCCCGACCTCTTACTGTGGATTCTATCCATTGGTGCGATATCGGCTGAGCCCTCGCCGGAAGCCGTCTGGTTCATCCATCAGACATCGCTCGCATGCGCGGAATTCGGTATATTATCGGCAGAGATGCTGCTTGAACGACTACATCTATGCGGCTGGGTCAGCTATAAGCTGGATAAAGCTGTGTGCCACCTATGGGAAAGGGTTGTTAATCTCAGGTTAGATGACCATAACATCCTGCCAATGCATTCGTTTGCTTATATATAATTTTGTCTTGTACGTAGGCTTGCGCCATATTTCGAGGCGCCCTTCAAAGCTGAAGACGCCAACAGCCCCATCGGACCTTTGCAACACCACGTCGCCGAGCCGGATCTGGATGCATGGGAAAGTATCGACTGGGCTACACTCAGTCTGGTCCACAACCACCCAACCGAGCAACAGACGGATGCATCTGATGCAGGAGAAGGACCCGCAACTGGGACACCGAATGAAACGTTCAATTTTGGAAGTGGCCATGGGTTTGCATGTACGTCTCACAATGTTGATATATGCTCAGAGAGTGCATACCTATCTCACAACGCTCATGATGGACGCTAACGGTCTCGGCGCATCGAAGGGTCTACACCTCAACAGCTGTACGCACACTGATTGAGCGAGTCGTATGAAAGTCACCAATAGGAGACGATGATTTTTTCGTACGGCAAAGAGTTTTTTTGTTACTGACGTCTGTGTGTCTATCGCACTGCAGACAACGAGTCAGATACTGTGCTTTGCTTCCGCCGTTGTAGCTAAAAAAAAGTCCAATGGTTCCTAACAGCATCAACAAGTCCCAGTAGTAACAGTACTACACTACCGATCTTGTAAACGCACCTGCAACATTGCGACAGGAAACGACTTGCATCTGGATTCGCATCCATTTCAACATAAAGATACACGAGCCGTAGAGAATTGAGGCTATCGGGGGCGACATCAAGATTCTCATTAGATTCTCGGGCAATAACAAGGAAGATGAATATGGACGGTGTTTTCAAGACATGGCACATTCTTTTGAATAAGTTCTGTCTATTATGTTTGCGGAGGTATCAAGCATATCGGTCTGTATACACGGACCAGAGGATACCCACATTTCTAAATACATGAGCTGTGGAAGACTTCAGGGGTCGACCCGAGCATGGAGAGGACCGCATTAGACTTTGAGGAGAAATGCTATCAGAGGTGGCATATGAAAGCCAAAGAAGTCGATACATGCCCATTAGGATATGGGGTTGGGATGTTCAAGTATATAACGTCTTTTGGGCGGTTTTTGTCAGAGATACCAGGAAAACATTCTAAGAATACTTTCGAAGCATTCTCTCCTCCATCTTCTCCGCTGCTGGCTCATCTTCACGAGGCACATCTTTCCCTTCCCAATGACGTCACTGAGGCGCTCTTCTGATGATAAGAAAGGACTAGCTCCCTCGTGACACCGCGATCCTGGGGAAATCGCGTCCGCTCCCGTGGCGACGCCGCTTTGGACTGATGGAGCCATTCAGCAGCTTGCTGCCACTCCAGATATGGCCCTTAACCCCCGAAGTCCTTCCGTTCACAATCAGATGATCACTCGGTTTATCAAACATCCGAAATCTACAAACTTTGACGGCGAACGAGACCAACCGACAAAGCGTCAAAAGGAAGGCAGCAGTCCGAAAAAGGCACCGCCTACGCCACGCAAAAGAGTGAAACGTGAGGTACCTGGTTCCGAGGATGAGGGCACCTACGTGGAAATCAAAGAAGAAGAGAAGGAACCCAAAACAGATCTGGAAAGCGCATTGCCAGATGTGAAAATAGACGACGATGCTATTAAGGAATATGAGGCATACAAAGCATTAGATGAGAACAAATCAAAAGAAACTAGTGAACGTCTGGAGAAGCGTGCATGGATCAGGGGCAAGAGCTCGCTTTATGTCGACGCCTTCAACTTGGCTCTGGACACTGTTCTAGATGAAGAAGGACACCTCTTCGATGAAGCAGAGACAGAAGTCTTTCGAATATGGCGGAGTTTGGGTTATGAGGTGCAGTACTTGTGAGTGGGAAAAGCATAAGGCGTCACGTTTTGGTTCTGATGTCGACTTGCAGATACGTACGGTTGTTCCTGCGAAAGACATCTGCCTGGCATCGATTAAAGAACCTTGGTTACCATGACGATATCTCAGATCTCGATGCGGCAGCCGAAACATTACAGCACACGTATGAACTGCCTGCATCCTCTTCTCAAGTCGAGTCGCATCCAGGCGAGTCGGAAGCACCGACTGGAATTGTACTAGGCACGTCGTTTACGTTCGCGGATCGATCCGAGGAGGAGATAAGCACACTTGAAGAGGCGTCATCGCTTCTGAAACTTGATGAACTTAAAGCTCTTGCAAAAGATGCTAAAGTCAAGGGAAAGAATAAGAGCGAGCTTTTGAAGGCCCTCCGACGTACAAGTCAGAAGCAAACTGGCTTAGGCTATGTCGGACTGAAGCGTTCAGATTCGGAAATGTCCAGAGCATCTTCCGTATCCCGGTCTCGGCCAGAAACACCAGATGTGGAGCTGGAACCTGAGGGTGAACTCTCAGATGACGCCAACCGTGATGCGCATTTTACGCGCAGAATCATGCAGGAGACTGGTTCGTGTATACGACTTTCTCTAGCACCTCTAAAGCTCTTTGAGCGCGTGCATCTTGTCTTTTACCGCTCGACAGAGTGGACAGAGAAGTCGCTAACAACCATCATCCTGGCCAAAATAGCACGTCGAAACTTCCCAGAGTACATTGTCTCTCGATCGGCGAACATATTCGCTTCGCGATCATTGTTGTTAGAGTACGAGGCATCCATCCGCACCCAACACAGGATAGACAATATCTTAGAATACAGTGGTAGGCCTACAGAGAAAGGCTACCAGGAAATTCTGGACACATTTGAGGAGATATACCCCCGCTGGCAAACCCTTGTCCAAGAAGAGCAACAAAAAGAAGATAGCGTCTATCACAGCGGGGAGGGCTCATATCTACGTCGCCTCTCTCCAGCTTGGGTATACACACGCATCATCCACAAAGCGCTCGATGTACTTAGACGCCGGAAAGAACACAAGCGCGAACACGAAATTGTAACCGAATTGTTGCACCAGCGCCTTTTCCATCACTCGCGGAGAGGTGCATGGTATCAACGCAAAGCGCTTCTCGAGGAGCACTACATGGCAGCGCTCACCGACCCAGGAAAGAGGAGCGTAGACAAGCAAAAGAGGCACTGGAAGCAGATTGCACTGCAGACGTGTGAAGATGGCTTGCAGGATAACCTCGTACATGTCATCCACCACTATGACCTCCAGAAGCGCATCACAAAACTCGAGTTGTCTCTCAATTTTGCCAAACGACTCCAGCATGACTTTTCCCACGTGCGCTTGACAAAGCCAGTAGAGGTTACTATGGAGGGAACCCGCATCGAGCGTGAAACCTCTGTATCGTCAAGACGAAGCAACTCTCCACATCCTAACTCTGGCAGACGCGGCGGGAAAACCATCTGGATTGACCCACGTGAGGATGGCGAATGCTCAGTCGAAGCAATGTGCCTATCGCACTACCGCAACCAAGGCTGGAAAGGGTTCCATAGTGAAGGCGGCATCATACGCACTCTCTTTGCCTACCTCTTCTATGACGTCCTCTTTACCTATGTCCCTAACGTCTTCCAGACACCGTACCAGACCTGCCCGTTGGACTTGCACACCGACGCCTTCTACCCCTCGCGTATCTCAGAGATCAATTCCCGCCTGAATGAGATTTCAAACGGTAGCGCGCCGGGTATCATCCAGAGAATCTACAACGACCATCACGAACGACGGACTTGTGTTGTCGGGCTCGACTGGACATATGACGTGAAAGATCTTGTGGAGATTGCGCAATGCTTTGACGGCGAGGCGCTGGCCACAATATGTAAAGTCATGGCTCAAGAATATGGGCAGAGGGGCGGTGGCGTCCCGGATCTTTTTCTCTGGAGAGTCGAGCAAGAGGGGCAAAAGGAAATCAAGGGCGAGGTCAAGTTTGCAGAGGTCAAGAGCGAGAACGATCGGTTGAGTGATACGCAGAGGCTTTGGATACATGTGCTTTCTGGTGCGGGTGTGAGGGTTGAACTTTGTGCGGCGGTGGCGAAGGAGGTCAAGGCCGTGTGAGATCGCGTACACCGATGAGCAGACAATCGCTCAAGTAACACAGGACTCACTGCCTTTCTTGGGCCCTGGCTGTAGTCAGCTTCAGTACGCTGAAGTTGGGTACAACGTACAAAATCTCTGGGACGTGGATGTTGGGTAATGGATTCATTGGCTAACTACGATTACACGGAGCGACGTACATTCATCTTAAGTATTAGTAGGTGACCTGGCCCAGCCACCACCAATTGAGGTTCATCCAAGTTTGATCTTCAGTTCAACAGCGGGAGACGCCATGACTTGGTTAGACTTGTTGGCGGCTTGGGAGGCACAGGGTCGTCGAAAGTGGGCATGTCCATGTTGACCCAGGCATGGAACCACAACGGGAAAAAATCATGAACAAATTCCCTTGCCGCTTTCCTTGTTCTCGCATCCGGCTGACCCAGCAAGTATGCAAGTTGATCGTATGAAAGCCAATTGTGTGCGTGTGTGCACGTATAGTCCCTGCACGTTTTGCCCATGAACATGTCTTTACAAAGCCCCAGGTTGCAGGACTTCGTAGCGCCATACTTCCAGGGGAAGATATACACTGAGGCACTGTCGTCCCAAGCACTGCCAAATCCGTATGGTATCAAGGGGGGCTCGGCGTTGCTGTCATACTCCATTGCGAGAAGCCCTTTCAACTCATCCTGCATATGCTTGTAGATCTCTGCCGGTGTCTTTGACATAGGGACCACATGCGGCGTTGTGGCAGCCTGCTCGTCATGATCTTTTTCGGATATAGTGGCGGCAACAGGCGTCTGGCTTTGCGGTGAGGATGACCTAGTTTCAGAAGCCTCCGTTGCTATTCGAGCAGCTCTCTTCGCAACTATCTCTTCGAAGATAGAACGAAGTCTGCTCTCGAGTTGGCGACTCAAGTAGTCGTCTACTGCCTGAGTGGAGGGCAGCGTCTCAGGTCTGTGCTGTAGGGGCCCAACCTCACGGGAGAAGGAGCTATCCTCGTGGGTGCGAGTATGTCCAGACTCATATCTGCTTGGAAGTATACGGCGGGGCGAGTGATCATGCTCACGGGCATAACGATCTCTCCCACGGGTGTAAAAATCTTCCTCATAGTAAGAAGGATCTCGAGGATCCTGTCTAGCTGATGAGATACGTCGAGGTGGGTAGTCTCCACCGCCGTTACTTTCCGTGAAAGAATAATCGCTTCGATTAGGTGCACGTATTCTCTGAGAATACTCCACATATCTATCATGTGGAGTAGGCGAGCGGGGAAACCTGCCTCGGAGGTGGTGATAATAATCACGCTGATCGTGAGTTGCGTCCCTATATTGGAAATGTCCTTCGTAACGTTAAACCTCATTACTCGGTAAATACAGGGGAAGACTTACCATGCTGTGCGTAGCGCCACGGAGAGTAGTTGCCCGAAGGCACGTCCCAGTACTGGGAATTTTCTGAAGGGGATTAGTCACCAGCGCTTGAAAATCATAGAGGAAGACTCACCATGCGACTCATGAGACCAGGTAGATCTATAGGACTGAGACGGCCTATTCGGCAGGGATTCGTAGCGCGAAGGCGCGTGGCGCTGACGGTCAGAGGATCGGTGACTATACATGATGATAATCACACTATGCCTTGTTAATACTGGAACAGAAAGATTGATTTTGGTCATATACCGAAAATTTGTTTTATTGCTTGTGAGAAGACAGAAAACGAGGGGGAAATTTTGGGAAAGAGCAGTTGCCGCACTAACTAGAAACAGATTTGCAGACAGTGAAAGTGATAGGTTACTACGTCACCGGTCTACTGGAAGAATAACGACGGCTTTGCACACGACACCCTGTGTTTTCAACAAGCATCACAAACAGGATCAGGCTACATAGTATTATGAAAGATTTGTCATTCTATTAGAGCAAAGTAAAATCATGCTGATTTTGAGATTAACTCTACACGTGATGAGGAAGTCCACCATCACCACTATCTATCAGAAGTCTCTGCGACGTGCAAAGTACGTCTCCATCTCAGCGACTTCAATAGGCTACTTCAAGCCGTTTCTTTCATTACTAGGATATTGACCCCTTCGTCTCGGCGGAGACCTACGGGAAGCCTGATCGCGATTGATTCGATCGTTGCGTTGTTGCGCCAAAGTTCCACGGTTTTCCATGCGTCCGTATTCAGAGCCTCTGTTCGGTTTCTCTGGCCAGCGAGGTTCTGGAGAATACTCCCATTTTATGCACGTAGCCAGAGATGACTGTTGTTCCATAGCTGCGTATACTACCGCTTTTGATGTTGATTGCAGCCGTTGTTCATTGAGGAGTCTTGTTCCTGCGCCAATGGTTGTCCATGGCACCCGCTCTTGCCCATGTGGTACAGGTAGCATTTTATCAGACATCGGTCGACCGCTCTGGCTTGAGCGATGTTGTTGTCGATGATATACAGAGCGTCGATTCATGCTGGAGTTGTCTTGATATGAACTGTCGACCGGAAAGGGCCTGCCGTCACCTCTGGTTGGGTGAGGTGGACTTTGTTGTTGCGTGGGACGATATAAGCCTGAATTAGCGCTGAAACGGTCTCTATGCTCGTCATACTGGTTGCCTAATTGGCTGGAACGGTCCCCTTGCCGTCTCGGGTTGCTAGAATAGGGCGACGTATCTTCCCTGTACTCAGAGCGGCTAGGAGAAAACCCGCCATATTGACGTATAGGAGGTCTAGAAGGAAACTGATTTTCGCGATTCATTTCAGTGAGAGCTCTCAGTTCTGTGACTTCATATGACAGTCTTGCGATTTTTTCCCTCATTCGGGACAGTTCATGGAACAATTCATCTTTTAGTTCGCGGAACAGTGCGTCTTTCAGTTCACGGAACAGTTCATCTTTCAGTTCGACATGTTTGTCACTGCCAACGACGAACGGCCGTCGAGTTGGCCGTTCACTTGATTCGTCACCATCTTCGTGTTGACGCTTCTCGCCTCGGTTCAGTTCTTGAATCTTCAATTTTCGTGGCATCAATACTGGCTGCATCATGTTCGCCCCATCCGGCACCACTATATTACGACCCTCACGAGCGCGTGGAAAGTCGAGGAATATTGGGTTCTCAAGTGCAAGGAATGCTTGCTCCTCTTTTGTAGGCTGAATCTGGACGTTGACGGGGACCCAGTCGCTTGATCTTTCACCGCTCGCGGGATCAGTGATTACGAGTTTGGACTTCCAGAAGGACACACTGGCGTATATCCACGGACACTCCTGCAATAAAGTTGGTACTAGCTTTAAAGCCTCTTGGAAGCATAAGCTCCAGGTCCTGGTAGAGGCACTTACTAGATCAGGGTGGATATCGTCTGCGCGGCAACCGCACCACTGGCAAAAACAGATATCTTTGGGGTGCTGGCCAGTTGGTACTCCACACCGCAAACATAAAGTGGTACGGTTCGAATTTCGAGCCATATGCAATAGCTTTGTGCGGTACTTGAGTTCGTCATCAAAGTTGATGAAATCTTTTGGCGGGAGATATCGCTCCACTGGAAACCGGAGTCCATCTAATGCGGTCAGCATCGCTCAATTCAGATTGTGTGAGAAATCATACTTTGGCCTTTGGCAGGCAAGCGCTCATAGGCGCCTTCAGCTTTGATCAAATGTATGTCTGCAGGCATACTGTCTTAATGGTAACGACAAGTTTGATTTTGCGGTATGGAGGAGGCAAAGTGGGCAACCGTGCTAGGCGGGAGACGTAAAAACAGTGTACAAACGCACTCACGCGCGCACAGACCTTGGCCTTCAGTGACCGGCCAGGTCAGGCATTCACCGTTCACCTTAATGATTCGACTGACGTTACCTTGGAAAGATCGATATCTAACTGGTAGGTCGGGCATGCCCTTTTTCTTTGTGCAATTAGCTGTTAAGGCAAAGAAGGGATAGACAGTATGTGGATATTGTAAAGACTAGAAATCAACAACTGAAAAGATGAATTCCAAGAGAACCTATACATGATCATTTGCTTACTCCCACTACATGAACTCGTGCGGCAATACAACGTGAAGGATACTCACTCACATAGTCTGTACATAGTCAAACAAGGTGTAGTGTAGATGACCAGTTTTGTTCTATTTCTGCCTTCCTCATTACGGTTGACAGCTAGGACAACATCGGCCTTTCCTTAAGCTCCATGATCTTTTTTTAATATTCCAGGTACATAGATGAATTTTAGACCACTTCACAACTTTGCAGGTTTTTCAAATGCAAACAGTGACCTTCCTTTCTTCGCCGTATCTTGCCACACCCACCCACTCTTGCCCACAATCTCTCCTGTACCACTGGCCATGCATCTCAGCGTACTCTCATCGCCATGGTTCGCCAAGAAACGCTTGTTATTGCTTCTCAGCCTCCCCACGACATAACCCCTCAGCGGGCTCCCGTCTCGACCAAACTCGACAGTGTACGTTTCTACAACTGCCTCTCCTTGGGCATCCACCGCAATCTCTGGTACAGGAACATCGGTGATTGTCTCCGGCAGCGGGTTTTCCGTTGGATACTGGCCATCTTCCCGAGGATTCCTTCCAAGGATGACAACGTACTGATAGCTCAGCACACCTCCATTACACAATACCATTGCGTTTTTACTCTTTCCATCTCTCAGCTGCCTCGTGATTTCCGTAAGAGCATGCATCGAATAATTGTTCCCCGCTCCACCAAACGACGTCAACCCGCCCAACACAGTCAGTGACTTTTTACCTCCTACAATCGGCAATCCGAGATGCTGGGCTGCGATCTTGGGTACGATCGGAAAACAAGAGTATATATCGAAGAGATCGATGTCTTCTTTCGCTGTACCTGAAACGCGCAGACTGGCGTCGATAGAACGTGAGATGCTTGGTGACGAGTAGAAATTGGGTCGTTGCCAGAACTCATCTGCGTCGCGGGTTCCCGCACCACCGAGGGGGTAAATCCATTTTGAAGGAGGTACTCCGAGACGGGTAGCATGAGAGGTGGAAGTAACGAGGACGGCAGCGGCAAGGTTGACGGTGTTGAAGGCATTCATGAGCAGAGGGTCTGTAGGAGTCAGCAATTTGTAAAATATGAACCACATACACAGCAACCATTGGTATTGTGGTAGCGCTGTGTCACGAGGAAAGAGCGGGCGACGGGAGAACGAGCCAAGAAGGAGTAGAGGACGTACAAGGATAACAAATCATTCTGTTCTTTCCTCCAACTCTTGCAATCTCCTCTTCGCTCGTTTTCTGTCCATAGTTCCATGCTATCTCGTTCTTTTCTGCCACACGTGCAAATTCCGCATACAACCTCGCATTCTCTTCGTGATTCGCCTGGAGCGACTGACCACGATGAGCACGGAACCCGTTTTCGTACAAAGGGTAAACGTGTATCGGAGCACCAATCTTATGTATTGCGCCAAGATCTTCAAACTGTCAGTTGATGAGAGGGGCTGTTGGATGGAGGGCAATACTGTTTCCTAGATCCCGACCAGTGGGCGTAAAGACTGAATCTACTGCCGAAGAAGGGAGCGTCCAGCCCGGCGGAGGCAATTTCTTGGCTGCTGCACATGCAGATACTAACAAGAGCAAGAAAAGGGTTGTCAGTGAGTTCTCCAAAGTGTTCTTTCGCCACATATACCTAAGAAGTTAATGTAGATGGATGAAAGAAAAGGTCTTACGCACAGGAAGCCAATGCCTCTCCTCCCGTCACAACAGCAACCTCACACTCGCCTTTTGCAATCCTCCTCGCAGCCTCATCTAAGAATTTTCCGGGTTTATCGCCTCCATGCTCGGAATATCGTTTCCACTTCAGACTCGCTTGCACGCCCAGCTTCGTTGCTAATAGACCCGGTAAATCCGGATATGGCCACGTCCATGTTTTGACTACATCGATACTATCGATTGCAGCCTGCAGCTCCGAGATAGAATTAGGACTCGCGTCGGAGAGGGCAACTTGTATAGCTTCGAGCATTAATATTGCGGGTTCCTTGGCATCGGATACAGCTGTAGAGCGATTCTTGATATCGCCTACACCAATGATAACGGGGGTATTGTGTGGCACCATCGTGGCATATGAAAACAAGTACGAATGCAAATTTGAAGTTACACTTCTGCAATGTATTGTTTTATCATGTTATTTTGTTGTTGTCGCGACCTGGCTGTATTTAACGGCGATATTGGACGTGTGTCTGTGAGGAGTAGGGACAGGTTGCCGAGGTAATCCGGGGTAACGTTGAATGCTCGTGCGTGTCAGGATGCAGAAACCTTAAAACCACAACACCATCACCAGCGACTAGGAACGAGATGTTCCACGGCCAGAAAGCTCGTACTAACCTTGATTTCGATGGAAAATAGTCTAGTTGTAAACAATAGCTAACTCTGTTTAGACTAATCCCTGAAGAGCAAAGGAGAAGAAAAATACAAGAGATGTCGGCAGAATATGCTAAAGAAGGGCATAACGATCAATGAGATACAACCCGAAAAGCGAAACAGGGTATGTATTTTCAATAACCATGCCAGGCTTGGTAGACGTTACTGAGATATAACGTTACCCAGTCACCAAAAAAGAGCAAAAAAAGGAGAATTTCCGACACCGGGAATCGAACCCGGGCCTTGCCGGCACTGAACAGTGAACTGACTCTGCAGATGAGAGCGGCAAATCCTAGCCACTAGACCATATCGGATATTGATGGAAGATTTGAAAAGTAGTCGAATTATCATCGAAGAGATTTTCCACATGGTAAAGCCTCGAGCTAATATAATCGGGCGCAGAACTAATCCATCGTCGACATTTCCCACATGTAGGCAGGCAAACACATGGACAAGATGACTATTTATTTTCCCTTATCTTACAACATGGGGGGCCGTTAGACGTGAGATGAGAACTACAACAGAGACAATATCCATGATGGTCTTCCGCACCATGAACGAAGAAAAAGAATGGGAACCATGCACTAGCCCAACCTGGGTTCAAGACAAAGGCTGAATCGAAAACGGGTAAATATAGCAATTGCCCCCTTTTGTTCCAAAACTCTTGTTTTGCCTCTTCTTTTCCTCTCTCTGTCTCTCAGGTCCAAATAGAACATAAATCACCCCCCCCCCAATCAGAGTTACATAGTAGCAAACGGGGCTTGTTATCAGCAGCCCTTCCCCCTTCAAAAAAAACACGTGTAATGCTTCGGAAAAAAATCAGCAATAACAAAAAGAAAAAAACACCGACCATGTGGGATAGAAAAGAAAGAGCTACTAAGATTACAACGCTTATGGTCTCGATATATCCAGCATGCAAAAAAGAATTCTCATATTGCAAACACAGAGAGACCTCTTTCAACGCTCCAAAAAGTTGGCTGAACATGCCGAAACTAGCTGCATCTGAATTTTGCGTCCAAAGGTTGTGCTGTACATGCAGCGTGAAAGACGCGTAACTTTCGACAAAAAAAAGAATCAGTCGTTTTCCTAAAACTTAAACGTACTCTTTTTTCGCCCTATGCTGAAGCGATTCTTGCCAGCTGTGTCGGTATCTGTTGTGGGGGTGTCCGGTAGAGGAGGCTCGTCTGAATGGCCATCTTTATCCTTGTGCCCAGACCAGAATTTCGGCTTGGTTCTGAGGCTCATGGACGTGTGTCTGAAGCGACTCAATCCACTCATACCCTTGACGCTACCGAAGCCGTTTGCATGCTTATCCTTTTCAGGATTCGGGGTTGGGGGTGACCCTGGAGGTGGGGCTGCCTCACCACTAGCAACGCGCTTCTTCTCCTCTTCTGCAGCAGACGCTTTGCTAGCCTCCAAGACAGCCTTGAGTTCTTCTTCTTGCTTGCGATAATTCTCCCGCCTTTGCATTTCCATCTCCTTGCGCTTCTGCTTTGCCTGCTTTTCAAGCTCCTTTTCTTGCGCCTTGCGCTCCTTGTCTTCCTTTCCTTTTCCAAAAAGGCCAAGGTTGCTCTTGCGCGGAGCTAGAGTGGGGATATGAGATGTGGTATGTTCAACCGGGGGATTGTCGGTACTCGCCTCGACGTGGGCGAGGGGCGGTGCGGTGGCGGCATGTGCAAGACTGGTAAACTTGTCGGCCTCTTCGACCGAGGGCGTTGTTGCATTGTGAAAGGCGTGGAATGGTGTTCCATTTGTGCCGTTTGTGCCATTCTGTTTTGGTGTGGTGACCTCTTCTTGGGCCATCTTGGCGGCCTGCTCTGCTGCAGCCAATGCGTCGGCTTCCTGCTCCTTCATCATGGCCTCCTCTGTTGTTTCTTGGTAGAACAAGACATATGCGCATGCCAAGACGTTTTCTCCGCCGAAAAAGTTTCTGACATATGCCTTGTCTACCGGCTCAACCATCTCATCGTCGAACAGCAGCCAGCCCCGGTCTTGTGTTTTGATGATGGACACATAGTGGCCGTGATATGGTCCACCTCCGATGTGCACGACTACTGCGTATAGTTCGTATAGCCTGTCTGGGTCTTCGGCGTCATCCGTGGTGTTGAATAGGCGAAGGTAGAAGGGGTAGACGACGCGATGAAACAGTTTCTGTAACCGCTGCAGATCTTCGGTATACTTGAAGCGCTTCAGATGCAGGGCAAGAATCTTGGGTAGCCGCTTAATCTTCATGCGCTTCTCTGCCTCTTGTAGACCTCCGCAGTTGTCGCAGTGGAACTTGTTCCGCTCGCACAACATCTCTTCCTCGGAAAACTTCCGTAAACAGCTAGTTACCGATGAGTGTTGCTCGAGGTCGACAGACAGATCCAGGAATGCCTCGTCTCGTTGTGATGTATTTTCGCACGTGAGACACCGTGTCTCGGACGTCAAGGTGCCCTCGAACAGCTCGTGCACCCATCCAGAATTGGGCTTTGCAGACGCTACAGAGCTTTGAGCTGGTACTACCTCGCCGGACGGGGTTGGTGATCCGTTCTCTTCTATGGCATTGGCTTCGGCTGCACGGGATTTTGAAAATTGTTCTACGTTCTCTACAACCTCGTTCAGCAGCAAGTTCAGAAACTCGTGTGCATCTTGGTGCATCGGGGTCCGAAACATTTCATTGTCTCTGCGTAGAATTTCGAGCAGCTTGTGCGGGCTGACTACGCCTATACGTGACCTGTGTGCTATGACGGCCTCGAATATGTCTTTTAGCGACGAAAACAGCGATTCGTTCATGCCGTATGAGTTTGCATTCTCGTAATCCATCTGCAGCACGGGACCGGCCGCCAAAGCCTGCTTCTTCTTGTACTCGGGCGAGTCCTTGTTATCCTCGGGCTTGGTGCCTGGAGGCTGGTTAGGCACCCCTGGGGTGGTGGCGGGTTTTGCGGGCGTTCTTGAATTGGGACTCGAGATGGAATTGCGCCCCGGCGGCGAGAGGGCTGTGCTTTGGCCATTGGCGAGATTGGTGTTGAGCCTGGGCAGGCTCGATGAGGGCCGCTCGAGGGCTTCTGGGGGCGACCGGGCGGGGAAGTTGATGACCTGTTCTCGAAAGGGGACTGAGTAGTATAGGCACTGCACTATCGAGTTGCAGTAGCTGGCGGAAGAGTAAGTATTGGCTGGGAGAGCGGGCGCAGATGGGGAGTGAGGAGTATGCATACCATGTGCTTCCAAACTAGAAGAGGGAATCGTTAGCAGGCGGATACTAGAGGCGCATTCGTTCGCTGGGCAAGGCGACTCACATTCTCGAAGCCAAAGAACTTGTCGCTACCATCGGCACGCACAGGGCCGGCGTTGACGAGCAGCTTCTCGAGTGGCGTGGGTTCGGGCGCGTTGATATCTTTCTTAACAGGCGTGCTCCCGGTCGCCGGGGTCAAGGGAGGCTGGGAGCGGCATCAGTACCAGGCATTGGCGACAGGCGCGTTGACAGGCGCAGGAGGGATGCAGGCGGGGAGGACTTACAGCGCCAGACTTGATGCGACTGAAAAAGGAAGTCATGGCTGGGCAGGGTTGCAGTGGGGTAGGGAGGGTGCAGGAGGGTTCTCTACCAGGCGTGCGAGGCGGCTTCTGGGAGCAGCGGGTTTGAGGGCGCGGCGTCGAAGGCGGAGAGCGGCGTCGGGTGGGTGTATGAGCCCAGGTTGTGCGAACAGGCGGAGGGCAACATGGAGAAGAAGCGGAGCAAGGAGCAGGCGAGGCGTGAAGGATGCAGTTCACAGCGCGGCTTGGAAAGGCTGGCAGGTCAGGGCAGGGCAGGGCAACAGGGCAGGCAGAGCCGGAGCCGAGGGCGAGGGCGAGGCTAGAGGAGTGGCAGGCTACTAGAAGCGCGCCGTGCAGCAGAGAAAGCCCGGCTGTTCCCCACGACCGGGCACTCGACCACTCGACCCCGCCACAGGGACACGGGACGGGGCTAACGCTGCTGCCACCGGTTCTCTCCAGTATCCCTCCCCCCTCGCCCGTTGCCTCGTCTCACCCTGCGACTTGCCCGTCCTCGACTGCAGGGCCTGGGTACATGTATACTGTAATGCAGTACATGGAGCATGTATGCACATACATGTAAATGTGTAGAGCCGTCGAATGCTCTTGACACGACCGCTGCCAGCCTAGTGTGCCCGCCCAGAGCACTCTCGATGCATGGCTAAAGTCCCACCAGTCAGGCGCGGCGGCTGTTGGAGCACGACGGCAAGTAGGCATGGCGCTTGTTGGCGGCTGTCGCGAGATCGCCATTGGAGACAACGGCCATGCGTCTAGCGTCTTCCCGCACGCTGGGCACGACCAGGGCTCCGATGGCCTTTTTTTGTTTTGGCAGTTGACGTCAGGACGAGACAGATATAGTGCTCGCAACATGCAGGTGTAAGTGGTATACGTCTCGTCACGTGCCATGACTAACAAGTACACAAACAGCAGCTGCTAGGCGGAGCGTGCCTTCCCCAACATATCCCGCATACCATGCATGCACTGCCGAACTGTGGCGTAGACGCCCATCACAAGTGGTCTGACAACTGACAACCATCTCGCGTCGCTGCCCTTACCTAAAAATAGCCCTCTGCGAGGTCCAATATCAATTATTATCCCGCCTGCCCAACCACCACAACAACAAGGATACGGGCCTATCTACAAACGCCTGCAAATGCAAACGGCGCTCCTATACACTTACATAACACATAAAATGATACAACACGAAAACATCAACCACTCCACCTTCACAGCCTGCGCAGTCGCTTGCCAGCCCCCAGCTCAATCGCCGTGCGGCTGTTGAGCATCACCTCCTCATTGCCCCCCTCGGGCGGGTGAGCTTGAATGTACTCCCGCCGTATGCGTGCTGCCTCCTTGTCCCAAGTAGCAACCCGCTCCTTGAACTCGACTGCACTTGCCGTCGCATCTTCTCGCGCGTTGCTAGCCTGATCCAGATACGGCTGCTTGACATGCTGCTCTGCCGTGCGCCATTTTAACCCTACTGCGTTGCGAATCTCTTGCTTTGGTGCTTTGGCATCAGCATTGCCACTCTTGACCCGGTGCGCCTCATCACACTCTTGCTTGCAAATATACCAAAAGTCTTTCGTGAACAACAGAAATGGGTTGACGCCTGCCCGCCCGGGCTTGATTGGTCGTTCGCCAATCTGCTCCAAAATGGCCCCAATAATGGCCGCTTCGTAGTCTTCATCGCGCTGCACACGCCCACTCTTGTTCTCTCGCCCTGGTCCCACAGCCGGTTCAAATCGCCGCTTCGACTCTGCCGTCGGCGTCGTCGAAAATTCGGCCTTGATCGCTTTCTTCTCCACAAGCGGACTGGCTATCTCAATCGGCCCTAGTACATTCTCGGCAACCTCAGCTGCCACTCGGAGGCCTGACAAGTACGCCCCGTGCACAGTCGCAGGATGTGTGCCGCATGTTGCTTCTCCAGCAAAATGCAGCGGGCCGTGTGGCCGTGCCATGACATCGTAGTCACCCGTCTGTGTCTTTGGTCCCACGTATGAGTAGCTGCCTCGAGCAAATGGATCCTTCTTCCACCGCGTCACAATCGCCTCAGACGGAAGTGGGACAGTGTTTGGCGCAAACATTGCGTCGAGCCGATCCGTCACTTCTTTGACAAGCTGGTCGTCTGACGTCGCCTCGGCGTAGTGCGCAGCATCGCCTGCCATGAGCGCTACTAGTACCGGCTTTCCGCTCGTCTTTATACAGTTCCAAAACAGATAGAACCGTCCTCGTTTCGAACAATACTCTTCTGGTCGCATACTGCCCTCGCGCTCAGCCTCGTTGAGCAGTCCAAACATGTCTCGATCCGGTTCCCAAAAGGCTTTCTCATACACGAGGATAATCTATTCATGTCGTGAGAAAGCGCACAGTCGGCAGAATAGAGAGACCCACCTTGTTCAAAAGTCCAAACCCCATGCGTTCAATCACATCCTGCTTCCAGCTAGGAAGTGGGGGCTCGAACTTGATAGATCCTGATTTCAGTACCCCCAGGGGTGTAGTGAGCACAACATGATCAGCTTCAAATGTTTCACCGTTGGTGCATTCGATTTTGACAGCCTTGCCGACTCGCTGTTCTTCCGTGTTGTAGTGGACAGTCTTGATAGCCGTGCTGAACCGTACGTCCAGCTTGCTAGGACATTGCCACAACCCGCGCGGGACCTGCTGATAACCCCCGATTACCTGACTATGCTCGCCTTCGAATTCATTCCCTATGTCCTGATCCCAGCCGCTCAAACTAAGCTGGTTCACACTCACAGCGTTCGCGTATTCGAGGTTGGCATGGTGCCAGCTGAGCAGGCGCATGTCTCTGGGTTTCAAGTCGACAAGTGACTGGTATTGTCGGAGTCCCTCATCCATTGTCTGCCCTAATGTCGGGTATTCGGATGCCTTTGCAATTGTATCGAGGTCCAATGTTTGGTCACCCGTCACACCATCCTTCAGTTTCCATCCCATATCTTGTACCGACTTTGCAGCTGTGACATCAGGATCGAAGCCAGCGCTCAACTGATATGCTCTGCCCGCTAGCTTTTCTATCCCGGTAGTCGGCTTCTCTTGCTTTGTTGATGCTGTGCTTATCGCGTCTGCTGACAAAGGGGCCTCAAACTCTTCTAACTCTGCAATGGTAGGCCCACCAACGTCAGCGGGCTCACGACCAAAAGCCATCAAGTTGCGATCACCCTCTACTGTCCTGTGGGCAGTAGGTTTGTTTCGAAATGCTGCCGCCCGTTCGAGTACATCGTTGTACAGCTTCTCCACCAGTATGTCTTGACTTCTCTCGACAACCGTGCCATCGTAATCGTAGAGTATCGTATTGTCTCGTAGACCATGATAAGGCAAACCCAACTGGCCTCGGATTATCGCATTCAACGGGTTGCCATGTTCGTATCCTGTAACAATCTGAGCACCCATCTCAGCTGTGCAACGATTTCCAGGTGGAAGTGTAGAGCCGGATTGATTCAAAAAAGGATGTGAATACACTCGACCACCCACACGTGGACGGGCCTCGAGGATGATAATCTTCGGTGGCCGCTCTCCCGCATCTGCTAGTTGATCTCCAAGTTGGGCAAAAATTCCTTCCAGGTGCCGAGCGCAACCTAGTCCCGACATGCCTGCACCAACTACAATGATTGTCCGCCTTGTCGAGGTCTTTGCTTTGCATTTCGAGGGAATACCAGCATTATTCGGTACTTCAGCGCAACCAAAGTTGATGTATCCATGTCTCATAAGCCATAGATATGCCACCTTTGCTAGTCCAAAGTAGCGCTTGTCACGGGCGCACCCTGCAGCTTCTTCGAGAGAGACGTATACCAGAGGGTTGCGATGCCACAAGCGCAGGATCGCATTTCTGATGTTCAGATAAATCGTGACCTGAGCGTGAGTGACATGCTCACGTAAAAGCTTGTACTCGGTGGGGTGCAGGGTGAATGGGTTGAGCCGGCTGTTTTCTGCTGCTAGAATGCACTGCCGGCCGAATTCAGGCCATGACACATCTGTAGGTATGCTAGAACTCGCTTTCATTTCGGCAGTCTTCCCTTTGACAGGGAGAGAATTTGTCCTGCGATGCTTCTTTGGTTGTTCGTGTGATTGCGGAAGCTCAGGAGTCGAAGATGCTTGTGATTCGCCACTCAGACTATGTGGTGTGCCCGCCATGAATGCGCCATCTCTCCGATGCTTTTTTGATGATGAATGAGCTTTCGTGCCGTTTTCGTTGATAGACGTATGTGAAGAGACGTGGTTTTGATGAGAGGATTGTTTTCTCTGGGTACCAGTCGTGCCGTTAACAGCCGAGTTTGGGGTAAATGGATGCTGCAGTGGCGAAGGAGTATAGTTTGTCGTGTATCCATTTGCCAATGTGCCTGGAGTAGATCCTTCCCCCTCGTGACTTGTGCTGGGTTCTGATGTATCAATCGAGTCGCCGTAGTGCACGGACGATGCACTCGATTCCCGGCCGTAGCCCAAGTTACTAAACCCAGGTATAGGTGCGACACCGCCTTTCAGATGTATACTATCATTGGACATTGGCAATGACAACAGATCATCTTGATTCTGATCGAAGAGGTACGAGCCGTCATCGAGCGCGGTAGGATCGGCTGTGGATGCGATGGAGAACATATTGATAAAGATCCGAGGAGGAAAGACGGAGAGGCACCTGACAGGGAAGCCGCTACAGAGCCGCAATCAGCCGTTGGCCGCACAATCGCAGCGATAAGGTTGTAGCGGGTAGCGGGCGGTGTTGTATTCTGCAAAGCATGAGGGACCTTGTTGAACTTGTAGCGATGGTGGGAGGGTGCAGACAGGTGATGGACGGATGCCCAGACTTATGGAGGTCAAGGCACGAAAGAAGCGCACCATACCCACCTAGGCAAACTCGGTCGAAACCAACCCGGTCGTTTCTGACTTCAGCCCTCTCCGACTAGCTCAAACATTCCTCCACGCTCCGTCATCGCGATAATGGATCCGTGTAAAGATTCAGATGGTTGATGCACAGCTTGGCGTCAACAAAGTGACTGGTTGGCCGTAGCTGACCCCGCTCGTACGGAAGCGAACATTGCTCCAGCACATCGTGATATAAGCTTCAGCCAACCCTATCAACATTTTCGGAGCCTCCAACGGGAGCGCATTGGGTGCACATGCTATGCGCTTGATGAGTTTGATCGCCAGCCACCTCATTAAATGTAAGGATCTTGCAGTTGGTCTTTTCACGCATGGATGTTTAGACTCGCTCCTGTTTGGATGACAGCTGATGAACTTATGCAGAAACCAACTCTCCTTCGCAAGCCAGCCTCCGTATCAAACCATACTGCGTTTACGACACGTCTAGAAGCCGAATATTGCCACCTATCTAGTGTACACCGATCATTGCCGTTCGCCTTTCCAACCGTTCATCTTGGCACATACCCATCTTCAAAGTAGAGAGAAAGGCATATGAGATATCGCTCATGCCTTATGAAAATATATGTCAGCCAGTACGATCGAATAATCAGTTCCCCATTTGACATGGTGAGATGATGATATAGTATGAGCTCATACAAGGTAATCGTGTAGGACCTCGGCTCTTGAAGCTCATCTGACAACGAGATTCGACTTATGTGATATACTTCTGCTCCATATGGCATCAAGATACCAAGGTAATCCAGAGTAACCAGTAGCAATCCCGGATTCTTTGCGCATGATATACTTTAATCCTGCCATTTGAACCTGTCCCCTTGGCATACGTTTGCTCTTCACTATTGTATCGGTTTTCTTTTTGGTTCGGCGATGAAACCGCAGACGTGAATTTGTTCATTTTTCCTAATTTCACAACCATTCCAACCTGGCATAAGAAACATCCAATGTTTGGTGGGATAAAATCACGTGCTCAACCACGCTAGCCAATCTCCGTAGGGTTAACGCAGTATCGCTTCAGCCGACCCGTCGGCTTTCGTCGTCTGCCCAGACAAACCCTTTCCCGCGACCTCGCATTCAAGGAAGAAGAAAGATGCGATGGCCCTGGTCAGGCAACGATGATGACGACAAAAAGAAGAACGGCCTTCCTTCATGGACCGCACCAACAACGTCGACCAGTTTTGCAGGGTCATGGACTGAACCGCGGACCCTGATTCCGTCTCTCGCGCTAACAGCATCAATGGTTGCTGCGCTCCGTTTCTACAAGGCCTACCTACGAAGAATACCAACAGTGAACCACATCAAACCAGATTACTTCCGTCGCAGAAGTCTATTTGGCCAAGTCACGAGCGTAGGGGACGCAGATAATTTCAGATTTTACCACACGCCTGGCGGGAGAATAGCAGGATGGGGATGGCTACCTTGGAAGAGGGTGCCGACTACGAAAGAGGCTTTGGCTCAGCAGACAGTGAGTGTCAATCGGGTCCCAAGCCCGAACTGCACTGTTCTGGGCTTACATGGCCATCAGATACATAACTAACTAGACCAACAGCTTCATATACGCATCGCTGGAGTGGACGCGCCTGAACTTGCGCACTGGGGCCGAGAGGCTCAGCCTTTTGCAAAGGAAGCCCAAGACTGGCTCATTGGCCTTATCCACCATCGCCGAGTACGCGCATACATATATAGACGTGATCAGTACGACCGTGTGGTAGCCCAAGTTTATGTGCGCCGATGGTTCTTTAAGAAAGACGTGGGGTTGGAGATGTTAAAGGCGGGATTGGCGACGGTATATGAAGCCAAGTCAGGTGCAGAGTTTGGAACTGCTGAAGACCAGTACCGCGCAGCAGAGAAGAAGGCTCGAGAGGATCAGGTTGGAATGTGGGCCAAGCCGAGTCTGAGGCAGCGATTGGGCGGTGTACAGAAGAAAGCATTAGAGAGCCCGCGGGAGTACAAGGCGCGACATGCGGCAGCAGACAAAGCAAAAAAAGCAGGGTGAGATGAGTCTACCGCGAGGAGAACGCGACATGTCCATGTACTAGATACGGGAGGAGATTGGCGCTGCGATCGAGGCAGTCTCACGCATGGCACCGGCTCGATGCTAGCGAGCAGTATTTCGCCGTACTACGGGCCGAGGACTCCACAAAGCTTCTCAAAAAAACTTGGAGTCCATCGATGACTGTGCTATTGCAGTTGCAAAATCTGTCAATGTTGTCGGCTAGCTCCACGAGGCAGTCAGGAAATAGTTTAGGGTTGGTCGGGCAACGAATCATGCTAAATGTTCTGGGGGGAATACGACTACCCATGAAGCGTGTCCGAGTCTCAAAGTAGTAATGCAATGTTGATGCAAGTGTGCCAAGACACACAAGCTAGTACCCGTATGACTGTATTGAGAAAAGTTCTGCAAGACGATGTCAAAATTTCTGCTCATCGGCGCTGTGTGCTAGAGGATGGAGATCGATCTTCGGCGCCGTAATCGGTCCTCCGCATGGAGAGGTTCTTGGTGACAAGACGGGACAATGGAGAGGCGGGTAGGCCGGTAACAGACTGGATCGTGCGTCTTGACTGAGTCACCACGCGTCGACGAGCGAACATTTGAATGCGCAATGTCAGCGTGCAATTGAAGCAATTCACAGCTCCCCTCTCCATTGCGTAGTTGGTGATCGCCGACGGTCTTATCTGAGCGTTATCGGAGATAGCCTGATTGGTCCGTTGCGCATCATTGGATTTTTTTGGCTGCCGCATCGCAGCTTTCCCCACAGATTGTTCATAAACCTTGAGGGAGTCATTTGTGCTCTGGCTCCGCTAGGGTCGAGCTATACTTCTTCAATTCCCCCCGCCGGCCATCGAGCGACTTTTTTCCAGCGCGTGCGTCGCCTTTCTTTGTCGCTCCCACCTACAACGAGCTCACAGCCCTCAAGCCGCTTGTCCGCCTGCAAATGGCTCTCTGCGGGCGTCTAGCACGTCGCGTACCTACCCTCACAGGTCAAACTCGCTCATTGGCATCTTCTGCATGCTCGCGAAACTTCACAACCCGCGCTGCTCGCCCTCTGACTTCTCTCCGCTCCAGCACTGAGTCACCTGCGGTTTACCGGCAACTGCGGGCATTCACAAAGGTCGCATCAACATGGAATAAGACACAGACAGCGCCCAGTGCCGAGGCGTATCTCAAGAGCGGCGTCATTTCTGGCGCACAGGATCTTGTCGACGTAAAGAAAGTCCTGGTCATTGGCAGTGGTGGTCTTAGCATTGGCCAGGCCGGAGAGTTTGACTACTCAGGTGCGCAAACACCACTAAACACAATTACGCGAGAATGACCATATGCTCATTGGATTGCAGGTTCACAGGCGCTCAAGGCTCTGAGGGAAGCCGGCGTCAAATCCGTGCTGCTCAACCCTAATATTGCTACTATCCAAACATCCCACGTGCTCGCCGATGAAATCTACTACTTGCCTGTAACTCCCGAATACGCCGAATATGTCATCCAGAAGGAGAAGCCCGACGGAATCTTCCTCAGCTTTGGTGGTCAAACTGCATTGAACCTGGGTGTCCAGATGGATGCCAAGGGCATTTTTGAAAAATATGGTGTCAAGGTACTCGGTACTAGCGTCCAGACTCTCAAGACGAGTGAGGACCGTGATCTCTTCGCGCGCGCTTTGGAAGAAATCAACATTCCCATTGCCAAGTCAATTGCCGTCTCCACGGTAGACGAGGCGTTGGATGCTGCTGAAAAGGTCGGATACCCGATCATTGTTCGTGCTGCATATGCACTGGGTGGTCTCGGTTCTGGTTTCGCAAACAACCCCGAAGAGCTGAAGAACTTGTCAGCTCGTTCGCTCACGCTGTCACCCCAAATCTTGGTCGAGAAGTCTCTCAAGGGCTGGAAGGAGGCTGAATATGAGGTTGTGCGTGATGCAAGCGACAACTGCATTACAGTCTGCAACATGGAAAACTTTGATCCTCTTGGTGTCCACACCGGTGACAGTATTGTCGTATCGCCAAGTCAGACATTCAGCGACGAGGAATACCACATGCTCCGATCTGCGTCCATCAAGATTGTCAGGCATTTGGGAGTTGTTGGAGAGTGCAACGTACAGTACTGCCTGCAGCCAGATGGTCTCGATTACCGTGTCATTGAAGTCAACGCTCGTCTTTCTCGTTCATCTGCACTGGCTTCCAAAGCAACTGGTTACCCTCTAGCTTACACTGCAGCCAAGATTGGTCTTGGACACACGCTTCCTGAACTACCAAATGCCGTCACCAAGACCACAACCGCAAACTTCGAGCCTAGTCTGGACTATGTTGTCACCAAGATGCCTCGATGGGATCTCAGCAAGTTCCAGAATGTCAAGCGCGACATCGGCAGCTCCATGAAGTCGGTCGGTGAGGTTATGGCTATTGGACGTACATTCGAAGAGTCTTTCCAAAAGGCTTGCCGACAAGTCGACCCCAAGTACCTCGGTTTCCAGGGTGAAAAGTACGGCGAGAGCCTCGATGAAGAGCTCAAGAACCCTACTGATCGACGATGGCTTGCTGTTGGTCAAGCTCTGTTCCACGAAGGCTACTCCGTTGATAAGGTTCATGATCTCACTAAGATTGACAAGTGGTTCTTGCACAAGCTCCAGAACATTGTCGACTGCACAAAGGAACTTGAGAACATTGGCAGCCTGTTCGGCCTCAAGAAGGAGATTATCCTCAAGGCCAAGAAGCTTGGTTTCTCTGACAAGCAGATTGCAAAGGCAGTTAACAGCACAGAAGACGAGGTCCGCGCCCGCAGAACCGGCTTTGGAATCAGGCCATGGGTTAAGCGTATTGATACCTTGGCTGCTGAGTTCCCTGCAAACACGAACTACCTTTACACTACGTACAACGCCTCATCGCACGATGTTACCTTTGATGACCATGGTGTCATCGTTCTTGGTAGCGGTGTCTACCGTATTGGAAGCTCTGTCGAGTTCGATTGGTGCGCTGTCAACGCTACCCGCTCCCTCAACGCACTTGGCAAGAAGACTGTCATGATCAACTACAACCCAGAGACCTACAGTACGGATTTCGATGTCGCCGACAAGCTCTACTTCGAAGAGCTCAGCTATGAGCGTGTGATGGATATCTACGAGCTTGAAACCGCCAGCGGAGTTGTCGTCTCTGTCGGTGGTCAGCTTCCCCAGAACATTGCTCTGAAGCTGCAGGAGTCTGGCAAGGCCAAGGTTCTCGGAACCGATCCCGCAGATATCGACAAGGCCGAAGATCGTCACAAGTTCTCTTCTATTCTGGACTCAATTGGTGTAGACCAGCCAGCTTGGAAGGAACTCACTTCTTACGATGATGCAAAGAAGTTTGCAAGCTCTGTTGGGTACCCAGTTCTTGTCCGCCCATCGTACGTCCTTTCTGGTGCCGCCATGACTGTCATCCGTGGTGAGGATGAACTGAAGGAGAAGCTCCTCGCTGCCTCCAACGTGTCACCCGACCACCCAGTCGTCATTACCAAGTTTATTGACGGCGCTCAAGAAATTGACTGCGATGCTGTTGCTTCCAACGGAAATGTCCTTGTTCACGCGGTCAGCGAGCACGTTGAGAACGCTGGTGTTCACTCTGGTGATGCTACCCTTGTACTGCCACCAGTTAACCTTGACAAGCGCATCCAAGAGCGTGTCAAGGAGATTGCCGACAAGGTTGCCAAGGCCTGGAACATCACTGGTCCCTTCAACATGCAAATCATCAAGGAGGAAGTCGAGGGCTCTGAGCCGAACCTCAAGGTCATCGAGTGCAACCTCCGTGCTTCTCGTTCGTTCCCCTTTGTCAGCAAGGTCCTTGGTACCAACTTCATTGATGTTGCCACAAAGGCTCTTGTCGGCCGTGACGTCCCTGAGCCTACTGATCTCATGGCTGTGGAGAGGAACTACCTCGCCACCAAGGTCCCTCAATTCTCCTGGACCAGGTTGGCTGGTGCTGACCCCTACCTTGGCGTAGAGATGTCGTCTACTGGTGAGATGGCCTGCTTTGGTAAGGACCTTGTCGAGGCCTACTGGGCATCTGCGCAATCACAAATGAACTTCCGCCTCCCCCAGCCTGGTGAGGGTCTCTTGTTCGGTGGTGATGTCACTCCTGGCTCACTACACTCCAACTCTCTGATCCAGATTGCCAAATACGTGCACGCGCTTGGCTACAGGTTCCTTGCTGCCAACAAGGAAGTAAAGGAGCTTCTGGAGAAGAACACAGAGGGCGTCACTGTTGACGTCATCGAGTTCCCCAAGGATGACAAGAGGAAGCTGCGTGAGGTGTTTGAGAAGAACAACATCCGCGGTTGCTTCAACCTGGCCAAGTACAGGGCGAACGGCCTGTTCGACGAGGACTACGTTATGAGGAGGAACGCCGTCGACTTTGGTGTGCCACTGTTTATGGAGCCCAAGGTGAGTCTTTCTGCTTTGTACTGATGAATCTGGAAGCTAACTTGCTGCAGACTGCAGTCCTGTTTGCTCAATGTATGAGCGAGAAGCTACCCAAGAAGGAGGGTATCCCAAGCGAGGTCAGGTCGTGGAGTGACTTCGTTGGTGGCAGGCCACTCTAAACGGATAGCTCAATGCTCAAATCCGACGCGGGGGAAGGAGTGCTGGGGTGTAAGATCTAGCCGAAGCTCGCCCTAATTGGGGTGAATGTCTCATGAAAAGGGGTGGGATAAAAATTATGTTCTAGTGTATACAGCGTTGTCATCATACGGTCAACTGCATTTGCAGTTTGGAGGAGTTGGGATATTCTCTTTACCTCTGGCCCGGTGGAAGTTCTCCATCGCATGTGTGGCTAGGTAACATGAATACTTATGTAGTTCAATCTGAGCTTGTCATGTTTCAGTGATACTCAGCGTTCCCATATATTGTTCAAGGTGGATCATTGGCTGTCACAATCGAATTGTGGATTTAATAGATGGAGCCAGGATAAAGGTTAGAGGGTGCTATTGTGGAGGAGGGTAGTCTGAATATGCCTGTACTGGTTGTGATAACACGCACAAGTCATGTGAGATCATTATGCCAGAGTACCAGGATGACGAGGACTGCTAGGTTCCACTTTGAAAGGGACCTTACCTCCGTGGACAAGTTTAGCATGGCTTCGACGTGTTAGTGTGACAAACTTTGGTATATATAGCGCGGGGTGGGGATCGTAGGGATATGAACACGCAATCTGTAATACTCTATACTGTCTGGCGTGGACCCCGCAGGCGATGCCAAGTATGACATTGAAGACGGAAAGCTGTCTCATTCACGGCTCAATTGGCTGGCGTGACATTCTCCAGCCGCGTCGAGGCACGAATCATGGACGATGATCCTGCAGCGTGGTGGTGCAGGCATACGTCATTAGGAGTGGGGCGAGGGAAACCGGGGAGTCTGTGGAGGGGCACCAGGCGCGTGGGAGCTCCAGCCGCAGCTGCCATTTAGATACCTTGATTTCCTGCTTTTATGAACTCAACTCTCTCTTCTCCTTTTTCACAACTCAATTGAACCTTAACCAGTGCCAACGTTCGATTCTTTTTCACAGTAAGTTGCTTCTCCTCTATGCATCTGTCACGTTGTCTTGCCATTGCCTTGAGACCTACCCCGCAGGCAATTGGGCTGCCCCTGTAGATCCAAACAAACTCAAAATAAGCTGCAAGTATCTCAGATGAACTGGCAAGCTTAATTTGTTCCTTTACACGGCGTGTTTAGACCCTGCCTTACCCGTTCAATCCCTCCCCCTACGCTCTACTGATGCTGAACCAGATCTCCATAATCTGACAATGTCTTACAACAACGATCGCAGCGAGTACGGTCAGCAGTCTGGCCGGTCCCAGGAGGGATACTCCGGGGGCGGCGGAAGCGGCTATGGAGATGACAACAGATCAGGCGGCTATGGTGGCAGCTCGGGACGCGACAATGATAATGACCGCACTTCCGGTGGCTATGGAGGCAGCTCAGGACGTCGCAACTCCAACGATCGCACCTCAGGTGGTTATGGAGGGCGCGACAATGACAATGACCGTCCATCTGGCGGTTACGGAAGCTCAGGACGTGACAACGACAACGACCGCCCGTCAGGTAGTTACGGAGGTAGCTCAGGCCGCAATGATGATAATGACCGCCCATCAGGAGGCTACGGCGGCAGCTCAAGACGTGACGATGACAATGACCGTCCATCAGGCGGTTATGGTGGTAGCTCAGGAGGCAACTATGGAGGCAGCTCCAGGCGCGATGATGACAATGACCGCCCATCAGGAGGCTACGGGAGCGGCTCGAGACGTGACGATGACAACGACCGTCCGTCAGGTGGCTACGGAGGCAGCTCAGGAGGCGGTTATGGAGGTAAATCTGGACGCGATGACGACAACGATCGCCCGTCTGGAGGCTACGGAAGCGGCTCAAGGCGCGACGATGACAACGACCGTCCGTCAGGTGGCTACGGAGGTAGCTCAGGAGGTAACCATGGAAGCGGCTCAAGACGTGACGACGATAACGACCGCCCATCAGGAGGTTATGGAGGCAGCTCAGGAGGATATGGCGGATCAGGTAACCAGGGAGGCCAGCACTCTACTGGCACGTCCTACGGCGGAGGTGGTGGTCATGGTGGATCCTCCGACGACTTCTCTGGCGCAGCTCAGCATGCTGCATCTGAATATGGTAGCGGCGGCGACTCCAGCCTGTTTACCAGTGCTCTTGGTATGCTAGCTGGCAACAAGAACAGTTACCAGAATGAGAGTGTGGACGAAGATGATGCGGTCAAACAGCACGAGAAGTTCTATGGCAACGGTGGGAGCGGAGGTGGGCAAGCCAGCTCGAACAATGTTGGCGCTGCTGCCGCTATGCAGGCATTGAAGATGTTTAACAACAGCAGCAATGAGGATGCCAAGGGTGGACAGAACAAGTTCATCGGTATGGCCATGGGCCAGGCCGCCCAGCTGTTTGATAAGCAGCAGAGCCAGGGCAACACGGTAAGCACTGACTGACCTGATTATCGAAACACGCACTGACAAAAGTAGGACCCTAGCGCTACCAAGCAGGACGCCATCGTCCAGGCAGGAAAGATGGCACTCCAGTTCTACATGAAGTCACAGATGGGTGGCGGAAGTGGCGGAAGTGGCGGCGGCTCTGGCAGCGCTCTTGGTGGTGTGTTGAACATGGCCAGTAAGTTCATGTCAAAGTAAAGTGATCAGAAGCTATTTTGCCCGACTCGTATAGAAATGCTACTGTAGCAATCAATGAGATCGTCTATTTTGTGCAATGGTACCTACACGGTGTATGGTGAGGCCGAAATCTAAAGATAGACTAAGATTGGTGAAAGTGACTGTGGTTTGGAGGGTTGGAATCAAGGAAATGCGATGGTCCGATGCGATGATCCGAGCCCATCCCTACGCCTAAGCTTCCTGTGACGCATTTGGAGACCGACCTCACACGCACCACCTTGCTCCACCGGTCTTATCGGCAGAAGGTATGGTCAGATATAGCGCACTGACTCTGCACCCATTGATCATAACTGATAACATTTCCTGGCTATTGATATTGTCTTTGTTACTACAGAACTTAGTACTTGGCAGACCTGATTCATGAGTGACCCTCCACCGCCTCGTGCTCCACCAATACCGCCTCTTAACATCCCCTCAGCAGCCCTACATATCCACAGCTGTGCGCGGGATGAACAGCACCCAGACTCTGAGGTTGCCATACGCCATGAACGGCAGCGCGTTGCAAAAGAGCTAGAACCCGTAAGGCGCAAGAGAGCCGCAACACCAAGTGAAGCAAATACAGAGCATGACCCGAGAGATGAGTTGAGCCACTATGCCAGCACGCAAGCAGATGATGTACCTCAAGAGACGGAAGACCACAATGCAACAATACCGTGTAAGACGCGATTCTACGACCCAATCGCCAAGTTCTGGCGTACACAGATAAGTCTGGTCATGGAAGAAGGATCGCTTAGAGACCACCTGGGTAAGTACTACGTCTCCTTTCATTCATTGTCATCCCCCCCCCCCCCAAAAAAAAAACACTTGTCTCGAACATACGCGACTAACAAGATGATCCTCCCCGCGCAAAAGCACTCGAGCGCACTTTCCTCGGCTACCTGCGTACCTCGCTTCTCCTCGTAGTAACGGGTGTGATTATCGCACAGCTGTTCCGGCTACAGCATAGTCCGCATCCACAGCCTCATTTTGGGTTCTACAAGATCGGGAAGCCGTTGTCGGCCACATTTATTTGCATGGGCATCGTGGTTGTGCTGGTTGGAGCGATACGGTTCTGGAGATTGCAGAATGCGTTGGTGAGGGGCAAGGCTATAGCTGCGGGGTGGGAGGTTAATGTGGTGATGGGGTTGGTTGGGTCGTTGATGTTGGGGACGTTTGGGCTTATTTTGGGAGTTGATATTGACAAGATGTATTTTGGAGGGTGATTTGGGGGAGTTCTCATACTTTACTAGTACTATTGTCAGGACAAACGAAAAGAAAAAAGCACCAGTCGGAATATCCAGAAAATAAAATGGTATTGGAGCTATCAACGCAACCCGAGTCTGGAGCTACGAGATTTGTCTCTAACCATGGCGCAAATCCAGCCAAACGCCCATCTAGCGCCATGCCGCGTGATATCGATATTACAAACTGTATAAAGCGAAGATAAAAAGAATAGAATAACGCCATCCTTGACCCACCCATATTTGTGCGTGCTACATGCCATGCAATCATTTCGTGAACGTCGTCAAGCCCTTAGACGCGAATGCCTGTGCCAGAGCCCCATCTCAGCTTCCTCAAACCCAAACCGGTGCCCTTCATGCCAGATACAGCCTCCTTGCCACAACGTCCAGCGTCTACTCCTGCAGCACCAACCTGGCCAATAGCCTCTGCGTGGCCTGCTTCTTTGCCAGCAACATAGCCTGCCGAGAAGCCAATAGCACTCACGAGGACTACAACGCCAGCACTGACAACCCAAGTGAGCAGTGTTGGGCTAATCTCCTCGATAAGCGGGCCGGACTTGCGCACCTTTCTGATTGCGCGGCGGTCCTTGCTGCCACTTCGTGCGGCTGCCATGGGCGGGTTTGCTTTTCGCTTGGGCTTCTCGGAGGGGCTGCTGCTGGTACTGCGTGGGGAGGAGGTAGACTCCTCGGATATGTTGCCCAAAGCGACAGACTCAGGTACCATCCGGAGCGACGTCGGATCGACTCGAGTGGACGATGGCGGGGCTGTACGTGGCTGTCCTGGCTTGGGTAGCCCTCGCACTGCTGCTGCTGCGGACAACAAAGTCGATAGGCTGGCGCGCAGAGCTTCGTCGTGGTCGGGTTGATAGTTGGGAGCTACGGCGTTGAAGGGAGTGTGCTGAGGATAAGACTGTTGCCGCTGCCCAGTTGGCCTCACAGCTCTACGAGGTGTGTACAGTGTGCCAGAGTGTGATCGGATGGCTTGTTGTGCGTTCGGACGTGAGAAGGCGTTTGGTCGCGGCTGAAACTCGCGTCGTGTAGAACGTGGATAGTTGACGGCAGTTGCGTTCTCGTCATCGTCTTCTCTGTCCGACAGGGTTTCTGAAGATGCCACCGACAGTGGGCTTCGGGACGAAGGGTCATGTCTCAGTGGGGATAGACCAAGGGCCTCATTTGAAGACGTCATGACGCGGTCCGACTCGCTCTCGCTCTCTTCATACTCCTCCTGGCTGCTGTTTCCCCCTGCGGCTGTAACTCTGTGTCCGGTTCCTATGGAGAACTGGCCACCGCCTCGTGAGCGCCTGTTCTGCCGCCTGTGTAGTGTTGAGTCGTGCTGTACCGTGAGACCAGTCGTGATGATCTCGTCAGTAGCAGAACACAAAGAGGTCGACGAGGGCCCTGATGCGATATCGATCCATGACTCTGTACACTTGATATAAGCTCATGCTTGGATACACTGATATGGAAGGGGCAGGGCAGAGAAGGCGTCAAGAATACAGGCAAGTATAGAGATGAACGTACCATCTGAGGGCCTGGATAGCGACGCAACTGGTCGTGAAGAAGCCATGGTTTGGTCTGGACGATGCGCCTCTTCAACACTTGCAAACTGGCGGCCTGGTCGCTGTGGCCGATGGTCGTGCATGGCACCCTTTGAGCTTCAAGGATTCGAGTAGTAACCGGTGTCCGGATACGTCTTTATAAGCTTGGACCCTATCTCTACAGGTGGGGAGATATGCGCTCCAGTGGGCCCCAAGGGCCGTGCCGACTTCGGTTCTTTGTTCGGACTCGGGGTATCGAAGCGCAGTAGACCTAGGACGGCGGTAGGCAAGGGCGACTGCGAAACAGCAGACCACGGTATGGAGCTACACAAAACTGAGGCTCCAGAGGTCTCGGGGCTGTGCCGTCGAGTCACTACGGCGGGAGCAGGAGATAAGCCTGGAGTTATGAGCGCGCTGACGCTACCTGTACTGTTTCCCCAGCTTGCGCACGGCCTGAAAGGGGGAACGTGGGTTGTGGTTGTCGCGTTGGGCGGGGCCTAAAAGAAACGCAACCAAAAAGAAGGTTGGACGTGGGCTCAATGGGGCTTCAACCTGAGGAGAGGAAAGTAGTAGAGATGGAGTCGGAGAAGGCAGTCGGCTGCTCGTCCCTGGCCCCGTGTCCCGTGTGCTGGCGTATGACCATTGGCAATGGGACGTGGGAGATGGACGAATCAGGCGCCGCTCATCAACCTACCCTTTTGGAGTCGTGGGATCTGTGCATGCTCACCTGCCTGCATACGGGACATGTGCATGTACATTTCGAGCTCGTCTGCCACTGGACTGACGTTTTTTGAGACAGCCATGCAAGCCTGTAGTCCTTTGCTCGGTGAGCGACTCAGTAACTTTCCCTATCATTGCACCAAGGTGCTTTCTCCAGGCTTGCTCGTCAGACGCCATCAATCACGTCATCATGCTGCAAAAGTCACGAGATATGCAGTGTGTGGACTCGATGTCGACAACTTGCTTCTATTTTGCAGGGTTTCCAAACAAGCAGACATGCTGCAGAGGACTAGGGTACCTAGATAACCTCGACGACCAATACCATCGCCCCAACAAGCCCTGGGGATAGCGGGGGCTTCCGTGCGGAGAAGCTGGTCAAAGGATGACAATGATTTGAATTCGAGGCAACGTTTGGACCCAAGAAATAACATTTGTAGAAATGACAACGCCACATTCCGTCCGGCTGCCCACCTAATTCCCAAATAGTCAGCCTTGTAGGGGTATAGGTGCATGACGCCAACTCCGGCATTATGTATGCTGAGAGTATGCAGCTCCAAGGGCTGTGCATTCCCGTCCGCGCATCAGTATTATTGTAAACCCATAAGCCGAATCCTGGCTTCCATCAAAATGCGAGAAATGTCAGAAATACACTCGATACCGCCTCGGATACATCGTTGATTGCCATTTAATTCTTCTTCTCTTCTTTCTTTCCATCCTTCTTCCCGTCCTTCTTCGACTTGCTCTTGAAGAAGCCCGAGAGGCCGTCCTTGAACTTCTCCCATGGTGTTCTGTTGAGGTGGTTGCTAAGCTCGCGGTATTTGTACATTTCAGCCCAGCAGTCGCGACCCCACTCACAGCCAGCCATGTTGACTAGGAAGTCGCGGTCCTTCTCTTGGTAATGGATGTCCGGGTTGTCGCCCTGATCACCGCAGGCACCTGGCGGGAAACTCATGATTTGACGTTGCTGGATGAACGCAACGTGGGGCCGGATCCAAGGCTGGTTTTGGTACATGTGCTCGAATGCATCCTGTTCCTTGTGCTCCCATTGCATGTGTTTCTGCTCGTATCCAACGGGATCCCACCAGATATCAAGCAACCTGTCCGTCCAGACGCTTCTCCGCACCATGAACGAGCCCAAATTGAAACCACCGCAATCTTGAGGCACCAGCATGTTCACAGAATCGACTCTGCCGTCTCCCACCGGCGAGCGTGTTTCAGGATCGAGGTATTCGTCTGTCAAAGGATGTGTAATGTTGAGAGGGTTGTAAATGTTGATATCGCGGTACGTGACGTCTTGCAGCTGCTTGAAAACGTGCTTCTGCAGGGAGTAGGTTGGTTCCATGATGAATGTGTTCGTGTCCAGCCACCAGAACCTGTGCTGTGTGAGCGTTGGTTGCAGCGTCGATTGCAGCATACTTACCATTCAGCGTGCGGGTATTTGCGCATAGCATTGCGGATCGTGTCCACCTTCTCCCAGCTCTCCCTCCACTCGTGTGCGTAGCGCTTCTTCGTGCTCATGTCAACAATCTCCAATTCGTAGCCCCAGTTCCTGGTATACTTTTTCTTATTCTTAACGCTGTCACGCTCAATGGCCCATTCACGGGGACCCTTCCATTCCATCACACCTCCACCTTGATTTGCAGCCAAGATGACGACATATTTACTGCCGCCACCGAACCATGCTGAGCGTCTGTATGCTCGACGTATGGCTACGGGCGTCAGTACCAATGGACGGAATAGAGGATCAAGTGCTTAGACTTACGTGTGTTGAAATTCCAAAAGAAAAGAAGAAACGTAACCAAAAACAAGACCATGACTCGTTTCCGCAGGCGCCACAGATTCCAAACTATGCCATTGAGAGCCCGTGTGAACTTGTTGCCCTGAGACCGTCCTCGGCCAAGCTTTTCCTTGTCGCTATGATTGAAGGGCAGACTCGTAGATATCTTGCGAAAGTGCTTGCCAAAGAAACCTTGGCCTCTAGGAGTGAAAGCAGGGTAGCCTTTGACCTCAGCACTCCGGGCCTGAGCCGATGCCCAAGTGACATTGTGTGAGGAGGAGCCATTGGGGTATGGACTGCTCTGCCCGCTGTTATCGTAAGGCGTGTTCAAGCCTGGACTCGACCACCCTCCGGGCTGGGGCGAGGAGGACCTAGACATGTCCGCGATACCTGGGGTACTGGGTATTGTGGGCAGGCCTTCACCCAGGGAGCGGCCCGAGAGACCGCTCGTTGTGCCGAGCCTACTTCGCGATTCGATGATATCGGGGAGGGTGATGTTGGATGGCGCCTGCCTTGCAGCCGATGAGCGCCTTCTCCGTTGGCCAGAGGAAGTAGAGAAGGAGGATTGGGAAGCCAGCGTGACGTTGTCTGCGTCTGTAGGCTGGGTGGGTTATGGAAAGGCGCACCTGCGCGGGTGGCTGTGACCGCGAGCCGGTGAGGTAGGATCACAGGTGGTGTTTGGGGGTGGGTCTTTTGGTATTATAGGACAGCTGGCGGGTGTGGTCAAAAGGCGTAAGTAAAGCGATAGCGCGACGAGTTGTTCAATGGAGGCTGTCGTCGGTCGCAATTAACAAAAGAGGGACAGGAGGTATCTGACTCCAAGGGAGAAGATTGGGCGACGGTGGGAAAGGAGATTCTCGCGATAACCAAATTGCTGTCGAGTTCGCCGCTTGGCGTATACGTGAAAGGAGGGCCGCTAATTAGGCTAGACCTCCCCACTTCGCATTGCGCAGGTTGCTGTCTACCGCTCTACGCTGTCCCACAGCGACACTCGGGGGATGGACGAGAAACCGATGGGCTGGGCGGCGGTGTGCAGAGGGTGAAGAAAAGAAGCAGGGGACCTGATAGTCCAGTCGTACCGTTTGGTGCGGCACAGCGATAATTATACGTTAGTATGTCGGTACATAGTTACAGATTTGCATGGTTGCAGGGGACGGTCAATCGGCATACGGACATTGCGACATGGGCCGTCATGAGCCGCAGGACGTTTTTTTCGGTCCCAGGGAGTGAGCTTTACGGTTCCCACCGGCTCATAGCGCGTTGCACAACTGCTGTCTGCACTTTGACAGGGCATTCCGAATGCCAGACGCCTTGTTGATGCCGGCACGTGACTCGGAAAATATTTACCGCGTGCACCACTACTTGCCTCGTGGGGGCATGGGCATGGTGCGCCACAGGGACGAACTGCCATGTCCGTCCGATAGGAGGACATTCATATGTATACTAACTACTTAGGTATGTAAGCGGCTCGTGAACAGGTGGCTTCACCAAGTCCTGCCAGGCAGAACCCAGCGAGCGGACACCCGATCCGGATCCAGCACGCAATATGTTGCCGTTTGCGTATGCTGCGAGTAGCATGCTGTTGAGAAAAAAGCATGCCAGGCTCCATGGAGACTTTGTAGCGAGCAAACCTTGCCCACCAAAAACCTTCCCGGTCGGGCGCATCCAGACGGGCCCCGGACAGCACTGTAAACTAGCGTCTCTTGGCGGCGCCTTCCTCACCAACCGTTGGGCGCTGTCATGGCTGGCCTGGCGCTTCCATTACCATGTCCTGTCGTCTGACTGGCTCTTGTCCATATTTTGCTGGACACGACGTCGAAGCTACACATCTGGAGCGTCTCAGATCTCGCATAGAGTTGTACATTTCCACCCCAGCGAATCCAGGGCGGCTACGGAGCCTCAAGCCCGCAAACATGGCGCTCGTTATGAAGCAGCTCCACCTGATGGCTCCAATCACCTTCACCCGGTGCCTGTGGACAATGCCTACTCCCACCGACGAGCTTTGACTCAGGGAGACGTGGCGGGCGCCTCTGCCACATCATAGGCCAGAAGGGACATCCAAGCAGAAGAGCTATACATATTAAGCCATGGCAGTGGTTTGCCAGGTCCGTTAAAGTCGGCCAAAAGATCTGGGGTCGCGTGTCTGTATGACAGCCTCACGCATCTCCTTTTTCTGCGTGCTTTCACTTTCTCCATTGCCTCTTTGCCGCTTTCTTTTCATCGCCTGTCGCCGCTTGGTGTGATTTCATTCGTTTTCGTTGTTCTGCAGTCGCTGTCGCCAGACAATAGCAGTGACAATACCAACGTCATTAATCATCCCAGTTCCCGTTTGAAAAAGCATTCGTTGACAACCATTCACTCCTACTATCTCTTTGAGATCTGGCTTTCCACATCGATTCAGGATACCGACACACGACTCCAACATGACTTCATATGGCCAGCCGCCACTAAGACCCCTACCTCGATCAACCGATAATACTAGGCGCCCGTTTGAAAGCGAGCAATACACAGACGACTCATACCTAAACCGAGCAGATGGAGAGGAACAGATATTAGTACATTTCCATGATGGGTTTGATGGAAACGCAACACCTGAGCAACAGAGCTGGGACATGGAGTCTAATGCTAGAGCACAGCGGACCATCACAAAGCGCAGCTCACGGTCCTTTTCAGGGCGTGCTTCACGACACAGATCTCGACGGAGAGAGCTACTGGGTCGACCCAGCAAGCCGGGCATCACTGTCGACACAAGTTTTACCAGGCACAGAGGTTCGGAACCACACCAGGTGTTTCCACAAGAATCGGAGAGAGGCAGTGGCTCTATCCGCAAGTCACCGTGGTTTGGCCTGAACAGGAATTCAACCAGACACAAAGGCCTTGGAATCACCAAGGGTACACCGCAACCAGAACACATGGATCGGAAGAGGCGGAGCATAGATCGGAACGAAATCGACACTGCTACGTCCATGACTCCTAGCACCAAGTCCTGGCAAGAAATTTCACCTTGGGACAGACGAATTCCGATAGGAATCTCAGTTCCTACTGACAGTATATCCGACTTTAGCTCCCTACAAGCAAATCGGCCTCGTGCTGGGAGCGACACTACTCTGGTCACACCAAGTATCATCATTACCCCTGCGGAAGTGAAGTCGGCCTGGTCACCCGACACACCCTTCACAGAGTCGGACTATACACCCAGCATCTATTCTCGCTATCAAACAGCTTTCGACAGGTCCAACGTCCCACCAGTCCCTGCTCTTCCTGCTGGAATGGCTCAACGTCCAGGGCAAGTTTCCAACAATGACATGCACGGCTCATCTGGCCACGCTAGAAACGACACATTGGATTCCGCTGGAACTGCGTTCGAAGAAGATGACGATTCCAAACGAAAAGATCGCGTCATGTCCACCAGCACCGTCTTTGAGGAGGACGAAACACCACTAAGTGCCAGAGCTGCCGAAAACTCGTTGGCCATTGACACATCAATGGTACCTACTCTTCGAAGATCGCAAGGGTGGTGGACCGTCATCACAACACCATTTGTTGCAACGCCTAAATCGTCAATATGGCTAGATGCTGGACGCAATGGGGATAGTACGCCAGACGTCCCGACTGTACCCATCCGGTATGGCATGGGTAAAGTAGAAACCCCCACGTCACCCCCTTCGCAAACCAACGCGCCGGCAGCTTCAGCAGCCAACGTCTCAGTGAAGTCTGATCCTGAAAAGGCAGTGAACTATCAAACACCTCCAGATTCTCACCGCGCTATCACCTCTCCTCTATCTGCAATGTCTGCCTCACCGGTGCTAGGTACAGCAGCCATCGGAACTGTCTTGATGCCTCGTCAGGTTGAGGAGCCACGCCACATTAATGTCAACATTGAATTGCAAGATAGGCGGCCGCCGGTGGAGAGCCAGCCAGTAAGGGCAAACTATCCACCGCCTGTACAGCAGATGCACACATCAATAGCAGCACCACAAGTCATGATTGCAACCTCTTCTGCCACAAACGCCAACAGTTCCTCACAGAGCCTGCCAGTGTTCGCCCCACCTCCAAAGGCGGCTCAAAAAGGCTCACATTGGAGCTATGACAACGGCAGTCGTTCTGGTTCCCGAGCATCTTCTCCAGATCTCAAGGGACGGAAGAAACATCGAAAAGTGTGCGATATGACAAGCATGTGGCCATTCGGAAAGAAGCAAAACCAAAATCCTCAAGACGGAGTTCAAGAGAAGAAAAAGAAGAGAGGAGTGTGTTTCTGGGGATGCTGCTGTTGTTTGATATTCTTCATCTTGTTGGCAATCATTATTCCACTTGCCGTGGTGTTGACGAGGAAAAGCGATGACAATAAGCCCATCGCGACCGAACCGAAGCCAGACGGCGGCAACCAATGGCTTAACCTACCAGATTACCCTCCTGTACCTACCGGCCTGCTAACTATTGCGCAACCTGAAGTGGTAGAGGAGGAGAGTGGTTGTGTCGCACCTACCACACTGTGGAGCTGTGCGCTGCCAAAGGAACTCCAGCAATCTGTTGCGCCAAACAAACCGGACCAGCCCAACTTTAAGATTGAAATCACGTTTGAGAACGGCAGTGCTGCAGAGCTGCCGCAGTCTCGACGTGCCAAAAGGGCCTCAAACCCAGTCTCAGCCGGCGCTTTGGTCCGGTCACTGCTTCACGCTCGCGCTGCGCCCTCACCATCCCCTACACCTCCATCAACCGACGATATGAACTTCTTGGGGAAGACGACAGATGGTAACTCGGCTCCTTTTGAAGGCGAAGAGACTGGCTTGTTCATCACCATGAGCGACCCGTCGACCAATGCATCGAAACTGGCGAAGCGTGCCAATGCAAACGACCCTACAAACATCACTGCCGTGATACCTCCGCCAATGTTGGCTTCTGACGGGACTGCAGCGCCTGCAAACCTGCTTCCCTCGCTTTCTGCACAGCCCCTGCGACTGTACAATCGAGGCAAAGAAGACGAGCATTACGGGTTCTACAACTACTTTGATCGATCAATCTTCCTGAAGCAGATCAACGGCACCAATCGTGGTGGAAACCCGGCAGACACGGATGGAGGGAGTTCCAAGGATGCTGCTAAGCTAAGATGCACATACTCACAGACGCGGTTTTTGGTACAGATATGGACTCGCAGCAAAGAAAGCAAGCCATTGTTACAAAAGTCTGCTTCTGGGAGTACAGATGCATTTAAGAGACCAGGCACCTTCCCGTATCCAGTCACTGTCACCATTGATCGCCACGGTGGAGATCCTGCCAAGAAAAACCTCTACTGCTATGAAATGGAGGATGACGGCACGATCAAGAACGAAGAGTCCAAAAAGTCATTCCAGTTTGAAGATCGAGCATTTGGGGGCACTCTGGTCAAGGGCACCCAGGGGCAAGGGAATGCCAGCGGGTCCATTGATGGTGGCACTGGTGGTTGTCGTTGCCAATGGCAGAACTGGCTCAACTAAGCCCCGCAAAGCCTGCAATTTTCTCTCCTGTTTTCTCGTGTCGAAATAACTTTCTGTTCCATTTGAGGTTTTGCATAGCGTTCGGCCTTGTTTTTTTTTTTGCCTTCTCGGATGGATGTTTCCGTCTTGACGCATAACTCTCACTGCCTTGGTCATCTTCATGACGTTTCCATCAGCAGCATGTCAGGAACATGAATAAGCAAATTATTAATACTCAACAACTGGATTTGACGCGGCTTTGAAGGCCGCCTTAGTCTAGATGTACCCTTAGTATCAGTCAGTATCAAAAATGCAATATTATAGACCTCGTTTCGAAGTGGGAAATGAATCGTGACTGTCGCGAGAGAGCTGGAGTGGCATGTCAGGACCCGCTCAGGATACAATTGCTCCACAGTGGCTGGACCGTTTTTCATGGGGCGGCGGACACAATCCATGTACCGCCCGTAGTTACCGTGACCCGAATACAAGGTGCAATAGTCCAAGGGGATGGAATTCAAACGCCGTCCATGGGTCCAGTGGAACAGTGGAACAGTGGCCAATTGTCGAGACCCTGTGAGAATCCATTCAGGATTGTGGCAAGAGGAAATGTCCTCACTCTGATACCAGAGAAGCAGATGTCGTACTACAGTACGATCTGGCAGAGGCCCGTTTGAATATACATACTACGTAGTAAGTGTGTATGTGTGTATGGAGGAGGACTCGTTGGCTTGGCACCAAGACGCCGGAAGCAGGCGGGACGATGTCACTCTGCACCGTTACTGAAGTTGATGGCTGCGACGACAGCGGCGGCCCCAAGATGCTGGAGTAGGCGTAGGTGCGAGGACAAGGGTGGATACGAAGTGTGGTAGGAGCACTAAGCAGCGCTGCACGGACTCTGCTTGGCGAAGAGCCTCGGACTTCCCCACAGCCATTGAACTCAACACGCGCTCTGCATGGCGCCTGTGATTGGCTCTTGTGCATCTCCCATTCCTCAGAACATCTCCGCTGCCTCGACTGCCCAGCACAACGACATGACAAGACCGCGTCAGCGGCGTAAGACGTCTGGCAGGGTGGGCAATGCCATGCCTTCGATTATTTGCTTGGTGTGCTTGTCAACAGCCACTCCGGAGGCTTGTCGCTCGACGTCATCAGTCGTCGGTCCCAAATGCGCGAACACTGCGGTAGCATTTAGATCTGGGGATGAGCACGACATACAGGGTCCTCCTAGGACGTGGATATTGAGAAATGGGGCACACGGCTGCGGGCGTGCATTCGCTCCATATTTTGCTTTGCTCGATGGCCCAATGACAGCTGTCTGTCTGCGGAAAAAGGACTGGGATTGACTGTCGCGTGAGGTCCTTCCGGACCTGGTGGGTCTGCGGAATGGTAGCATTCTCGCCTTCGACTAGCCTTCATTGGAAGCGACAGCATTAACATTAAGAATTTTCTTCGCCTACTGGACCCTTTATAAGCTCTACTTGGAGCTCCTGTAGCTATGTGCAGCTTTGTTTTATCGCGTTCGCGCACATATTGCGCGCTCCTGCCCTCTTGTCTCCGCCCCGTCCACGCCCTGGAGAATCTTTTTCAAAACGTCCAATAGCTACTCAAACTAGCTATCTGGCTGCAACGCCAATCGTCAGTATTGGATAGCGCGCCATCACCGGCAACGTCAACACGCCAGTAATCTGCCGACGCCGCCGTTCGGGAATATAGCTACTAGTCGTCCCAGTATCGGGACGTCCGGTATTACTACTACAACCAGGGCCAGTCTTTGCAGATCCCTACCCACCACTCAGAGGCTGTTCTCCGCAACGTGGTAGTGTCTCAACTGCTTCGTGGAACTAGTCGAGTGGGATCCAGCAAAATTTGCCAATCTTTCAAGGACGATCCGTGGGTTGAATCGCCATCCCATCGTATAAAGGCAACGACCACGGCCTGTGCTTTTAGACTGCATTATTTCTGATCACCACAAAAAGCAGCCAACAACGAGTTTCTCCCATTAACTCGTTGCTCCATTGCTACCATGGCCTCCACGGCAGAATCCCTCAGGGACTATGGCGTCGCTGCCCCTCACGGACCCAACATGACGGGTGAACATCAAGCCACCCAAGACATCGACATCCGAAAAGACATGAGCGAGAACGAGGCTAGTGTTTTCCACGCCCTGCTTCACCCTGAGGATCTCTACACTGCCGAAGGAACCTACTGGGCCGACTTGCCCATTGGCCAACGGGTCAGGTTCGTTGGACAAGTCGATGCACAGGAAGCAAAGGCCGAAGCCAGCTACTTCTGGAACATGTTCAAGAACGACCCTCTTGCTCCAATTGGCCATTACTTCCGCACTTGCGTGATCCCTGGTGCCGGTCTTGGTTTGGAAGGGTAAGTCATCCATGCACAATATTACATCATCCAGCGACATATTCTGACTATTCTACCAGTTATGTCCTCTTCTCCATTGGCAACGTTCGCCCTCTACTTAAGGCTGCTTTCCCCGACTGCTGGGGCACCCACGAAATCTGCGACAAGACATGGACACAGGCTGTCGACTACCTCGAGATTTGCGGTATCATTGTCGGTCAGATTCTCGTTGGTATCGTTGGTGACTGGCTTGGCCGTCGATTTGGTCTCATTCAGGATGCCACCATCATGTTCGTTGGTCTTCTGATGCTTACTGCTGCCTGGGGTGTTACTCAGAACGGCTGGGTCATCTGCTACGTATGGGCTCTCTTCTTCTATGGCATTGGTGTTGGAGGTGAATACCCCATGACTGCAACAGCCGGTATGGAGAATGCCGTCGGCTCTGGAAAGGTTTCGACAAAAGACGACCGTCTTCACCGCGGACGAAAAGTCACCAGTGCCTTTTTGATGCAGGGTTGGGGTCAGTTCTTCAACCAGGTCATTCTCATTATCCTGCTCCTCATCTTCCACGGTGGATCATCGCCGCCTTACTCCAAGACTTTGGCCCAATGGACTTACCGCGTCTCGTTCGCCATTCCTGCCGTTGGAACGCTGTGGCTTGTCTACTTCCGTTACTACAAGATGAAGTCGGCTTCGAAGCAATTGATGCTTTCTAAGAAGAAATCCAATGTCACTGGATACGATGTCCAGTCGTTGAAGCTCACCTTCACCTACTTTGGCCCCCGTCTCCTGGCTACTGCCGGTGCTTGGTTCGCCAACGATGTCTTCTTCTATGGCAACAAGCTTTTCCAGAACGAGTTTATCAGCATCCTCACACCTGGCAACAAGTCGGTTATGACTGATTGGCTATACAACCTTATCAACGTCGGCGTATCGCTGTGCGGATATTATCTCGCCTCTGTTCTCATTGACAACAAGCTCTACGGCCGCAAGTGGATGATGATTGTCGGTTTCATGGCCGACTTTGTCCTCTTCATGGTTCCCGGATTTGCCCTGAAATACTTCACTTCGATTGAGAACATTCACGGCTTCCAGGCTATGTACTTCCTGTCTTCCTTCTTCAACCAATTTGGACCCAACAGTGTCACTTTCCTTGTGGCTGCCGAGGTTTTCCCCACACCAGTTCGCGCTACTGCTCACGGATTCAGTGCGGCATGGGGCAAGCTCGGTGCACTTCTCGCCGCCATTCTCTACAATTACATTGACATCCAGACCAAGTTCTACTTTGTCCCCTGGTTCGGTCTTGTTGGTGCACTTCTCACTCTGCTCTTCCTTCCCGACACGACCGGCCTGGATCTCAAGGAGCAAGAGCGTCGATGGGCATACATTCGAGCTGGCCGAGAGCACGAGTACCACGGTATTGCCATCCACTGGAAGCACCTTTCATGGTGGGAGCGTTTCCGTGGACAGCACAAGGGATACGATGCCAAGCTGGACTACGAGCAGAAGATTGACGAGATGCGCGCGGACTGGGTAGAGCGCCAGCAGCACAAGTTCTCGGAGAAGAACGGATGGGAAAATGTCGAGGCAGACGAGGACGACCATGCTGATGTGCATAACTACTTCAAGCGGACAACACCTGGTACTCCTACTGGACCCGAGCCCATGATGGCGCCCAAGGCCGTGTCTGAGAACTCCTCTGGAGATGAGATTACGAACGAAAAGAAGATCCAGCAATGAGAAAAACATAGGCCAGTGAATATATAGGGCTATGTTTGGGTTGGGGGAAAAAGTGTAGTTATAAGTGGTATTAGCGGGTTTATTTCTTCTTTCCCCTCGAGCATTACAGCGGCGTTTGGGAATTGGGCATTGGCGCTAGAGCGCAGATGAGACGGATTGGTAGATTCAACAAGCAAGAAAGTTAATGGACATGCTATCCATCCCATATGAGAGACACTGTGATGATGACGAGGCGTGCCGGTTGCATGGTTTGGTAGGAGAAGACGTTGAATCGATAGTGTTGCAGGATACATAAAACATCCATGTGTAATGCATTGGTAAGAAAAAAACCCCCCCAAGGGTCCAACGAACTTGGGTCATGGTCATGGTCATGGTCATTTTAGCCATTTGGAAAAGGTAATGACGAGATCAATGCGCTTTTGGGGTAAGGTAATGAGGGGGGGAGGGAGGTACAGGTGGTTAGTACCGTAGAAAGAAAAACAACAACAACAATGGCGATTGTCTGAATCCGGGACTTCTCCACGTGCGCTCCAAAGAAAAAAAACATAAGTAAAATAGCTTAGCTTAGCTTGTGCATTTTTATGCATTTAGGAGCGGATGCAGCATGCATGATACCGCGGCAGGCAGGTAGGTAGGATAGGCACCAGCGGACGGGTACCGCAAACACAGGTATATATATACATATAAAGTGATAGGGCAAAAAAACGGGCGCGCAAGGGTTGGGTTGGTTGCACTACCTACTCTACTTACCCAGTCTGAGCAGCAGGGCAGGAAAGCCATGGGGCACCTGCGTCTGCACCTGCCCGCTTGCAACGGGCGAGCACCAAACAAAAAAAATCTTCGCCCTCTCTCGGTCCTTTGAGTGAGCGGTGAAGAAGAGGCATGAATTGCGGCAATTACCAGTGGTGACTTTGACGATTTTTTTCTATTGTCTCTCCCTCCCCGCGACTCGCGGTCTTGCTCCTTCTCCACGATCTGCGCATTATTGTGTGGCTCGGACGTGCGTTGCGCAGTGACGGTTTGAGTCGAGGTGCAGGCCAAGGATGTGGGCGGTGGGCAAGGGGGGGTAAAAGGGCGTCTAGGTGCCTTTGCTTTCCATCTCCTCTCTCTTTATCGCTATCGTGTGCGATCCGAGGGCACGGGCGCGTTGGTGCTGGCGCGAGCGAAGGGAAGGAGCCGCAATACGAGAAATGCTAGTGGCAGTCTTGATTTCGTAAGACGGGATTCTGTGGGAGAGACGGGAATATTCCAATGGATTCTAGAGCAATTTTTTTTGGTTAGGAGACATGAGGGAAATTAAAGTTTTTTTGTTTTGTTTCCTGCGCGCGGGTTATGGTGAAAGGCGGGTAGGAACTGTGGTACAGGCGCAAGGGGCATAAAGTTTGCTCTGGAAAGCATAGTGAGGGTCGTGCAAAGGGTCTGGACACAATTCTTTCTTTTTGTGTTTGTGTTTCATTGGGTTCGCCTTAAGGGAGACAGAAGTCCAGGAAATAAGGGATAGTCTTTTTGATATTGACCACCGTCTTTATGATTCAACGTGCTATCGCTCGCCGCGCAATCAACGCGTGGTCTAGATGGAGACGGGAAGCAGGGATCTAGGGGAGAAAGAAAAAAGCCAAGCATTGTGCAATTTCGTCGAGAATCGGAGAAGAGGCAGACGACGTCACAATCACCTCGTTATCGCAAGCAGGCGATGTGCTGCGAAGCGAGATTAGCGGTATGGGGTTGACCGCCTGCAAGTCCGGAGACGTGGTGTGACGGCCGGGGGAGGTAGCTTGGATTTTAGCCGCTTTGCCCCAATGTAGGTACAAATTGCAAGATATTTTGTTTCGATAGATTGCGCGCCTGAGGAATTAATGGGCGTGATATGCGCGGCTTGCAGCAGGCCAAGGGGGGAGGGCAGGAGGACGGGCAAGGTATGATTTGGGTGGTAGTGCATTGTTGGGGATCGGCATGGGATAGACAAGCAGAGGGCGTCGGAGCGAAGGCGATTATTGAGCCAGGGGAAACAAAACGATGTCTCGCGGTGAGGCTGGTGAGCGTGGTGTGCAGCGCAAGGGGACACGCGTCGCATGTCACGGGCCCATGACGAGTCCCGAGGGCAAAAAACCAAGTGGTAGCTGGTGATGGGCCATTGACGGGCGTGGCAGCGTTGCTAAAGTTAGCAAAACGAATGACGGAGGACGCGAAACACAGCCAGGCGGGATTGCAGCAACAGTCATGCAAACACAAGGCTGCTCCACCACCAACCCTGTGTTATAGCGAGGCGGTGCGCAGCCAGGGCAACGATCATCGAGCGAGGAGAAAAAAAATAGCGGCACTGCCCCTGGGACACTGGGTCTGCGTGCAGCGTGCCTTGCTGCATGGTGTTAGTGGCACCGCTGCTCGGCGGGCGGGAGGGCGTTTTGCTGGCGGCGCGATAAGCAGCACCAAGCGAGGCGATAGTGGAGAGAGGTGTTGCGTGGCACTGGCGACGACGGGCCTCGTCCGACGCCTCTTTTTTTTTTTACTCGGTCTCCTCATGGTGTTTCTCATTGATGATGTGGTGCCTGGCAGAGGTGCAGAGAGGCTGGGAATGGGTGGGAGAATGCTGGGCCGCCGTTGGGTGGTTTCCCAGCACCTGCGTTGTCGCAGAGTGTTGGCGTCCAATGGCAGACGGGGGGAAGGCAGGCAAAAAAGAAGGCATTCGGCGCGACTCCAGCCACGACCCAGCCGCCGACTAGGCTTGCCCAACGGTCCAAGGAACAAAGCAGCTTCAATTCTTGGAACAATGCTTGTCCATCTGCCAATCGAGCCTTGGGCCCGCGTCTGTGCGCCCGGGCCCTCCTCTCATCCACTGTTGGGGCGGGCGTGGCGTGCCGGCCAAACACACGGGCCCCGCCTTCCCTCGCTCCTGCTGTCACCAAAGGCAGGCGCACGGCCCCCGTCTGCGGTGGGCCGTCCATTGCGACACCCAGCCCAGGCAGGCGCAACCCACGCCTCGAGCAAATAAATAGATGTGCCTTTGTGCCTCCCACACCCTCTCCTTTCTTACTCTCCATCCACTCCAGCATCATCATCATCAATTGCCTTCCATCGCATCCAGATCCGTCGAGTCGATCATCCAGTCGCTATCTCCGTTACAGCCTCTACTCTACACATTTAATACAACCACCCACCACTAACTCATAATCAACATGCGTTTCTCCACCATCTCCGTCGCTTTCTTGGCCGGTGCCGTCGCCGCTGCTCCTCAGTACGACGTCCTCCCAATCAGCCAGATTTCCGACGGTCAGATCCAGGCTCCTCCTGCCACTCCCCCTGCCGTCTCTGCCACCTCTGCCGTCCCCTCGGGCGTTCCTTCGGTTGTGCCTTCTGGCGTCCCCTCGGCTGTCCCCTCTCCCTCTGGCGTTCCCCAGGTCCCCTCTCCCTCTGAGGTCCCTGTCGGTAAGTTTGCGCCCCTACAAATACTCCATTCACGTACAGCCTGCTGACTACCAAAAGGCACTGGCCCCGTCCCTCTCCCATCTCCCACTGCCACCCCCGTCGCTCCTGGCACCCCTGGCACCACCCCCATTGTCATTCCTCCTGGTGGCTCCAACTCCACTGTCCCCGCTCCCTCTGGCAGCGGTGCTCAGTCAAGCGGTCCCAGTGCTAGCGCCAGCGGATCTTCCCCCGCTGGTTCTACCGGTGCCTCCAGCAGCCCTACCTCCTCCGCCAGCGTTCCCCAGGCTAGCGGTGCCGCCGCCGGCAACATGGTCTCCTTCGGTGGCCTTGTCCTTGCCATCGGTGCTGCCGTCTTCGCTTAAACGCATCATGAGACGACCATCACACTGCTTCCACAAACACTGACGCAACTGCAAACAATCTGACAACAGTCGTGGCCGCAAGGCATCAAGCCTTTGCGATCACAACCGCGACTTTGTCATGCATTGTCGGTAGCTGTCTCAGCCTTGGTTGTGGATGTCTGCGCGACCTTTTTGCTTTCATCGTACATCAGCAATTGTTTTGTTTAGAGGCCAATCACGGAGTAACAAGTCTTTTTTGGAGAGCATTATTGCCATGATTGGGTTTAATTATTGAGACGACAGGGCTTCCACTTGGGGGGAGGTTCAGGATTGGCATTACGAATCCGACTTAATGCAATATGTCCCAAAGGGATACCGAACACATTGTTCAGTTCATGTTTATAACTGGTTAATCACCAATACAACATGTCAAGGGCTGCCGAAAGGTTGTACCTGATCTACAATATTTGAATGTGCTTTTGTGATGGTGATGACATTGTCTTCCACTGCATTGTGATGTTTGCTCAGAGTACGTGGCAAAGGGCTTCAGGGTGGAACAAACACCATGGTCCCAGCCAAGCATCGCCCCTTTCAACAGATATCACCAAAACCGTCTTCATTCTCGTAGCTTGGAGGTTGACGGATTCTACACATGCAAGGCGTTATGCGGTACCAATCCTTATCGCTAGTGGATGTGTGTACCTGAAGATCTAAACTCACGTGATCTGCACGAAGGGGAGGGGGGCAACATCCGCAGCCTTGGCTCCCTTTGCCCTCTTCCCGCACCCAAAATCAGCCATGACCCCAACCAACTCCCAACGGTATTCGGCCAAAACCACAGACTGCCAAACTCCATCACCCAACAATACCCACCCGAACCCCCATCTCCTCGTAATCGCTTACTCCCTTTTCCCCCCCTTACCTTGGATCCAAGTGAGACACGCAGCGGGTAGCCCCGAACCATAGCGGGGGGGAAAATAAGCAAAGCACAGCCCCTTGGTTCTTAGTCCTACCTTTGGCGCTAATGCCCGTATGCGGAAGCCCCGACGCCCCAATGCACACACTAGCTTTTGCTTTGACGTGAACCAGCGGGTTAAAGTAGGTATGCATATGTAACCTTGATTTGCATTTTGTGCCTGGCTCTCGGACCTCTCTCTCTTGGTGTTTTTTCCTTTTTCTTTTTCTTTTCCCTTTATACATATTTGGATATGAATTTTTGCTTTTTTTTCTCTCTTGGGTTGGTGGAAAGGGAAAAGGGGGGAAGGGGGGAGGGAGGAAAGGAAATGGGCAGCTCAACGAAAATCGTAGGGCGCTGGGAATAAACCTTCTCGACTTATTGCCAAGGGGATGAGATTAGAAATTTATAGTAAGGTTGGGGATTATCGTTTGCATCAATGGGTATGTTGTGATAAAAGCCTTCCGTACTGTATGCTTATGGGACATTCGCGTTGAACATTGGAGCAAAAAAGCACATCTGTATCTTGTCTTGTTTCTTTCTCCCCCCCCCCATTTTTCGCCACTGTACTAGCATGGTCCTTTAGCGTTTTTTACTCACATCCACGTTTCAAACACATCTTGGGGGCGTGAAACATTTATGCGCAAAAAACTCTATGTACACCTAGATGCGCCATTCCCTTCTCAACAAGCCGCTACAGAACATTAGTCGCAATTGCCGAGGCGCTCTGATGAGTCTGGCCCTGGCTATCTTGGTACCTTGACGCCACAGCATGTGCGGCTACGGTAGCCACTATCCTGTGGTCATGACTGGCAACTAGCATGTACCCAACAAGCAATACCTGCACTGCAGGGGTTGAATAACTGTCTGGTATTACTGTGTTCTCTGTATGTCATTTATAGGCAGAAGAAGAAGAAGAAGAAGAAGAAGAAGAAGAGAGACAAGCAATAAACAACATCCAATCATTCAAAAGACATTTCACGCAAAGAAACAATGTCCTGGCAAACAGAGGGTATCATTCTTCTCCTGCTAAACTAACCTGTCTAGCCTGTCCATCACCTCGCCTCAATGACATGTGTAAGAAGCTGACCCAAGGGGTTTAGCCCCTCGTCTGCCGTCAAAATGCGCTTTGGTATCTCGAATTCGACTTCTGGCTCCTTCTTGAGATCGCGGTCTAGTTCAACGTCGAGGAGCTACAAGGGCTGTCAGTATCGAGCATATCACAAAAGACAAAACCATAAGACTTACTGCAGTGTAGGAATGATCCAAAAAGTCCTCTAGGTTGTATGATCGTTTTGTAAATTGCTCAGAGATAATCTTGGCGAGTGTAGCAACATTGGGGTGGTAATGCGATTGCAGAGCTACCAACTCCCACACGCTGCTCTCAATAGCATTGGTCAGAAAAGGGTCCGCTTCATCCATATCAAACGGGTCATCCATGCCCTCTGCTTCCACCTCCTCCTTGAGTTCCGGATCCCGAATCTCGCGGTGCATCATAAATGTACACGCAGGATGGCGTTTGAACATGTTGTACACCCAGGGTATTACAACCACAATACCCGCTGGCGGTCCGTGGAGCGCCAAGCGCGACAGACGCTTGATGAAGCTTGCGACCAGAGTAGCGGGCAAGTGCGACGAGGACATGAAGGTGTCGAGGAGGCGGAAGAAGCGTGATCGGTGCTTCGAGTGTAGGAGACCGTCATCAAGAAGCGAGTAGAGTTTGTAATAAAAGGATGGGTAGTCAAGGTTCTTCTCTGAGATAAGGTAGTAGATTCCTGACAGTGCAAGTAGCGATGTTGCACCGCCCACGTTGTACGAGTCGGTCAAAAAGTCTGACAAGATTTCAGGCTGCTGGAACCAAGGCGCAATCTGGTAGGAGAAGGTGGTCAAGATAGTTTTTCGCTGCTCCTTTGAGAGCCCTGTGCGCATCGTCGCCAACCACGCTGCTTGGGCCTTCTCCTTGTATGCCTGAAGAGATGGAATTGGGCTCTTTCCTTGTACCTCGACGTAAAAATTCTGAATCTCGGCTTTGGATTTGGGGACTTGGTCGAGGGTGGAGAGTAGGGACATGCTGTTTGCCGCTACGAGTTGCTGGGTGGTAATGTCCAGGTCTTCGTCAAGTGTTTTTCTGAGTATGTTAATACGTGGTCTTCACGTTCAGGCATGTATGCACTCACTTGATAGTTTGGAATGTCTGATATCGAATATCATCAAACTGCTTGAGGTACTTCTCCGCAAACTCCTCGCGGTTTAAGTCGTCTAAGGGGAGGTGTAGTAGAACTTCGACAAGACGAGGCAAAGGGCCGTTCTTGACCTTGTAATCTTTCTGCGACTTTGCCTCCTCCTTGACCAATCGCATCAGCAGTGTCAAGGCTACCGACTGCTTTGGAGGGTGCTCGCTGCGGAGGAAGTCGTCTAGAAGCATATTACAGAGCTCCCGGTAGCGCTCCTTGAGCCATGATACAATAACACCCTCTGCCTCGCTCATACCCTTGCTCTTCACCATGTCGCCCGTGACGAGCAACCGCGAGAAGACTCGGCATAGTGCAACAGCTGCCAGTATTGGGCCCTCATTCTCGGCGTCTGACTGCTTGGCTCGCTGCAAAAGAGTGGCAATGTTGTTGTAGTGCTTTCGCGACTCGAGAATCTGGGCTTCGAGCTGTACGATTTCGGATTGTAGGTCGTCGCCGTCTTCGCTGGAGGACTTGCGCCGGCTCTTCGACTTGGATTCGCTGCGCTCTAGCTTGCTTGGGTCCCTTTTTCTCTTGACCCCAGACATTGTCGCAGATTTTGTACCCGCCATCTTCGTCTGAAGCTCGCTGCTTCGCGTGGTGTGGAATGACGTGCAGGCGCAAAAAAGTTGTCGATGCCAAAAAGTCAGGCCCCGGCCGGGCGAAGTTCGGTTAGCGCATCGGCGTCGGTGCTTGGCTCAGGTTTGGTACGCAACATCACGAAAAGCTAGCTCTCGACGACGACCAGCACCCCCAACTGCACCCCCTCATCAGACAGCCATGGCCTCACGTCTTGCAAGGAGCGCGGTCGGTGAGTAGCAGCGTTCCGATGAAGATGCGATGCCATTGACCCCATTGCTCACGCACAACAGGCGCCGCCCGTCTCCGCCCATCGCTTCCTCTCCGCGCCCTGCCCTCGATGGGCATGCAGGCCCGCTACAACTCCAACCTGCCCCAGGAGGACCCCAAGAAGAAGGCCCAGACCCTCCTCGACTCGATACCCGTTCCCGGCAACAGCCCCCTCACCAAGGCTGCCGTGCTCTCTGCCGGAGCCGGTCTCTCGGTCGCCGCCATCAGCAACGAGCTCTACGTCGTCAACGAGGAGTCCATTGTCGCTCTCTCTCTGCTCACCATCTTCTGGGCCGTTGCCAAGTACGCCGGACCTGCGTGGGGCGACTATGCGCAGCAGCAGTTGGACAAGATCTCGGGTATCTTGAACTCTGCTCGCCAGGACCACACCGCAGCCGTCAAGCAGCGCATTGAGAGCGTTCAGGACCTCAGCAGCGTCATTGAGGTCACCAAGACCCTCTTCGAGGTTTCTAAGGTGCGCTGGTTCCGTTTGGGAGATGGAGGGGTATCAGACTGACCATTTTCACAGGAGACCGCCCAGCTCGAGGCCCAGGCTTTCGAGCTCGAGCAGAAGACTGCCATCGCCGCCGAGGCCAAGTCTGTCCTCGACTCGTGGGTCCGCTACGAGGGCCAGGTCAAGCAGAGGCAGCAGCGCGAGCTTGCCGAGTCCATCATTGCCAAGATTGAGAAGGAGCTCGAGAACCCCAAGACTCTCAAGCAGATTCTTGACCAGAGCGTCACTGACGTTGAGAGTGCGTTTTGAACCAAAAGTATAGATTCTTGTGTCACATGCTAATGATAATATGTAGGGATTGTCTCGCAAAAGGCATAAGCGACCTAGCGCATCGAGCAGCCAAGTATATCAAATGTTAGACCAATATGTGCAATAGTCGGACTCATTCAATGTAGAGCACCCTAGGCTGGGGAAATGGCCCAATAAATCTGATTGCGTCTTGAATGCCTATGCCCACTTTTGATTGTTTGTGTGTCTTTTTCGGAGATGAGCGATGGGGTTGATTGAATCTTGGTCAAAGTTCCTCTGGGTGGGGCTTTGCTAGTCTTCTTGTAACCTGAACGTTTGATTGACTGACTTGACTACTACCCCATTACCACTAAAACATTACCACACAATGATAGGCAATTCCCACGCGATCCAAACACATGCACAAGCCAGGCATTATTCACATCCATATCAGATAATAGCCAACAGGTTCCGAGAAGAAGAAGAGGAGGAGGAGGAGGGGGGGGGAGGATAATATGACCACAAGCTGCCAAGAGCGGGAAGGGGGGAGACCAGTTCACCGTACCCGCACCAGAAATGAGCAACTCCAAGCCATGCCAAGTCTGCTGTTGCCATGCCCAAACGACAAAACCCCTCTCTTTCTTGTTCTCTGTACCCCCTTATTTCAAGGTATGACGAGGTTGTACAAGTCAAGTGCAAGGGGAGGGGGAAGAGCGATACATGTTGACCAATCGATTGATGCCTTGTAGATTGGGGGTATTATAGCAGAGAAAAGGGGGGGGGTATGTATTTTGAGTGGGTTTAGGTCGCGGGAGAGAGAGAGAGAGAGAGAGAGCGGGTAAACAATAAAAAATAGTAGTAGTAGTAGTAGAAGAAGAAGCAGACTACGACAAGGCCAGTAAAGGTTGTGGTAAGAGAAAGGGTATCGTTGGAATGTGATATGGTAAAGGGAGCGGGCGCGGGAATAGGTAGCAGCCAAGCTACGGCCACCAGCCCATTCTCTTGTAGCTCTCAATGACCTCCTCGACCTTCTCCCTCGTGCACTTCTCCACATTGTATCTGGTGTGGTGTTAGTATGTTGTTGGGTTACTACTCATTTGGCAGCTACGCCAAGGTGGGGGGTGGGGTAGCTTACTTGAACCCGGTTTCTTTCTCGAACAGGCTACCATCCATGCACAGATCCGCGTCTTTAAGCAGCTCCTTTTCCATGTAAGGCGTCAGCGGTGTAGATTGGCTGATCCCAGCCTTTGACTGCAGCTCTGCCCAGGGGTCTAGTGTTTCTTCGTTGACCTCGTCGACGACATGGTCGAGGTTTAGTCGTGCAAAGGCGGAGATGAGGGTGCCGTGGAAGCCAGTCTTGATGTTGAAAATCTCGCCCATGAACTCGGCCGTGTGTTTTTGTGCTACAAGTATTGTGAGTAATGGAGACCAAGGTAGAACACAAGCACCAAGGAGTGAAACGTACACGTATTTCCATGGTCCACAATGTTGAAAATGGGTGGCGGTCGGCGGGCGGTCGGTCCCTTGACATACCACTGCGCACCATGCCACAGAGCCCTTGTGGCGTCCTCAATATGCACCAAGTTTGTCTTCATGTCTTCCTTCCAGAGGAAGCGCATCTCCTTGCCCATGCTCTGGTATACTCTCGCCATGCACAGCGCCGTGCTGAAAAACTTGCTCGTGTAGGGGCCATAGACGTGAGCCATGCGCATAATCATAAGGTTCAAGCCCTCAATCTTGGCCAGGTCCTCCTCGCCCTTGAGCTTCCACTTTGCCAGATTTGACCAGGGTTTCGTCTTGTCAGTCTCCTTGTGGGGTATGTTCTCTGGCTTGTAGACCATGCCGGTACTCAGCTCAACGAAGCATTTTACTTTGCGCTTTGCAGCCTCGCGGCCAATGTTCATGGAGAGGCCATAGGAGCGGAGTTCATAAACTTTTTCCTCCTGAGAGAAGCGTGTCTCGCCACCGCAGTTGAATACATAGTCGAACTCACCACCACCCTCACGATCGAATATTCGGGGTAGGGATCCTGGAGGGACAAGTGTCAGTCTCGAATTGCCTTGTGGCCAGCATGTTTTGAAGGGGGGTGAGGATTGTGCGTATGTCTGTGTCATGGATAGTTGTGTAGGTGGTGAGCAAGGGATACGCACGTTCTTGTGCCGCGTCCGCCTGGATGAAGCGCTCCCTCGAGCAGGCGTCCTTGAACTCTGGGGCCAGCCACGCCAACTCTGGCAGATGTTTGTCGACGATGCGTAATTCGGAAGCGAGGTTGTTGTCGTAGATGTACTTGCATAGGTGTCGTCCGGTATAACCTGGAACGGGTTTGTTAGTCCTCTCGCGTCTTATCTCTGGCCGTGGGCGTGGCAGCGAGGGCAGCGTTACCGAGTCCGCCTATTATGAGGACCGCAGGCTTGTCTGAGGCCATGGTGTGCGTCGCGTCAGGGTTCGATCTACGCAGACTGAGTGCGCAACGAGATCGCTAGGAGAATTTGGGGCGACGCAGTGGGCGGATGGTGTCTTGTAATGTCAAATTCGGGGGTTGCGGGTCGCGCTCAATGCTCAACGCTCAGACCCCAGACGTGTGGTTGCACGAGACGGGCTGACAAAGGGAGAAGGGTGGCGTGTGTGTAGGCACGGGCGAGGCCTTTGGTTGCTCTCGTATGCGTAGGCAGCGGGCCGGCGTGGGCTTGGGCTGTGCGGTGCGGTGCGGTGCAGTCTTCGCAATGGCGGGCGTGGGTTTGGGACGAGAAGACTAGTGAGTGGCTTCCCACCAAGAGACAGAGGCTCAAAAGTGTAGGGTATCGCGGCACGACGATGTCATATAACCCTGGCCCAATCTAGCCGACTCATTGACCTGCAGCACGAGGCAGTCAGGCCGACAATGGGGAGCAGCAATTCTCTTGGTACCAGAAGCCGTCCAGGAGTCTCTTCGTATCGAAAAAAAGGGACATGGTTCTCTCCCCGCCTGCTCCCTCCCTTCCCCCGATCTCACGCCGTAGTCGGGCACTCGTCGCCCGGCCAAACCAAAGCACACACATATACACACAGACATACACACACACACACACGAACGACTGGTACTGGCCCCGTCAGCGGACCGAGATTAGCCTGGCCATGGTTCATTGATGCTGTGGTTTTGCAACGGCACCTGTGTTGGCCGAGAGACATCTGGGGCTGGGGGAATGGTTCAAGAGTAGTACTAGGTAGGTCACGTCACATCACGGCGCCTTGACAGGATGACGTTTGCCCTTGGCTCTTGAGGGGTGGGAGTGTGCAAGCAGAGGCGGTTGCGGCGGGAGATGAACAGCAGTCAGGCGGGCGGTGAAGGGCGTGTCGGCGCGCTCCCGCAGTGCTGAAGCACACGTCTAGCAACAAGCCTTGGGTCTCATGACAGCCCAAAGTGGGGAGGCGTCTCAGGGGCAGGTTCCGTTGCTGAAATGCTGGAGTCGTTGGGCTTCTACCAGGCCGGCCCTTGCAAGAAGAAACCTACTGGCAGCACCCAGTAAGTAGACCCGACAAGCCTTGCAATGGCCACTTTCTCCAGATGTCAGGCTGGGCAAGCAACCGTTCGCACCAGTCAGGGCTGCAAAAAAAGCAAATGACTGTGGAGCCGCTATGTTATGCATCTCTTCGCCTTTGCTCTCGGGCGTCTGGGGCGCGTCCCTATAGTTCAACGTCGGAACGTGCTTGCATGGTCAACACCAGGCTTGCCTCCGCGGAGCCTGCACACATGCACGCAATGCTCAGAGACAACCAAGCACACACACACCCGCCCACGTCCGCCACAACCCACGGCCACTCTTGGTGGGGCCATTGCGGCGGCGCCTCTTGATCCCAATCCAGCCTTCATGACTCTGGCCCGCCCAGGTACCAGTCACACTGCAAGATTGCATGAGCCCATGCATTGGGTTGGGGAGCCACCGCCAACGGCTGGTGACGCCATCCCCAAGCCCGTCGGCTAGTTTGCACATATACAGGTAGGTACTTACGTGTACATGTGTATACTATAGACATATATATATGTAAGCATTGTACTCTCTATTCACTCTTGCACAAAAAAAAAAGGCTACGCCCTGCAATCGTCCCATTTCCATCCAACGCACACTTTCCAGGTCCCCCCGCCAGATGCCACTGTTTCATGCCTGGGCAGCATCGTCGGTGTCGACAAGCAAGAACGGCTGTTCATGCACGGAAGCTGCAGCCCGTTATGATCGACCCGCACTTGCATAATGCACGCCTTCCATTACACAAAGCACATCATCTCTGCTCAAAGCATATTACTATACCCTACTTAGCTTGCTGCTGTCAATATTTCCTTTTCGTAGCCATGCAAGATAACTAGTCGCCTAAATCATATGATAAAATAAACTCGCAAACCATGCCTGCTGAAACCCTGCCTGCCTGCCCGCCCTGCCTGCATACTCGACCTACACAAGAGAGATGCCATGCTTTTTTTTTGTGTGTACCCTTCACACTTCACCCCTTGTCCCATCAACCCCCCATTCATGCTATATGTTATGTATATAACCCCCCTCATGCTGCCCACCCCTTCCCCCCAACAAAAATGCACATAGACGAATCAAAAAAACGCCTCTTGCATGTTTTCCCTTAAAACTCCCAGTTCTCGTCCACGGACTTGATGGCCCAGTCAAACTTTTCACGCAACGTCTTGGAGAAGAAGCGCTCAATCGGCACATCAAACTTCTTGGAAAACACCACAGTAAGACGTGGGTCAATGTAGTTCTGCACCCTGTCAGCAATCGCTTCCTAGATACCCGTCCAACCAGGCCACTTACAATCTTCGACGTGCCCAGGGCAACCTCCTTGTTGCCCTCCTTGTCTTCCATCTGGATCTTCATGTTCTCAATGCGCTGGTGGAGCTTGTCGATGTTGCCCTCGAGCTTCTCAATCGTCGGACCCTTGCCCTCGGCCTCAACCTTGCCCGTCTTGTTCTCCTTCTTGTACTTTGCCGCAAGCTCATCCGCCTTTTCAAGACGCTCCTCCAGCTCCTTGGGCTTCATCTCCTTCTCTCCTTCGGCCTTGAGCTTCTCGTTGTCCTTTTCGAACTTCTTGATGATCTTCTGGCGCAGTTCCTCGACCTCGGCATCCTGATGCGCCTTGACCCACTCCATGTCGAGATCCTCGGGCCGTTCGAAAAACTCGGCTCCCTTCTTCTTCTTGATCTTGGGGTCAACGTCAATCATCATCATCTTGGTTCTCCACACTTGATAACGAAGTCCATTAATCTACCCCTGTTAGCATGGCCTTCAACGAACTGCACAAACCAAACTCACCTTTTCAGTCATCTTCTCAATCGAGTTGGCGTGGTTGGCAGCAACGGTACGCTTGTGGTTACAGAGAATTGCAACTTCACGGTTCGCATCGTTGTACGCCTTCACCTTCTCCTGGATAGTACCGGTAGGCTTCATCTCCTTCAGCAGCCTAGCCATAGTATACGACGCATTGTAGGTACGGAAGACCTTGGCAGTAAGACCGGGCATGTAGCTGGTCAGATGCTTGTTGAGCGCCGAAGTCGTCAAGCGATCAAAAATGTCATCACCAGTCGTCTTGGGCTCCTTCTTGAACAGTTTCAAATTCTTGAAGACCTGCGGATCCACCTTGACTTCGTCGTAGAACCGAATACTGTCCTTACCCAGAAAGTCGAAAATGACCGTCTCCGGAGGCCTCAGAGTGATGTGCTGAAACTTGAGCGAGCAGCAGCCTACCGTATCCGCCTCATCTTCTCCTTTTTCGTTACCAGCACGAAGAGCGAACTGATCGATAAGGTAAATGGCAGTAGCACGTTGCCGATCGGCCATCATCTTGGAATTCAAGTCCTTGCGGTAATCCTTGCGAATACGGTCAATGTGCTTCTTGAGCTCTCGGGCCTTTTCAAACTTCTTGAAGTCACTCTGACCCTTGATATCCGAGTTGGCGGCAAGCATGACATACTTGTAGGCACCGTTGATGTTTTCTTGCCACATGGCGAGCCATGTACCCTCGTGGTCATGTTTGACCTCCTTCCAACGATGGCCCGCAGGCGGCTCAGGAACTTTGGCCTTCTCGCCAATGTTGATGGTGATTTGCTCGGGCATGACACGCTTCTTGACACGACCTGTCTTGGGATGCTCACCACGACCACGGAACAGGCCCGGCGGTTCGACGCGGAAGTTGCCGACCTTTTGCTTACGACCGTCCCACATGCAGTACATGTACGGCGCCTCCGCAGCCTCCCTCTCGGCCTTGAGCGCCTTCTTCTCTGCCGCCGAGAGAGCCTTCTTTTTCGCGCGCTCAGAATCGAACCATTCGAAGATGGGCTTGAAGTCACACTTCTCAAACTTCTTGATCTTGACAGTGTTTCCGTTCTTGTCTTTACCATGTCCCGTCTTGTCTAGGATGGCAGTGAAGTCCTCAAAGAAGTTCTTGTTGAAGGTTGGGTTTTCGACGTTATGCGTCGAGTTAAGCATACTTCCGTAGAAAGTAGCCACCTCTTCGGCATCCTTGTGCAGAGTGACAGGCACGCCATCGTAGACCAGTTTGACATGCTTGGGCAGTGGCTCGTACTCGGGAGGAAAGACAACACCAGAGTGCTCGAGTGTTTCCCATTTCCTGGTGCCGTCGCTCTTGCCTGGATCTTCCCACCAGCGATATTCGTCCTCTTCGTCTTCAGCCTGCTGATCCTCCTCAGTCTCCTTCTTCACCTTGCCTTTGCCCTTCGCTGGTGCCGCGGCGGCAGCCTTTGCCTTGGTAGTCTTTGAAGCGGACTTCTTGGCGAGTGGCGCATCTGAGTCAGACTCCTCTTTCTTGACGCCATTCGTCTTCTTTGCTGGGGCCTTTTTCTTTGCAAGAGGGACGTCGTCCTCGCTGTCGCTTTCTGCTTTTTGTTTGCGCTTTGGGGGTGCCTTTTCCTTGTTACGCATGGCCTTTGCCTCCTTTGCAGCAGCTTTCTCAATCGACTCTTTTTTCTTGGTGAGCTTCGTGGCTAGAGGCACGTCAGAGTCTGCCGACTCTCCAATTTGCTCCGCGCTCGCCTTCGGAAGTACCCTAGCCTTGAGAGGCACGTCGCTGAGTTCCGAATCGGAATCGTCTTTGACTGGCTTCACCTGCTGTGATGTCCGCCGCCGCTTGCTCTGCTGAATAGTTAGCTTAACAAAATGTACGTACACTTCGCACAAAGAGACGCACCAGAGGCTTGTCATCGTCTTCCGAATTGCTTGCGTCCTTGTATGATTTGCCGTTCGCTGCGCTGGTGCGCGCCTTGCGCTTTCCGTTGACGTTGCCATTCGTCTCCGGCGCATCGACATCCATCTTACTGTCATCGATGGGTCCCATGCGAATAGAGATGCCGGGTTCGACATGTCCATTTGAAGGTGCTTCCGCATTCATCCTCTTGTCTTCCTCGTCGGTGATGCGCTCCGATGACTTTACTGTAAGACAAATATGTTAGCCTTCTCCAGTCTTTTATTCAAAGCGTGAAAAATACGTCGGACGAGGGTAAAACGAACACAGTCGAGGAGGTGGAGTGAAAGTGGTGAGGTTGGGTGGTGAAAAGAGCGGAATTCAACAAGGGCGATCGGCGCGTGAGAATGAGATAGCCGTAGCGCGTGCAAAAAGTACTATCGTAGACGAACTCACCTTGATCGTTCCCTCGCACAAGAGGAGTATCGTCGCCGGAAGATGACATGTTGTCCACGATCGGCGCGTGCTTAACTTGCAGGCGATAGAAAACAGATCGTGGGACTGCAGCAAGGTTTGGCGCAGACCGAGTCGACCGTGCGGAAGCAGTGGAGGCGGCCCTGTACAAGGGTGGGAATAGCGGAAGAACGCGTGCCTTGCAGCGGCAGACTCGCAGTACGATTGAAGCGATGGTGGCGGAGGTGAGATGAATGGTAGCAGGACGTGGGTGATAGATGAACGGAAAAAGAGGAATGCTGAGTTTAAGTGAAGCGCAGCCCCAAGGAGCCACCACTTGTGCTCACTACTAAGTCCACCAACGCACGGTCGTTCGGCCTTCACCAAATCTGGGTCAGCAACTCTTCGCAACAAATTGCCCGACGTCATGAGCTGATCAGCCAACGCATTACATGCCGACTACAAGACCGACAGATGACAGCGGAAAAACAGCTGGAGTTTTTTCTGGGTGCATTTACTCACCTCGTGAGACTTGGGTAATGCCTGCCACCTGTTTGTTGGATCGCTCCTGGCTAAGTCCAGCTAATTGTGTCGCGCCACAATGCCGAGTTTAGTCCTGTTCTCTTGGGTGTAAAAAGAGCAGTAGCACAGAATGCACAGTTGACTGTATTTGAATGCCTCTCAACGTGAAACAGTCGAGTACAACTGGTGAAGCAGGTCTTCTGTAATGGATGGTCTCACGTGACACTTGGCGTCTTAGCGCGCAAAGCAATTCAGCGTCCCGATTGCCCGACACAGCTTCCGTTCAGCAAAGACAGCAGTGAAGAGCACCACCACACGGCTGTCGCCATCTCCACTCATCTCAATTCGTAGCCATGATGCTGTCACGAGCTGCGCGCCCGGCTCTGAAGGCCGGCATGGCCGCCGCCGTCGCCCGGTACGCTCCCGTCCGAGTTCGCAGCTTTTCTCGCACCTCGCAACCCCCCCATTGTCGGATCAATTGCACCGCCAATTGCATCGCCAATTGCATCCATTGCTGACTGGGACTTTTCTATCTAGGCCCGCCGCCCTTACCGCCACCAATGCCGCCGGCTATGCCACCCTTCGTGAAATTGAGGGCCGTCTCAAGTCGATCCGCAACATCGAGAAGATCACCAAGACCATGAAGGTCGTCGCCTCCACCAAGCTTACCCGCGCCCAAAAGGCCATGTTTGAGTCCCGCAAGTACGGTCAGACCTCCAACGAGGTTTTCGAGAATGCCGAGACCAAGCCAATTGAGAGTGAGGGCAAGAAGAACCTCATCATCGTCTGCAGCTCGGACAAGGGTCTCTGCGGTGGTATTCACTCTGGAATGTCGAGGAAGGTCAGGAGGATGCTCGCTGAGACGCCGGATGCGGATTTGGCCGTCATTGGTGAGAAGTGCAAGGCTCAGTTGGGTCGTTCCAACGGAAAGAACATGGTTCTTTCTTTCGCTGGTGCCGGAAAGGACGTGCCTACCTTTGCCGACTCTCTGTGCATTGCCGACCAGATTTCCCTGCTGCCCACCGACTACGCCTCCGTCAAGATTGTCTACAACAAGTTCATCAACGCCTCGAGCTACGAGCCCATCATCCAGGAAGCTTACTCTGAGGAGGCTATTGCTCAGTCCGGTATGTCAAGTGTTGCACGACAAGAGACTGTACTCTGACCTTTTATACAGCCAACTTCTCCGCTTTCGAGATTGAGGACGAGGTTCTTCCCAACCTCCGCGAGTACGCTCTTGCCAACTCGCTCTACTGGGCGCTGGCCGAGGGCCACGCTTGCGAGCAGTCGGCGCGTCAAAACGCCATGGACAACGCTTCCAAGAACGCTGGCGAGATGATTAACAAGTTTCAGATTCTGTACAACCGAACACGTCAAGCCGTCATTACTGGCGAGCTTGTCGAGATCATTACTGGTGCGGCCGCTTCGGAGGGTTAAACGTTGGAGTAGCATGGGACTTGATATCCCGAGACTATGGTTCCATCTCCCCCTGGGCTGTATAGAATAAATATCTACCCACAACTCTCGTGTGTCAGCAAGTTGACGGAAACTTTATCGTATTCACCCTGTGCCGACATGTGTCATGTGTGAGTGCCGGCTATCTTATTACGCCAACTATGATATATGAATGCGGGTCCTCTGGATAAGTACTTGTATTGATGGGTATGGTCGCAGACTTGGTGCAAACAAGAGTCATGTGCCCCAACGTACCACCTCGGCCAGAATCAGAAGAAACATACGACTGTAGAAAACGTCTTACTTAGGCGATGTCTAAACTTGGCATGTCCAGTCTCGGTTTTTGCGGCCACTTGGCGAACGAAAAAGCGTTCGTTGAGGCGAAGGGGAGGGGTGTTGCGGAGGCTTTTTCTCGCGTGAACAGGGCAGACTAGTGGGGTACCTGACCCGGTGCGGTAAGCTCAACACTGGATAAGGTAAGTAGAGGACTGCTGAAACATGACTGCATACGATTGGAAACAACCGCTCCTCGCATCTCTCCGGCACCTGTTCAACTGACAGGAACAGTGGGGCCGGCGCAAGACCAGGAAACCGTTATATATCGTGGCGTTGTATAGATGTTCCTTTCTGCTTTTGTTGCGGTTCGTAGTGTACGGTTCTCCAGGATGCTCTGGTAGCGGCCCCATTTTTGTCATCCTCCTCGGACAGCAGGCATGTACCCTGAAGCGTTGAGATAGCAACCGCCCACAAGAAGGACCATTATTACACGCATTCGGTTTCCTCCTGCTCATTCTATAGGGTGGTTTTATTAATACCTTGTCTCATCTGGCTCTTCTCCGCGTTGGCTCGACCAAGTCGGCAGCCCCCTCGAAGCCGGCTTCACTTTACTCATAAGCTGTGCTTCTTTCCACCTGTTGTTCCTCTCCTTACCTCCCCTGCTCGGGCTGATCCCGGCGACAGCTCCTCCTCTTACCACGACTTTCCCCACACCGACCTGGAGTCTTCTTCTACAACCAACCACTGACAAAAAAATTCCAAAATATAAAAAAAAAACATACTTGAGAAAAATGGTGGGCCAAACGAAACACTGCGAAATGAAGCAGAAGATGCAGGTGCTCAAGGATCTGTACCTTAGTCGGCACTACACGCGGTGCGCAAAGTCTGGGGAACGGTTGCTAGGCGAGGTGGATAGCAGTGTAAGTAAACATACACGTTGCGCCTTCCCTATCGACCACAACAAGAAGGGGCTAACAATTGGCAGATGCACCCGGTTCACTTGGCATATCTTAACTTTTACACTGCGCTATCACACGACACTCTGGCGAGGGAGGCCACAATAAAAAACCGTCACCATGAGCTTGTTGCTGCGGAAGAGTATTACCGTGCTGCCATTGCCGCCCTGTCGTTGCCATCATCGACTTGCTCAACCCCAACTTTGGACGATGAGCACCCCTCAACGCCAGAATCCGCTACGTTCCCGGAAGAGCACGTGTGGCTCGACCGCTTAAAGACAAAATCATCCAACTTGAGCACTTCGTGTCGCACTTCATCATCAAGCACCATGTCCGACCCCTTCGACCTAGAAAAAGATATCTATTTCGAGCTCAAGGGTTTCTCGTTTCCGTCGCCGCCCCGAACCAGTACACCTACGTTCCTCGAGGTTACCTCCAACCCCCGGTCAAGCCATATTGACAACTCGAGCATGCTCTCGCCTCTATCAACGCATCCGGTACGACCTGAGCCTGTAGCGAAAGTCCGTTTCCCACTCGGCACATCAACATTTGTTGGTATGCTGCAAGGTCACCTCACCAGTGTACTCACGCTGAAGGAGAGCACTGGTGCCCACGACTCCAAATTCACATTCCCGAATCCTTCAGCTTCACCGACAAAGTCACAGCTCAAGTTTCCTCGAACCAGCGATCTGCCGCAACACCAAAAAGAGGAACTTCGAAATAAGAGGAAACAAATGGCGTGGCGTCCAAGGTTCGATCCAGGAAGCATACGCAAGCTGTGTGACGAAGCGCTGGCAGAGCTCTAGTAGCCGCCAGACCACGAGACGAGATCCAGTGATGCTGCGGGAGTTCTGAATACATATCGCTTTCTGTTTCTTTTATTGACATGTTCAGCAAAATGCTGCAGGAGATGAAGAGCGTATACCCCAATTCGGTAGGCCTTTTCGTTTGTTTTTTGTTCATATACCATCTTGTATGTTCCCTTTCTCCATTTCCTGCCATTACTGGTCTACTGGCTTTTGTTTTACTGTTTCCGCTGTTCTAGTAGATGATCCGACACATGAGTTTGTATACTGGGAGGATTGTATGAGAAGAAATTTGAAAGATTGCACGAGGTGAATGTATGATACAACCAATAGTAATCTATTGCAATACATGTTGCTCGTGTGCTCCATGCAATGAATGTCGTCCAGCCGAGAGGGAGAGTAACTCCGTGATATCGTAAACTTTTTTCGGGATGGAGAAAGTGAGAAGAAAAAAAGAACCCCGCCACCAATAAATGCCCGTGGAACGCCTTTGGAAATGCATGGTTTGCCTCGCTGCGTCTATTTGTTCATTTCCTCGAGTCCGCGCTTTATCCTTTGGCACTTGATCTTAAGCAACTTGATACTTTCCAAGAATAGCTCGTCACTCTCCCACTGGCCCGTGCTCTCTACCCGGAAGATAAAGTGATCCCGTATCCGTCCAAGCCTGACCTTGTCCTTGAACTCTGGGTGTCGCAGGCATTCCCTGCTGACTGTGTCGTTCATAGCGTTTGCCACCACGGCCTTGGCCTCGCCTTCCTTGCCCTCAAGCTCCGGGTGTTGTTTGACATCAGTCTCAGTAACCGTGTCAAGGCGGATAACGCCGCGAGGGAAGCAGCGCGCAAACTTTTTGGCGTCAGGTCCAACAATAGGCTTGATAATATCGATTGTAGGCATCAGGCGATAGGAAGCTGTTGCTACAGGGGAGAATTTGGCGTGGTCCTGTCCAATTCCCTTGATGGCATGCATGCTGAGGTTTATGCTCTGGCCCGGCCTCATCTTCGCAATTAGGATGTCTGGGTTGGTGGAGCGTATTTCTTTCCCTTGTTCGGACGAGAAAAGTTCGGTTTGGCGGCCTATGGGCTTGAACTCAATATCTTTAGCGTAGACGTTGTGGCCTACGTATAGTTTGTCGGGATCGGTTTCGCCTGCGACTGCTCTCTGCAGACCACCTTCTTGCCATTTGCATTCCACGTCCAGTCTCAGTACCACAGTGTTCCAGTCAGTTGGTGTGCCTGACTCAGGGTCTTCTTCAGTGGGCTTGGAGTACCATTTCATCGCACGCAGGCCCTCGCGGTCGCCGCACAAGGGCACCAAACCTAGGCGATGAGCAAGTACCTCGTCTTGGATAATGGACGTATTTTGGTAGATAAAGACATCTTCTATGGCAAGCGTAGGGATCTCGGAGAGGAGTATGCGGCGAAAGGCGTTGGCTACCGAGGTATCAATGCCAGTAAGAGAGAATTGTGTGTCGAAGGGACTATGGCTATGGAAGGTGACGTTGAAGTTCTAGAAAATGTGAGTTGAATTGTGCTGCAAAATGACAGAAGATGCGCTGCACATACCTCTTTGAAGTAATCCAAGTCCCACTCGTGGTCTTCTCCCGGCCAGTGTCCTGGAAAGTCGGTAGACTGCTGGTTCATAACAGTCTCGGGGCCGACTTGAAGCGTCTGTAAGTGCTGTTAGAATAATTCTTCTTGTGTATTCCGAGTCGCATAAGTACCTTGCGCCTCATGAGCTCTTGCGCGCTTGGTTTCGACATTGTTGCGGCGTTGCTTTCAAGATTTGGTGTTTTTGGTGGGTAGCAAGTTGCATCTTCACAAAAAGTTCGAGCAAGCGGCGGCCACGCCAAGGCCCGGGCAGCCAATGGCGGCGGGTCCAATCTGGAAGCATCATCGATGTGAGGAAAGCTCCCCTCCAACGCCACGACCTCGCTCTCCACTCTACATGCCCATTGAGGCTCCACAATCGCGGTAGAGAGAGAGACAGAATCACCATGCCCGTCTCTTTTGCGCGTCTGGCCGGCCCCGCGGCGAAGCGGGTGTGCCTGAACGCCTCCCGTTCCCACGTCCGATCCGCATTCCCTTCACGACCCATTGCGCGGTGCCTGTCGACCTCACTGCCCCGCCGATATGCCCAGGTCGACGAGAGCCAGCGCACGCGCTTGGTTGCCACCGATTCCAACTTTGCAGGCGTTGCCCCTGCTGAGACCCAGGAGACCCGCGCTGAGGAGGACGATCACGTAGACACCAGGAAGATCCGCCATTACACTGTCAACTTTGGACCCCAGCATCCCGCTGCCCACGGTGTGTTGCGCTTGATTCTCGAGCTGAATGGCGAAGAGATTGTGCGCGCTGACCCGCACGTTGGTCTGCTCCACAGAGGCACAGAGAAGCTGATCGAGTACCGGACGTACCTCCAGGCTCTGCCCTACTTTGACCGTCTCGATTATGTGTCCATGATGACCAATGAGCAATGTTACTCACTGGCTGTTGAGAAACTGCTCAACATTGACATTCCCATTCGTGCCAAGTACATCCGGACCCTGTTTGCTGAAATCACGCGCATTCTAAACCATCTCATGTCCGTCTTGTCCCACGCCATGGACGTTGGTGCACTGACGCCTTTCCTGTGGGGTTTCGAGGAGCGTGAGAAACTTATGGTAGGTTGATGCTGAGTTCAACCTTGACATATTGTGTCCAAATGCTGATAATGATAGGAATTCTACGAGCGTGTCTCTGGTGCACGTCTCCACGCAGCCTACATTCGCCCCGGTGGCGTTTCGCAGGATATTCCTCTCGGTCTGCTTGATGACATCTACCAATGGGCCACCCAATTCGGTGACCGTATTGATGAGACTGAAGAGATGTTGACGGACAACCGTATCTGGATCGGCCGTACCAAGGGTGTCGGTGTCGTCCCAGCTGCCGATGCCATCAACTACTCCTTCTCCGGTGTCATGCTTCGTGGATCTGGTGTTCCATGGGACATCCGAAAGTCTCAGCCATACGATGCCTATGACCAGGTTGAGTTTGACGTCCCAGTCGGTGTCAACGGTGACTGCTACGACCGGTACCTCTGCCGTATGGAGGAGTTCCGTCAATCTCTTCGCATTATCCACCAATGCTTGAACCAGATGCCTGCTGGCCCTGTCAAGGTTGAGGACTACAAGATCGCTCCCCCACCACGTGCCGCCATGAAGGAGAACATGGAGGCTCTCATTCACCACTTCTTGCTCTTCAGCAAGGGTTACACTGTTCCACCTGGCGAGACCTACTCTGCCATTGAGGCACCCAAGGGAGAAATGGGTGTCTTCCTTGTCTCAGACGGTAGCGAGAGGCCATACAGGTGCAAGATCAGGGCACCCGGATTTGCACACTTGGCCTGCATGGACCAGATATCAAGAGGCCATCTGCTTGCCGATGCAGTGGCTATCATCGGTACTATGGATTTGGTGTTTGGTGAGGTCGACAGGTAGTGTTTCGTTAGATCGATCGAGTTAAGACAAAATGAATATAAAATCTTCTCGTTTTGCTTAGATTTGCGTCTCAGTGAGATCACGGGCGGGCTGTACATATGGTACCTTACTTCTTTTTTTAACGAGCCAATTGATGTTCGTACGTTTGCATTGGCTGTTATCTATCTTACTGATGTGCCCCCCATGTTCCATTGAGAGCTTGAATCTAGAGAGTGATTACAGACTCCATATCCATAAAAGAAAACACCGAGAAAACCATCCATGGTGTGTCCAGAAAAACCAATGATAATAAGTTTGAGCTATTGCAGTTGCCCCGCTATTACAAATGCTTCTAGGAATTGCGGGTAACCAACTCAGTTCTGTCGCAGAGGCGGCTACTTACATAACGATATATTATCAAACTTCTGGGAAGGCCAACATAATCAAAATCGCCAAATAACCATGTCCCTTTCTGGGAAGACGCAAGCAGTTCAACGAAGATGACAAAATGTACGTATTATGTGAGTGCCAGGCTAGTTCAGCAGATTCAATTGTTATTTGTTCACACTCTTTCTTCACGAACAACACTAGAGAGCAGATATAGCAAGAAGCATCAAGATTCGGGAGTTATGTAAGCGCTCCAAGAACGGTGACTGAAGATAGGCATTTTGGCTTTGACGATGGAACTTTCGAGGGCATCATCACGTTGCTTCCACGGCACGAGAAAGAGAGAAAATTGTAAATCGATGGGCGTCTAGGGCCATCTCTATAGAAACAGCATGTGCCACTGAAAACAAAGGCCACGATATGTTGTTTTCCACGTCTCTTGATCATGAGATCTAGAGAAGGCGGATCTCGAAAGCGATACCAGAAGACCATGCAACGCCGTGGGTATAGTGTGGAATCTCGACGTTACTAGTCTCTCAATCTCCAAGGCCTACTAGATGCTCTTCCCGACAGCACACCTCATCCGACTCTTCTTTTCGACAGTCTTCTCTCCCCCTCAGACTTAGATTATCGCCCTCGTCGTCTAGCCTCCAGTGGGGGCCGGATTATATATCCGATCGCAATGCACCATCGAATGGTGGGCTAGGGGGCGCCCTGACACCAGAAACCTACGCCGATGTTGAAGATGATTTGAAAAGTTTGGTGCCTTTCATCATATTTCCTCTCGCCAACTTGAGTTTGCTCAAGACGACTTGAAGCGCGAGATACAAAGTCGTAGACTGGTCTCTTGTACAAAGGCGAGTAATCTGCGGCGCTGTTGCGTGATATATTTGGAGAAGACAGGTGAAAAGGCGATCGTGTGACGGAGACTATGAACCATCTCCAATATCGTATATAGGTAAAAACTTAGAGAAATGAATAGGCGTTGCCATCCACGTACAAATATAATTTTATAGAGAAGGTGTTACTCGATGGTACGAAGAGAGAGAGACACAGAGAGGACTCAGTGTTTATAAATGCCAGATTGGTGGACTGTTTGCTGCTTCAGTTCATTGTTCGATAGTCAGATGACCGCAACTTGTATTGAAGGTAACCCGTGGGGGAGGAGAATCTTGGAGAAGCATTCTAAAGCAATCTAATCATGTACTGATGTCCTGCAATGTGACGACAATCTACGTACAATCCAGACAAACAAGGAAACTTCCCACTAGCAAGAAGGTAACACAGACTTAAATCAACAATTGCTTTGCAAACAGGCACAAACACTCCCATGGCTCGAAAAATTGATTGAAGAAAAAAAGATACAGGGACCACAGGTCTCGATTGAAAAGTGAGTGATTCAAATATTGTAGATTGAATGCATGATCTTTAAGAATCAGTGCCAACCAGAGAGGCCAGAAGAAAAATAATAAAGCAAACATGTTGGTTGCACTTTGCAGGACATGTCAGAGAAAAATCGAGAACCCGCAGAGGGCCTCGCCATCTCCTACGGTCTCTCTGTGACTGGCCCTGTATAGAAACGCCCGCTACTACGATTTTGGGAAAAAGGCAACCACACATACTCGTATACACCACACGCTGCCCACACGTGTTCGCTTAGCCGCAATGCCCTCCTTTAGGAGAACTTCCACCTGTTGCCACAGTTCATGCACTCGCAAAACGTCGTCATAGGTTCATCAGCAGACCTGGTTTGCGCTTGGCTGTAGCTGACCTTCTTCTGCTTGCACTTGCCGCACTGGAACTCCTTTGATATGGCCTTCTCGACCTGGGCGACCATGGCCTGGTTCATGTTCTCCTTCTCGAGCTTCTCGTCCTCGGCTCGTCGCGCGTCCGACTTCATCTCGTCATGTGTCATGATGACAAACCTCTTGGCAGTGATTTCTCCAGTGAGAACTCGTTTACGGAGTTGGGGATTTGACTTATTTTTGAGGTTCTGGAAAAGCGAGCGCATCTTTCCCTTGTAGGCCTCGTTCACGCTACCAGCGTTGCTGTAAGCTGCGGCTTCGACGTTCTTGGCAATGTTGAGAATTTCATCAGGCACTTGGGTACGAATCAGTAAAAGCCCAGAGTCAACCAAATGCCTCTACTTACTTGCTTCGCTCATAAAAGCTAAACCGTCATACATCAACCTCACACAGTTGTCGCGAGCCTCGTTTCCAGTGACTTGGTACTTGACCTTGTCTGTTTTGTGGTTGCGCTTATCAGAAGGCACGTCATGCTTCTTCTTGGATTGACTGGGCGCTGGGGAGGCAGTGCCCGATGGTGGAGGAGCGGGTGAAGATGTTGAGCCATTGCTTGTGGCTACTTTGGCCGGGCCGTCCTTCTTGGGCGGCTGCTTCTTCTTGACCTCATCCCTCCACTTTGCTACGAGCTCCGTTGCCAGTTTCTGCACAGCGGGGTCCTTGTGTGTACGCAGACGATTGATGGTGACACCAATCCTTGTTGAGCGCAAGAGGTCCTCGGTGGCATGGACACCAGTCTTGAGGTCGTTTAGCAACTTCAGAATAGAAGTGCTGGGTTCGCCTTCCGAGACGGCTTTGCCGATTGCCTTTCCGCGAAGCTCGATCTCTTTCGCATCCATGGCCATGACGAAGGTGTTACAATTTATTGAAGCGAAGTCGGGGATAGCCGCGAAACCGTAGGTGCCTCCGCTAAAGGGTCGGTACTCGTTGGCGATTCGCAATCAAAGTAGGATCCTCCTGTTCTTCGTACGACAACTCGAGATGTTGTCGCGCTTGCGCTTGCGGATGGCGATCAGGCTGATGTTATGACGGATGTGTGTTGAGATCGGCGCGGGGCAACAAGGTCGCGTCCGGATGTAGGCGCGGCTAGTGGAAGCGAACGCGGTGAATGGGCGTACGGGCGACGTTGGGAACGGGTTTTCGGAGGAGAGTAGGAGGCGTGGCGCGATGCCGTCTCCCGTTGTGATCTAGAAGTTGCGTTTCCTCAAAGAGGCCCAAGCTCAGCGACGCTAGCCTCCGCGTTCACCAGAGGGAAACCGCGACCGTGGAACTCCCAAACTGCAGATCTGGTACACGCAACATTTACTACGATAAGAGCTGGCAGAGGCTCCCGAGACCTTACACTACAATCTACGACATTAAAAAAATGACGGAAAATGCGCCCCCGGGAAGCGCAAACAATGGAAGCACAGACAATTCGCGCGGCACGCCCTACTACGAGAGGCTACGACGTGACCTCCGCGAGTCGCTGAACAAGAAGCGCTTGATCGATAACAATCTGGTTAGTATGAGATGCGGTACATAAAAGATGCGTGTGCTAATCTCTCGTGATAGCTACAACTCGAAGACAACATTCTACGAGTCGAAACCCAGTACCTAGAAGAGACGAGCGCCGGCAACATCATAAAAGGCTTCGACAACTACATCAAGGGCGCAGCGACTACGACGACTACGGGTGGAGCAGGAACTGCGACAAGGCGAAAGGCCCCAATCAATGATGCGGACAGGATATTCAGCCGGAGTTCGACCAGCTTCTTGAGGGTATGTGAAGGAGAAAACCAGACCTTCTCGCAGCGTAGATAGTAAAAGGGGGACAACGTATGCTGACGCTGCTATCCAGGAATCGTCGACGCCAGGTTCAGCAACCCCATCGCACGCTCCTGCGCCGACCTCATCCTTCCCTACGCGCGAATCGAGCCAACCCACGAACGGTGCGAAGCCAGGAGATAATAATAATAATAATAATAATAAGAAGAAGAAGGCGGTCGAAGACGACGATGAACACAACAACAAGACCAAGCGACAAAAGATTTCCTATGGACGGGAGTGAGCATGTGGACCGGCATCTGTGTCATTGTCCAAACGACACAGTGGTACACACGACCCAGACATCACGAGGCTGACAAAGCTATCATGAATGCAAGCAATCCGCTCGTAGCGCGGACGATTGCGCGGCCTATGGGTCCGTGAAAACTGAAATTACCTGAGCTATCAACAAATCAGGAAGGTGTAAGAGCATCGGTTGCAAACCCGAAGCTGCGCGTGTTTAAGCAGTGGAGACCATTTTGACAGCTGTGCGGAATCCTGAAACCATATTAGATCAGATATGGGATTGCGGGGTTGGTTTAATCTCGATATGAGGTCCACTTTTCCGTGCGACTGAACACTACCGTTGGACAAGAGCACATCCGTGCGGACTGACTGGCACACAGTAGCTATGGAGATTAAATTGACGCCTGAACTGGTAGAGTGGGCTTGCTTGGAAGTGGTTCAAAGGAGTGGCGATGAAGGACTGCTTGGCATCTGACATGCAAGCGATGTCGCTCCGCTCTCGTTACTGGGAACTTCATGTCTGCGAAAGCGGAAGACATGCTCAGCAGAGGTTAGCATAATGGACCCTGTGTGAGTTTCTTGTTGCAGACTGCACTTGTCCTATAGATGGCCAAACGAGTCGGAAATCAATGTTGAACAGTTTTCGCCCCCACTGAACACAGATGTTATCACAATAGATGTATGCCATCCTCAAACTCTCACACTATACCCTGTCGTGACATGCTCAAGTCGCACAGGTTCTTATTTCCGCATAGCAAGACAGCCGTAAGAACAATTAGCGAAATTGCTGGCCAGTCTCTTCATCTGGTTGTTTTCTCCAAAGTGCAATAACACTCGAGGCAGGGAGCTGGTATTATAAGTATATTAAACACTCAATCATGCCTGGTTAAGTTGAGACGTTGGTGCAGATACAAAATACCTAAAACAATATGTGTGCAGGCTAAAAATATCGCATGCCTGGATATTGTCGTCTCGAATACAGTACTCTACCTTTGACACAACCACAGAACTGGCATTCAGCTGAGACAGTCAACTGCCTGTCTTGATCGCATGCATACATCCTCACTATCGGTTGTTAGTCGGCAGGACAAGCGGTAGACGGTGTGTGTGTGTGCTGCCAATAAGGCAAGGGAACGATGCCAATATCACTCATGACATGCATGATGGCTACTGTAGGAGTGAAGGCTTCGTCTCGATTGACGCACAGCATTTCAAGGGCCGAGATAAGTAGAGGGGCCGGTGTGGGTAGCAAGAAAGAAACGCATGGAAAAGGTGTCTGCGGGTAACCTCCCTTACGGGACGTTTGCCGGCGTTACTGCAACGCAAATTGCTTTCTCCTCTCCGCTGACCCAGTTTAGCAGCGGAGGCGGATACTTTTGCAGGAAGCCATCAAAATTCGAGAGGATTTAGGTCTTCATGTTTCCGCGATAATGCGTGTGGGCGGAATAGTCAGCCCTGTGTTTCGACACGCTGTCAGGCGTCGCGTTCTCCCGGCGATCTTGCCTCGAAGGAACGGGTAAAGGGATAGGATACAGTCAGGCACGCTACGATCTCATCTCAGGCTCCTTTCGGACCGGTCTTCAACGTGTGTGACCCACTCTCCACGAGAGTGAGGACCGTGATTGGGAGTCCGTGTGTAGAGGCAACCAAGACCCGCAGTCGACATGGTGCCAGAGACGAGAAGAGAGAGAAAGTCCGACATTGTCAGCACACATACACATGCATACCGGCCCTTTGCACGTTTGCAGTTGAGTCGTGGAGAGTGAATTGTCGCATTTTACGCAGCCTCGTACGCAACATCAAGCCGCTGAGCAGGGGCAATCCAGGAATGAGGGGAGAGGGGCCAATGGATGGAGGATGGCGTCGGCACAGCAGCCTCGGGGCGGCACAAGGTGCATCGGCAAGTATCCCACTCGCTGACAGACGGGAGGCCAGTGGAGGCGGGCCAAATTTCAGGGTCCAGCAGCGGCTAGCAAGGGTATGATGCTACATGACGAGTGCCAAGCCTCTACCCGGTCGTAAGCCCACCGCTCACCGAACGCCAAATGATGGCATTGCAAAAGGGTAGAGCAATGGCTTTTGACGTTTTGGTCCAACTGAAACCGGGTGCGCCCGTATGACGAAAGCTCACGGATCCACGGTACCATACCAGATAGTCACAGTGTCGTCACAGTGCTGGCGGGCGGAGGAGAGAACAAAGGGAAACACGTCGAAATAGGAAGGGCGTGGTTGTGAATTAAACAAGGGTCTTTTTGATTCTGCCGCACTCCCCTCCACTACATGGAGAAATGCGTCATTTTCTTGCGCTGCTTAAACTCGACTCAGTGTCGTGTTGATGGTTACCCTGGCTACTGCCAGTCGCTATGGGGCACCTATGCGCGCTACTGCTAATGTACAAACGTCATTCTGCAAACCATCCGCTGCAACGCTGCATCGGCCGGGTGGCTGCTAAAAGAGAGTCTAAAAAATATTAAAGGGTATAAGCGAATGATGACAGCATGTGCTTCGTGACGACAGTGGACCGAAGGCCTTGTCGAGCACAGCTGGGAATTAGGCGAATATGTGCAGGCGATAAGGAAAAACAGTATCCTGGCCCAGGCGATCGATGCGCGTAATATTACAGTGTTGAGGAAATCGCTCCAAACCGAAAGGAAATAAGAAAAATGACAAACAGACACTCGTAAAGGGCTTGCAGATGGAAACGCCAGAAAACGCCGTGGTGGTCCCCTCCTTCGTAGGCAATAGGGCCAGGTGGTATCTCCGTAAAAGCCGATAATGTGCAGCGATAGGTGGAAGGAACATCCAAACTAGATGCGGTTTCGCTCTAACATCTTGGCCGACAAATGCGCAACAATGGTATCTCAAACGTCAGGTGTGCTAGATGAGCGACAAGGCCGATGATGATACAGGTAAGGAAGCGTGAACACAAACAATTGGACCTAAAAGTCCTTTAGTGGTCGACGCTGTCTGGCGATGGGTGGTCGATGCTGCCGTCGTTCTTGTGTACTTTTCGGTGTCTCCTCAAGTTGGAAACAACGGAGAAGTGGCGTCCGCAACCCTCGACTTCACAAGCAAATGCTATGATATTGTTAGAAAGACAATCCCAGTAGACAGTCAGAAATAAGAACTTACGTTTCTCTCCAGTGTGGCTGTACATGTGTGTTTGGAGGGAGCTTGGTCGAGTGAAGCGCTTGTCGCAAATCTTGCACTTGTGCTTCTTTTGCGAGCTGGATGAGACCTTTGAGCTGAACTGGCTCATCATGGAGGCGGGGGCAGGGGGCATGTTTGCGCCGAGAAGTGCGTTGGGACGAGGAAGGGTGCGCGAGCTGCCTAGGTCAACAGACTCGGAGGCGGAGCTGTAGTCGGTGACTGAGCCTTCGCCACCGTAGTATCCGTTGGGACCATAGCTGGCAGATGAGATGGAAGAGTGAGCGGAGTGCGTCGAAGGGAATCCGTAGGATTCTGTGGAGCTGCGGCTGGTTCCCTGAGTACCATAGATATTCCTTGGGGTAATGTCAGACTGGCTCAAGGAAACCATGCCGCGGCTAGCGTCGAGAGCATCGCTAAAGCTGTTGCGTGGCTGCTGGCTATTCATTCTGCTAAAGTCAACAAGTGAACTTTGGCGCTGTCGCTGGGACTCGACGGATTCGTAGAATGCTATTGAGGGGACTAACGGGTGTGAAGAGCGACGAGAGGCATCCTGCTGGAATGCATATGGGCTCCGTTCTGTGTTTGCGTATTCCACCTGGGAGTATGGAGCCGAAGTAGGAGCATAAGTCTGATTTTGAGGAGAGGCGGATGTAGCGTAGCCAGTGGGGTATCCGCGTGACATGATATCTTCAGAGGCATCAAGTAAGTTTGGTGTCGCGAAGTTGCCATCCGGGAGAGTAATACCTTGTCCCATGGGAGGGGCTGTGACGGGCATGCCGTGGTAGGGAATGGCGATGCTTGTGGGGCGCTGTGCGTCGACATTGGGTGCCACGGTTGTCTGGTAGAGTTGCTGCTGTGAGGTGCTGGCCGAGACCCATGGGTTGGTGAAGTGTGGTTGTTGTGGGTAGCGCATGTGTTCGTAGCCCATGCCGTTGAGCTGGGGTTGCTGGCGATTATCGACTGCCATTGCCATTGCGGAGATTTTGGATAGCGGATTCGAAGGGATGGTGAGGGTCCAGGAAGGGGGCAGGAGGGTGAGGTGGTACAAGAGAATAAAGCTGAGTTGCGATGGTCAAGACTCGACTCGTAGATCCAAAAGGTGAAACAAGGTAGTCGAGGGTCAAAAACGTGGAGATAGTCGATCACAGGCAGTCAACGATGGGATCTGCGACCTTTTGAATTCTCTCTGACACTGGGGACTCCCGTGCAGTGGTATTCCGAGAGAAGTAATGATGATCGCTTTGGTATGTCGATCAGTTGACCTGTACTAAGCAGGACCCGTGACAAAGAACCAGCGAGATTAGGTGTAGGGCGAAGCGGACACCAGCGACCGAGTGGCAGACGCTCGGGCGTTTCACGTCGAGGACCCGTGCTCAGAGGGAGGAGAATGCCCAGCGGGTGCAGGGGCGGAGGGTGTGGGGTGGGTTGCGTGTTGCGTGTCGCCGTGGGAAAAGTTCGGTAACGTTAATTCGCCAGGAAAAGCAAGCCAGCGAGAAACAAGTAAGGATAAGAGGGCAGCGATGATGAAAGCAGTATAGATGGGTTTGGGGCAGGGCCAAAGGGTCAGGGATGGGCAGTGCGCAGAAGGTGAAGAGGCTGTTGATCAGCGGGCAAGCAGTCGGGGAGCCCTCATTGATAAATTCGCGTGCGTGGAGGGTTTACGTCTTTGGGTTCACAGCAGGACCATCCATAGGCTAGGGGCCAAGCAGGCAAGCAAGAAGAGGAGCTGGGAGCTGGCACGCTGGCTCAGCACCCCGGACGCTGCTACGTCTGCGTCGACAGGGGGCAGCAGTCGACGCTAGCCCTGCGCGCGCCCACCGCTGCTTTTACTTACGCAGGTGGAGAGCGGTCGTTCAGCGACGTGCCCACGGGCTGCGTTGCATCCGCGCCATCTGGCACTGTAGCCTCAACAGCCCGGTGTGTGCCGTTGGCTTAGCACCGCACCATGGCTATTGCCTTCCGCTCGTCGTCTGAACCATGGCCGGCAAGCCTGCGCCCCCGTCGGCGACCAAAGCAGCCCACCAGTCTACCAGTCCACCTCTCGTGCTACGCCTGTCCGTCCAGCAAGGCTAGCAATAAGCTCTCTGCCTGCCAGCGCGCCGCGAATCAGCGGGCGGCAGGCGCGGGAGGGCTTTTTGGCTTTTGTTTTGGCGTGCCTCCACCACCACTAGGGCCGACGACGCGCATTGAAGCAGCCTAGCACGCATGCTCACAATTGCATGCTTCCCATTTGGGCTCCACGGCTAGCCACATGTGCGGAGCGGACAGTGCGAGGGCTCCGCAGCCATGCTGGGCGTGGGTGTGGGCGGCACGGCCATGGTGATGGGGCGTCGCTGTCATCATCCTGGTGGGTGCCTGTGTGCATGTGCGTGTGTGTAGTAGTGTAGTAGTGTAGCATGCCCCTGTGGTGGTTGCTGTGCTTTTTTTTCCTCCTCCCACTCTGAGCGCGAAAGCGCCGACGACTCAAGAAGCATCGCTGCACAACAACGGTCGTCTAGGATCAAGGCCCGCGCCAGCAAGAGGGACCGAAAAAGCGGCTTCACACACTTGCCCTTTTGGAGGTGCATCGCGCCGGACACTGGCCGGGCACGCTGCTTTCGCGTCGCGGAGTCGGACCGCCACAGCCCATCTCCACGACGTTGCGTAAACTCGAACTCTCCCACCGTCGTCGACCTGGTCCTAGCGCGAGTTCCGCCCCCCCTCCTGACTCTCCGTTGTGCACGGCGGCGTCGAGGAGAGAAAAAAAGCGCCTCTGGTGAAATTAGTCTCCTGAGGCATATGCGCCTGTGCGCACACCTAAGCAATGGTCAAGCGTTTGATCGCCGTCCACGTTGCTTTTGATGCCAGACGTCTGAGAGGCTTTGTCAGATGGTGGACCAAAAAAGCTAAGGCTTGTACGTCAGTTTGGGACAAGTGGGCTGGATGGGGGAAGACGCACTCGCTCCAATAGGGGACAGCGTCATCTCGTCGCCGTACCTGCTTTGCACAGCACCCACTCCAAGTAGTAGTGGCATACCCGTCATCAGTAAGTACGAGGCGATAATGGCTACTGTACTCACCTACAGCGCCCATGCCTGCCCATGACGACAGCATGGCTTCCACGACACGCTTGCACTCACACCCACCCACTTGGGCATGCGTGCGTGGTATGTAAGTGTACATAGCTACTCAAGCGCGTGGGACCTGTTAGCTTCGAGCAGTGATGAGAGCCAAGGCCTGCCTGTATTCCCAATGACACGCCCTGCTGAGTGAGAGCAGCAAGACAAAGTGGGCGCTGGCCTTGGATGTCGTCATGGGAAAGGCGCCATAGCGCTGTTGCTAGCTGGGGGGCTGCTAGCGGCATCTGATTGGCGCACCGCACAATTTGTACCTGGCGACAGCAGCACCGCATGCAAGATGATGTCGAGGCGGCCAAGTGCGCATTGCGTGCCGCTCGAGTAAGTAGCAGTCGTGGTAGGAGCAGAGTATGAGTGAGGGGTGTGCGTGTGCCTGCACCACCTGCATAGCCGTCGCCAGCCAAGTCATGCCGGAACTCTGTCGTATATCTGGCTTGGGTTGGCGCAGCAGTCGGGTAGTACTCGACTGGACAGCAACGGGCGCGATGCGGTGGTGGTGAGCAAAGTCGTCGCCGCATTCATTGCCTTTGCAAGTGACGAGGGGAGTGGCAAAGGAGCCAAGACGATGCATACGGGGAACTGCCATCTCACCGCCCACTAGCGCAAAAGGACAGCGGTGTTTGAGTGGCTGCCTGCCGCCACAGCACGGCCGCCTTGCATCCATCCATGTGCATCGTGCCCGGGCCACCACCACCCACCCACACCCACTGCACTAACTAAGTACCCATACCCACTACCCACTACATACCCACCAACTGCACTGTGCATTCCCCCCCCTCACACCCCTCTCACACCCCTCACTTTTGGGCGCTCCGCGGAGCCTTGTGATGCAGGGCAACTCCTGTAGCAGCAGCGCCATCCCGCTCTCCAAAGTCACTTGAAGGCGCCTGGTATCCACATGCTTGCGCCTTTCTCCAGCGCTATTGCGGCCATGCACCTGTCGGCGGAAGCGCTACTTTGCTCTATCTCCTCGAGCCGTCAACCCAAATGACTACGACTACTTACTACTTGCTCAACTGCCCTACCGCTTCCGCTGTACCCATTCGGCCTCACCATGGCAAGACCAGTGGATACAGCCCTTTTCAACGTGACGGCAACCTCGCGCTACAGCGCAATTTTGCGCGTCCCATGCTCCTCCCATGGCCTCTTGTCCGTTACCGGCCACGAAGTGCTCGGCATTTGCACGCTGGACCCTGCATTCGTAAGCTCGGCCGCATCCCCTCAGTTTATCAGCCGTTGACTTGTTGAGGCCGACTTTGTGTTGGCTTGCCAAGCCAGGCGACTCGTCGATAAGCTTGTGGATTCTCTTTTTTTATTTCCGAGATCAGAGTCTAGTCAGCCAATACGAGTAGTAGCGCGTGGCGCGTGGAGAACCAAATCCGCTGCCCGCCCCCTCTCTTCCCCCCCCCTCGTCTGCGTTGTATAGCGTATCTAAGCAGCTGTAGACATGGTTGTACACCTACGCATGTACACTTCTATGTCTGATGTGCGACGCTGTTTTCATTTTCCTGGAGATCGCCATCAAGCCTACCCCACGGTTCCGTCGTGAGCTAGACGTGCGGCTCTGCAAGAGCGATCAGCGCACTCTGACAGCCGGGGGCGCATTTTTTTTTTACATGGGCAGGATAGAGATAGTAAATTTGCACTCGTCCTCGTGGTAGTACGTACTCACACACACACCGGTCAACTGAGATTCCTTGATGCAAGAGGGCACTGCGGAGTCATCCAAAGGTGGACCGCCCACCAGGGCTACAGCAGAGGCTCACTAGAGAACAGGGCAGCAAGTGAGCCGAAAGCCTATCAGACAAGCGCAAAGGACTCGAGTGAAATGGCAAAGCAAATGTGGTCGGCGAGGCAGCGAATCAAGAGAACCCAACATTCTGGCACCCTGCCATGTACACTCCTGTACATAACCTTGCACATCCATTCTTTTGAGCAAAAAGCTCGTCACGGGCAGCGGCGCAATGGGGCCCGCGTCGCCGACCAATCATGAGTTAGCACGCCAAGAGAAAAATGCCTCGAGTCGGCGTGCCGCAGTGCCCCAAGTGCTCAAGCCGCCCGATGTAACGTTTGTTGAAACTGCGGGAGTAACGTGGGCTGTCACCCTCACAGCCTTGAAGGGGGGAGGGGGGTGAGGGCGCGTGGGCTGCGTAACCAAAACAAATCAAAACAAGCAGTGTCTGTGCATGTCCAAGGTTTGCGCGGGAGATTCTGCATGTCCAAAATCATATCTGACTTGTCTACTATGATCTTCATCCCACTTCCCGCACCTCTCTAACGTCCAAGGCTTATGATCTTCATCATAAAGTCAATCCTTTGGGAAGTGATTGCCTATCCAATTCCCACTTTGAGACGGCCTGCCATGTGGAAACTAACGAACGTGCAATGCAGTTCGCAGATCGGAATCTTGCCCACTTCCTAATCCGAACCGCATGCTCAACCCTTGTGACCATCACCCAAATCCTACACTGTCATCTTTTGCTTCCCCTTTATGCGCGATAAAAAAAAGGAAGAAACAGAGAGAGAAATTGTCAACGTGCGAATGCCAATACTCACCACCCATGTCAATGCCAATGCTACAGTACTACTCATACAAGCCCGCCCTACGCCCGTCCGCCCCAAAAACACTCCCCGAACACGTCGCATTTGCCCCTTCTGAGCGACCTGCACTAATAATACAATGTTGCTTCTTAACGGCAAAAGTAGCCTCCCATTGCACATGACGTCTTCGAGAAGTGCATAGCTGCTATAAGAGGAAAGCCACACTCTTCTTTCTGACATGAGATTGCATGGATATCACCCTCCGTGCTGCTACCGTGAGAGCGGAAAAGCACGTGCTCTGGTGCCTTGGGAAGCCGTACCAATCACCTCAGCCTGGCTGAGCGGCCCCTCCCCCTCCCCCTTACCTCCGCCCACCCCAGACCCAACATCAAACTTTCATAATCTTCTTCATCATCATCATCACTTCCCCAAATCGTGGTCGTAGCTGAGCGCCCCTTGCAAACTGCCCTTGTGCTTGTTTGATTATTCTCAACCCGTCCACTCAAGTGGGAAATCCTGCACGGTTGACGCATGACCTTCTTGGTGGAGTACGCCATGGACCAGCTCCAAAAAAGGAAGGAGCAGCCTTTGCTCTCAATCCTCAGTTGCACGTCAACCTGACGGTATCATCTCGGCTTCTCCCTTTCTTTCAACGTCACTTGCTTCATCGAGCCACTTGCTCAACAATGGTCTGTTCGCTTTCACGATTCCGGACCTGTTGCAGTCCCGGTCGGGGCACGCCCAAGTGATTATTGTCCTCGCTCACGCTGTGAGGCGCATGGTCGGTAGCACCCGAGTCCATCTCGTCCGGCGAGGGCGATTTCCTCGTAATAGAGCCATCCGCGTCTTGTTCGTGCACCAGCTTCTCAATGTTTTCCACTGTCAAAGGCATTGACGGCTCGCTGTGGGGCCCCTCGGACGCCTTGTGATGAAGCAGTTGAGGCCCCACGAGCGAGAAGAGCTTCTCATCCCGCAATTTCCTATCCCTCTCCTCCGCATGGATACGTCGCATGGCTCTTTCACTCTCATTTTCGCTGGACCTGGCAAACGCTGCATCGCTCTGGTAGTGGAGGCGGTCAAGTTCTGCGGTCAGTGCTTGCGCCGTCGTTTCAGATTCCAGAGACATGCCTGCCGTTCGCGGGTGATCACTAGCGCTAAAGCTGTTTCCAGGGTTCGGAACTGTTTTGCTCCGTCGATCCTTGTCATTTGTGCAAGGCGTTTCCCTTGCCGCTTTTCGCCGTCCTTCGAGTGCCCACTTGACAAGCATCTTTTGGTCGTTAGCGACTTCGCTCGTCTGCTTGGGGAACCTACTTACCTTCTCCAGAAGCTTTCCTTTTACTGGCTTCGCCAGATAATCCTGTCAAGTTTCAGCACTTTTCGCTCTTCCATACACTAGCACATGTCTATTCTAGTACTCACATCCATTCCACACGACACGCACTTTTCCTTGTCCCCTTGAATTGCACTAGCTGTCATGGCAACAATAGGAACACCCTGAACCTCGGGCATGTTGCGCCAAGGAGCTTCTGTCCGAATAGCATGCGTGGCAGAGTAACCATCTCGAATGGGCATCTGCAACCATTCGTCAGCTGCCGAGCCAGATCAGCCTTACATGGCTTACTTACCTGGACGTCCATGAGGATGATGTCCGGACGTGGATGTGACGGGCCGAATTCCTTGGCCAGGTATTCAAGTGCTTCCTGGCCGTTCCACACTGCGTTAACTGAAAAGTGCAACTTTTTAATCGTTTTGAGGGCGATTTGCTGATTGATGTGGCTGCAGACGGTTTGGTCAGCAATTTCTTCTATCATGCATTCTGGTGAGAAACCTACTTGTCTTCGACAACCAGCACATGGACATTATGTCTTTCACTCTCAGAAAGACTCATGAACTGATCCGGTATGGCCGACTTGAACATTGGGTAAGCTGAAGTTCCATTGGACACTTGTGGGGTCAATGGTGGCGTATGGCCTTCAGAGCTTCCACAGGAGACCGACATGTCACTCTGAAGTCGATCTGGTATGGACTCCAGATGCACCAACGGAGATTCACCATCCTGTGAGGGGGCTCGGGTGAAGGGGATCCAGAATGTGGCCGTAGTACCCTGTCCCAGCTTGGAGTCAAGCCATATTTGGCCCTTCATGAGCTCAACCAGGTTCTTACTGATAGTCAGTCCTAAGCCAGTTCCACCAAACCTCCGAGCCGTAGATGAGTCTGCTTGACTAAAAGGCTGGAATAGCCGTTTGCGAACCTCTTCTTCAATTCCGATGCCTGTATCGACAATGCTGAAGTTGACTGTGACCGTCTCCTTTGTTTCATGGCTGATAGAAACGGACAGTTGGACAGTCCCTACAGACGTGAATTTGATGCTATTGGTGAGGACGTTGGTAAGGATCTGGCGAAGTCGGCCTGGGTCTCCAATGACTCGTAGATCTGACTGTACTTCGTCCTGGATCAAACTCTGATATTCCAGCCCCTTTCTGTTGGCCGCAAAGGCCATCATCTTGTTAACATCCCTGAGCACCACGCTGAGACTGAACTGCACCTCTTCAACATCCAGCCGCCCGGATTCCACCTTGGAGAAACTGAAAAGGGGTTACAAAGTCAGCAGATTCTTCATGGTGAATACGACATTTAATATTGTTGACAAAGAGAAATGACTTACTCCAATATGTCATTGATCACCGTCAAGAGACTGTTTGCTGATCGATGGATGTTCTCGGCACATTCCTTTTGCTCCTCGTTGAGATCCATATCGAACAGGAGCTCACTCATACCAATAACTCCAGCTATGGGCGTTCGGATTTCGTGGGACATATTGGCCAGGAATTGAGACTTCATCCGGCTGGCTTCTTTCGCTGCTGCCTCATTGGCTAGAAGCCTTGAATTTTCCTTTTCCTGCTCCTTCAGCTGCTCTTCTCTTTCCCGTAGTTCTGTAATGTCCATCGAGACGCCAATAACGCCATCCACAAATGCTTGCCCTTCGATACCTGCTGTTCGCGACGTGCTCATCAGCGGCACTAAGCGGGTTCGGTAATAGCGATTCTCAGACATGTAACCGCCATTAACGATTTCATCCGACTGTTTGCCCTGGAGGATTTCCTGGATTGGCCCGCGCCAACGCTCTCGGTTATTATCAGTAAATGCAAAGACGTCGTATACGTCTCTACCAAGCAGTTGGTCCTTTGGCATGTGTTCGTTGGCATCAATCTCACCCTCAAGCACCTTGACCCGATTATTGCGGTCGATGACCCACAAGACAATTTTTGCGTGTTGGATGACCTGTTGCAGTTGCTCCCTTGTTTGTCGCGCCTCTTGACGTGCCAGCACTAAGTCATGAATGTCAGTGCAGGTGCCGAACCACTTCACTATCCGGCCTGCGTCGTCGTAGAAGGGTACAGCCCGCCCCAACATCCAGCGCCACTGTCCGTCGAAACGTTGACACCTGTATTCTGTGTTGTACTCATCCCCCGTTTTCAGCGAATGGAACCAGCGTTCAGCGGTTGCACGCATATCGTCAGGATGGAATGGAAGCCGCCAGCCTTCGCCCAAAGACCTCTCCACTGTCAAGCCTGTGTAGTCGTACCATCTCTTCGAGAACCAATCGTGCATGCCATCCGGGGTAGTCGTCCATACCATGACGGGCATAAAGTTTGCAATGTACTCAAATTGCTTTTCGTTCTGCTCAATTTGCTCCGCAATCTTCTGGGTGTATTCTGTAACATCCTTGAACACCACAATGCCGCCAAGAAATTCTCCAGTCTCTTCATGGAACACCGGTTCGCCGTTGACTTCGTACACCATCCCAGAGCCTGTCACAGGGTGTCTAATGCCAAGCCGTTGTTTCTCGACTCTTTTCTTGTGGCGGCAGACCTCAATTATAGGGAATTCTTCTATCGGAAGGCGACGTTGGAAGTCTTCAGTCCAACACGAGAACTGCGCAAGGAAATCTCTTTGGTCGCCAGAAAGGTAAGCAGTGTCTTTGGGCACGAGTCGCAGTAGCGCTTTGTTTGGTATACCAAAACTCTCGTCTTTCCACATTGCTTGGGAGGTGTTAACAAAATACAGACATTTGAACGGAAGCAGAGAAGGAACATACCGTAGGCAGGCATAGTAATAGAATTAAGAATGGCATCTTTGAGCTGTGTTGCCTTCTGAAAGACAGATGCGGAATTTGCAATGTCACCCTTGTTTTTGCTAGGAGGACCACGGGGAGGGAACTCTGGCTGCTGCAGGGTGGGCGTGACAACCTTGGATGCAGGATTTGAGCTGTTGTTGGAACGTCGACTTGAAGATGTACTTGAGCCCGAACTGCGCGACTTGTCGAGCCTCACTCCGGTATTTGTACGATTTACCATGCGCGTAGAGGGCTGTGCCTTCTTGGAATTTTGGGCTTGTGTTGCGCTTGTAAAGGTCAACGTGTAGTATTGAGTGTCTTCAATGCTCCATATTGAAACGATGCATGATGCTTGTACTGCGTCATTGTATGATCCTTTTCTGTCACACTTTTTCAGGGTGTCGTCGGAGCCTAGAGCAAGTGGTACGACAACCACATCCATAGATACATCATGTACCGTAGTCCGTGCAAGGTTTGTACTACTCAGAGGCGGCAGAGATTGGGCTTGCTCGTTTCCCTGTTGATAACCGGTGTTGTCTGCAGTGGGTGTGGTGTGCCCGCTCGCCATATAAGAATCTCCGTCTGTGTCCACGTTGTCCGCCACTGCATCGTTTACAACGCAATCGAGGAAGGCCTAGATATGACATGCGTTAGCTGACTCGGATTAAAAAAATACCATGCACATGAACACCAACCTCCCATGTGATCAAGATCGGAGAACCGTTTTGTATAATATCTATACCCAGTTCTCCCATGGTCTTGCCCTGCAAGGCCTCTGTTATGGAGAGATGATGAATACTTTCAAAATCAATGTTGAACAAGCGGCCCATGGCTTCATTGGCTAGTATTACAGTCTTTTGTGACGACAAGACAAGGACTGGGATTGGCAAGTATTGCAGCGCGGTGAGGGATGCAATGGTGGCTGAGGGTGCAGTCAAGTGCATAGACATGGGATCGCTACGTATCGAGCTGGGCGACTCTGGGCGGGAGCGCGACTCCATTGCGAAGTAATCGCCCTCATTGCCGGCGATATCTTCAGTCATTACGGCGACGGGGTCGTGACAAGGTGTATGTAGGTATGCAAGACTGTTTGTCGCACCCTGGTCGGCGCGGAGATAATAGCCGTAGCACCGAAGGAAGGACGCCGGGAGGCTGATCGTCTCAAGGAGACTGGGCGGCGGCGAGCAGCGGGCTTCCTAGCACAGGCATAGGGGCAGTCGCGTGCAACAAAGCGAGAGAGCGAGGAAAGGCTGAAGGCGCCTCTGGGGCTAGTGGGCGGAGTGACGGCGGGAGACGTTAGGAAGAACGCCTGCAGAACAGAGGAGAGTACAGTCGATGGGCACTCGAAGTGGGGATTGAACGACGAGGCGTAGAGGCGGGCAGATCACTTCTAGACCAGACCAATCGATTAGCGCACGGGGCAAAGAAGCTTCTGCCAGCTGCCGAGGCTGCAATGCGTCGAGGATTTTTCTCAGCAGTCGCCCGCCCGGAAGATGCTGCTGTATGTGTGTACTCTGTGTGTATCGGCACATAGACAGGTCAGGAGCAGGGCAGTCACGACAGCCCGAGCGATTCTAGAACGCCATCTTCACCCCCGACCGCTCTCCTGGCGCAAAGAGAATGACGCAACTCTGCATGTTGGCCCAATAGGCGCCAGGACAGTGCACGACCAGCGCTGGCCATGGCCTTCTCTCCGGGCCTGGCCATTCGACTTTTGCAAAATCAACATGCTGGCAGAAGGGTTTGCGATGCAGAAACATGCGCCGGGTCCGCCATGGCCTTAGCGATCAAGCGATCATCGCCGGAACCCTGCACTGTATTCTCGCGGCTCGCGCACATCTTCAACTTGGATCACCCCAACTACACGTGTCAAATTCCACTGATTGCCGATCGGTTTCGTCTGCTTGGGACGCAATCCCTGCATGCATGCATGTAACTGTATTACTTATATCATCAGCGCAACCCACTGTGGTTGATATGGAGACTAATAGCCAAGCACCGCATGATCTAGCATTAGAGAAGGTATAGTATGCACAGCTGTCTTACCATAGAGTATGGCGATTCATATCGAATCCACATCGAGATCGAGCACCTGTCTTGTTTATCACGATCGGATCTCTTTTTTGTCATGTTGCAGTGCACAGTCAAGCATACTGGATGATCTGGCGCATGTCCGATTGTGTGATCACGAGGGCCATATGCATGCACTCGATATAATAGCTACACACATTTTCCTTTGTTTAGCGATCTGACGTGTCCGCAAGTATGCAGAACAATCGTGGAAACGCGACCCATTACTATTTCCCAGATCGGATATGGATGCTTACATAATCCGAAGACCTATGATGCTTGACCCTGGCGAACGACAACTGTCTTTCTCACATGCAGCCGCAGCAACACCACCGCTCTAGTCCTCGTTCCTAGTGCTGCTTTTACAAACGTCACGCCAACCGGCAGGATCACTCAAATCAGACCTTAGATATGTTTTTCTTCGGGCTGGGAGGGCTGTTCTACGGTATTCCTCGTCAAGTCGCATTGGACAGACCAAGTCGCTAACACATCTAGTTGCCGTACTCCTCATCAATGCTATCGCCATCCTCTCCGAAGACCGCTTTCTCGCACGCAGTACGTTTGATCCGATTCGACGCCCACCATCCCTCCTTGTATCCTCCCGCACGCGTACCGGCTATATCAATTTATTTGGGACACACGTATACTGACCATAGACAGTTGGTTGGACAGCATCGGCAGATCCTGGCTTCCCTGGCCAGCGCGATGACTCGAGTGTCAAGGCACGATTGATCAACCTTGTCTCCTCTGTACGAACATTGATGCGGAGTATGTCTACCCCTCCGTCAGCCGCTGGCAGCCATGCTCCCCACACGCAACACTCATGGTTTCCCTGAAAAATGTTCAGGACATATAGACTGACCGCCATGTAGTACCGTTAATGTTCATCAACACCCTTATGATAATATACCTCATCGTTCTTGGATGACCATGGCGCACAAGGAGTCGGAGGACGCTGAGACTGCTATAACAGGCATAATCACAACATTCACATAACGAGATTATAAGACGCCTTGACAGCGCCGTTGCCAGGACATGAATACCTAAAACCACTTCAGGGGTTTTCATGAGCCCAACTGGAGCGGCCGTGTCGGCGGATTTGCATCGTACTTAGCAAGGCGTTGGGGTTATGGGACTCGGCCACTCGCATGTAAAGCGTTTGTGCCATGGAATCTACCACAGCTGTGGATTATGGTTCCGGATGTACAAAATCAAAAGTACGAATTATCTAGTGTTTTTGCCAATTCATATGCAGATGGGCAATAGCACTCATATATATTGTTTACTGTTGAGGCAGATTCAGACACGTAGCAGGGAGACTAGGTCGCCAGTGCGAATTTCCCGAGGAATACAACTCTAAATGTCGCTAGAATACCCTATCGATGCATATCAAGGTCATAACTCTGTGCTTCTGTTTTTTTTTTCCACAAATTACAAGATTCTCTCAAGATGGATTTTTTTAAACTAATAAATACTTTTACCATTGGAAACCTGCTTTCTGATCCGATTTATAAAAAAATTGAACACCACAATTTTATTTCTTACCTTGCGCCACATTCTCTTATAACTTCGCCTGCCCTCCGACCTCCAACAAACTCTCAATCGTCATCTTCCACAACTCCGCCCTCTCTTGACTAATAGCATTCAAATCATAACTCACTCCAAATGCCACAATACCCTCAGCAGTAGTCAAACTTCCCACCAAAAACTCATTCTCCCTCGCCCTAACACCTATATTCACATTTCGGAAATCCGCTGCGAAATCCCTGTCACCCAGATCTTGAAGATTATACGCCCCAGGCTTGAAAAATGTCGCAAGAGATCCTACAGAAGAAACACCGCACGTCGCTCTGAATCCTGCCATATCGGGCAGAAGCGAGCCTTGCGGGTTGCTGTAAGACGAGGAACGTCGTTCAGGCGGCAATTTACCTTGGATAATCTCGATTTGCGCAACATATCCCGTTGCAAGAAGGCGGGCTGGAGAGTGTTTGTCCAGTATACCCGCCGGTCCGGCCGTACCTTTTCCCCTGAGCCGCTTCTGGTAACCCTTTAGTTCGCGGTTTGCGTGCTTGGCTACCAATTTGAATCTGCCTTCGATTGGGAGTTCCGAGGAGAGAAAGGGCATGACGATGCCTTCGCTGAAAGCCAGCATGCATGATTCTGGAGGTGGGGGGTTGACGAACCAGGCGCGCGGGTTTAGTGGGAAGGATGCTGTGAAAGGGGGTTGTTGGGATAAAGGATTGAGGGATTCGTGGATCGACATCATGGCTAGACCTGCGAGAGCAAAGCAGCCGGCGCCTATGGAGACTTGTGCGGAACGGCAGAGCGATATGAGGCGGGAGGATGCAGAAGCGGAGAGTGCGGCGTTGATGTGTCCGCATGACATTGGTGGCCGTGATGAAGCACTGTAGTCAAAGATCTTGTCAAATTTTGGCTCCAATGGCATTGGCACTTCCAGTCTCCGTTCGCGGCGAAGCGGGTTCGTAAATGTCGTTGGTAAGCCTTTGTGTACATGGCGCAACACGCGGATCAAGGCCCAGAACCAGCGTTGCCTTGCTTTGTTCCCAACAATGGGTGGATACAGGTCTTCTTGGGCTACTGGTAGAATGGCCTTTATATTGTCTGCTTTGCGGAATGTCTCGATATCTGCTAAAAGCTCGTGAGGCGACTGGTTCATAATGCGATTGAAGTGACTGAACCAGTTGTACGCCGACAAGCCATCAGATATTTGGTGCGCAATTACAATAAGGAGTCGAAGAGAGTATGTCCCGTTAGGAAGGCGTGTAATTGGTAGAACATGTATTTTCGAGAGGCATTTCCTGGGCTCAATGATTCTTGTCACATTGAAGGCGTGGTGGTAAATTTCTTTGTCATTGACTTCGTCATATGCATCCTCGATCCAAACGATGTTGTCATTGACAGCCTGGATAGCAGCGTCCTGTGTAGAGGGGATATCCACTGCAAATCCACGCATTCCTGTATCCGGGTCGTCATGGACACGTGCCAGAAGAAGAGGGTGCTGCAGGCGAAGGGAAGTCCATGCTAAGGCTATCCTATGCCGGAGTTCATCCTTTGAGAGTTTGTGCTGAACGGCTAAGGTAAATAAACTAGTCATATCTACGAGACGGTTAGTTGATATCGTGACTGATTTGGTTCAGGAATACCACTAAGAGTATTCCGCATAGTCTGGAACAGAGCAAAATGAAGTTGGAGATTGCACAGAAAGCTCACATACATACCTGCCCGACCGCCATAGTATGTGCCATCAGCATCAAAAGAGGTTTCCACTAATCCCAGGGGACGCTGGAACGCTTGATTCCCATTGGGGGCAATTGATGCCTTCCAAACAGCATGGTTGTTTGCATACTTGTCTAGCCAGTGGCTCCGCTGTTGTTGCTGCGCCATTGCGCCTCTAGTTTTCTCTTCCCAGAACAGCTAATTGACTACTGTTATTACCTAGTCGATATACACAGTGAATGCAATGAGTAAGCTAGATAAGGGGTGTGGGAACGGATGAGTGTAAGTGTTCTTATACAGATTGAACATACGTACGTATGGCCGAAGTGCAAGGAAGTGGGCCGGCTTGCTTGTTGCGGTATACTTTTCGGCTTAGCTGATGCGAGTCATGAAAGGTTTAGCGTCATCATGACAGCTGGCGATCAAACTGTATCTAGTCTTGAAGTGCTTCACTACACTTTGACTATGTAAGTTCATTATAGTATATATTGGCTACGAGCCGCAAGAAGCGCATGCTTTATAATACGAATAGTCCAAAAATACTTCCCCCATAGTTTCTAGCAGAGCAAATAGAAGAAAACGCAGAAAACCTCTCGTTTTTAAATTAAATACCAATTTTTCACCTACGCATTTTTCTGTGTAAGTCGGGTATCGCTAAAGCAGTTTTCAGATCCTTGGCCAGCATCTTAATCCTCACATGTAGAGGTTTTGGAGGTTTTGGGCCTGTCTTCTAGACCACATCCTCCATCTCATCTTCACCCTCTGAATCTCCATCACCAGGGCCCTCTGGAGCAGCTGCCTCGGCTTGTTTACTGGTATCACGCTGATTTTCAAAAACGGCTTGGCGCTTCCAGTTACTTGCAAAGGGGCCAGACTTGACAAGCAGTGCAATGTCGCCAAGCACCTCTTTGAGGTATTGCTCCGGCTGTTTGGTGCGCTGCTTGATAGCCTTCATAGGCCAGTACTGATACTCGTCGAATAGAGTATGCAAGAAATCGATGAGATCCGACCTAGCCATACGAGCAGCCTTGTTCTGTTGCGATTTTCCTTTGGTCATAGGTCTGATGAAGTTCTTGAACCGGTTGTTGAGCATGATGGAATTGTTTACATCTGAGACTTCCGTATCCTTGGTAATTATGGTGGTCATGTGAGAGCCTTGAATGGCTTGCTTGATGCGTGCGGCGCTGAAATCTTTGTATTCTTTGGTTTCCAAAGGGTTGGCATTGTACTGTCGCGTCGCATGACCAATCAAGGCGGTCTGCTTAGGAATAGCCTTTTTGTACTTGCTCCGCTTTTGAACGCGCGCCTTGGGATCTTGCACACCGCCAAAGCTCCCTTGGTTCCCCCCTCTACCATAGCCATGACCCCGAAAGCCCGGAAGATCCTTTTCTGTGAAAACATATGTGTTTCCGAGTATTGTGTCGGTGGCTGGCGCAGGATCGAGCTGGAAGGCAGAGGGCAGGTTTGACTTTGCGCGCCAGCGGTCGTTGAGGAAGACACGCATGGGCTTCGTTTTATCGATGCCGCTTGTTGTCGCAAATCCGTAAATTTCTCCGATTTGTATCTGATCGTTGTCGTTTCCATCGGCGAGATCGTCCCACTTTGAAACTGCTTCATACAACCACGGCGGGATGCGCGTGAGCCAGATGTCCTTGTCTGAGCTGTCCTTGCTCATGATCATCTCGCCAGTATCCTCATAGAACTCATCGTCCATAAAGCCGCCGCCTGGGGTAGATGCGTCTGGGTCCATCTTAACATCGGGGTCTGCCTTGATGCCGTTCATGGCGACGTGTGAGAGAGAGATTGTGGCAATAGTGGGTAGCGAGCGGGTTCCTGACTTTCCGGGCAGAGGTAGAGACCGTGATGGTGCTGGAAAAGGGAAAGAATAAAGACGTGGCACAAGGGCGACGAAGGGAGGGTTAGATGTAGGTGCGATGATGAAAGGCAGCAGGCTGTCCATTGTTGGTTGTTCCCGGCGCGCGCTCGCATTAGCGTGCCAAGACCGTTATCGATAATGCGGAGCTGTCGCGCAGCCTCGCGCTTGCCCCAGCTGCCCCACGTCTGTTGCCTACCATTCACACTGTGAACGTAATCCTGACCTTCTCTCGTGAGACCATTGAACAGATTCTCTCATATCGGGTGGTATTATTTGAATTAAACCCATAAATTTACCGCCCATCCACGGTCAAGTGAGCCAACTCCCCGCAATTGTTTCCGTTTGCCCCTCCCAAAGTCATGGCTTCGCAAGCTGTCACCACTGCTTTGCAGGAGATTGAGACAGCGCCTGTTAGCGACAAGCCTTCCCAATACACCGCTCTGCTTCAGCAGATTATCGATTCTTCGGCCAATGTGGCTGCCGACCTAAAAGCATATGCACAAACTCTCCTTGACGACTCACTCGGCATAGTCGTGCTCCGACCACTTCTTGCTGCCTTCGTGGATGCCTTCCGGACACTCAAGGATCCAGATGCCAAGATAGAGATCGGTGAAAGGGTTGTTACACTGCTACAGTCCAAGGGTGCGGGGCAATACGAAGAGCAGGATACACAGATCAAGCAAGCACTAGCAGATGCTTTTGAAGAGAACGAGGATTACAGGCGGTCTGCACAGACACTAGCTACCATCAACCTGGAATCCACCCAGAAGTCCGTCACTCCTGATGAAAAGGCCAAAGTATGGATCCGCATAGTGCGGTGCTATCTGGAAGAGGATGACCCGACGAGCGCGTACACTCATCTTAACAAGATCAAGAACATTATCTTCAGTGTCCAAGATAAGGCGACTAAGGTCATGTTCCACCTTAGTCAAGCCCGTATTCTCGATTCGCAACGCTCCTTCCTGGACGCTGCGCAAGCGTACTACGGCATAAGCAATGAGCCCCTGGTGGACAGTGAGGAGCGAGATGGATTCCTTGGACGGGCCATTATATGTACAGTCCTCGCACCAGCAGGTCCTCAGCGAGGGAAGATGTTGGCCAAGCTATACAAAGACGACCGAGCCAGTTCTGCGGATGACTTCGCAATCCTGGAGAAGATTTTCTTGAATCGTCTGCTTACGCCTGCTGAAATCAAAGCCTTCTCTGCCAAGCTGGATCCGCACCACCTTGCACGAGGCTCAGATGGCTTGACAGTATTGGACAAGGCTATCCTTGAACACAACCTAGTCGGCGCATCAAAACTATACAACAACATCGGATTCGACCAGCTTGGTGAGCTGTTAGGCATTGACGCAGAAAAGGCCGAGGACTACGCAGCCAAAATGTTGGAGCAAGGTCGTCTGGCTGGGTACATTGATCAAATAGACCGTTATGTCTTCTTCGAGGGAGAGGCAAGTGGAGAGCGCAAGACGGGCCATGCGGAGCGAGTAGTGGGTAAGGAGCTGCGCAAATGGGACGCCAATGTGACCGGATTGGCAGAGGAGGTAGAAAAGGTCACATCGATGATCCAGAATCAACACCCAGACTTCTATGCGGCGCAGGTGGTACATTAAAAGCAATGGTCTAGCGAATAGCGAACTCAGTCAGAGGTTATTGAAGCATAATTGGCGTACGGGGATCACACAATACCCAACTGTATAACTGGTTACGATACAGAACATAGTATTCAGACTTATCAAGTGCGAATCTTATGTGTTTTCTTCTCTTGAACGGCACTACTCTAGTCTTGCCCACATGTCGTTTTGCAGACCCAACATTCCAGGATATATCAAAAGGTATTGAAAACTCTCTGCGTGCGTGCATTCCAAGGGTTTCTCCATTGAGTTGGTTGCTGTAGATTTGGTCGAGTTAACTATCGATACATGTACATAATCAAGGATTCGTCGTCAAGGCATTGCGACCTTGCATCTTCCAATGCATACCCCTCCCCTCATACCACTATTGTACACTCTGTTCTCCGCCCTCTTGCGCCAACGCTGCCTCATACTCCTCCAGACTCTTAACCTCCAACTCACTAACCTTCAGCACTGTAAAGTGCAACTTGCTCTTTACATGCTTGACATGTCTCCGCCGCCTCTTGGTCTTTTCCTCAACCCGCAATGGCTCGCTCTCGACGCCGACAACGCGCGCTCTGCAAGTGAATAACCGTTCATCCAAATAGTACACTTTTTTCCCGTGGTCCGAGGTCCCCTTGACGGCCTCTGGCGCTTTTAATGTGTAGTCTCGTGAACCAATGTGTGTGGCGCGGTTAAGACGCAGGATATCACCAGGGCGGACGTTCGGCATTTGGAAAGGAAGACGAAGGGTGTCGCCACGAGTTAGGAGATAGGGTCTTCCGTGGAGATGTGCGGTTATATAGTGTGCTGGTTGCATTTGCAGGAGCGGGAGGAGTGTTCGGATGGAGGGTGTGAGTGTCGTTGAGACAATGTCTGATCGAGCATGTGGCGACGCTTTGATATTTTCAGAGGTAGCAGGTTTAGAGGCATTTGCTGGCAGAGGTTGAGGGGTTTTCGAGCGCTCCTTGGCTTCCTGTGATATGCGGTGGCCGGATTGGATAAGCGGCTCTGGTGTATTTGATGTGTCGAGGTTGTGCGATATTGTTGTTACTCCTGCGCGGAGAATCGTGGGCTGTATTATCGACCTCGACTCGAGGAGAGCATTGCGAGCGGTGCGAGCGAGTAGCGCCATTGTTGCGTTTTGTGCGGGTCGCAATGGCTGGCAGACTGCCGGGGGATTTGATAGAATCTTGGTGGTTGCGGAGGTCCGATGTTGAAGATTCCCGCATGGCTGCGCGCTAGTGGGGGCTAGCGCCGATTTTTTTGGAGAGGCAAGTTGCGCTCGCTGTTGTAGGGCGACTTACTCCACTCCACCACTACCCTACCACACCTAGCACAGAGAGGTAGTCACCATGCCTCAGAACGAGTACATTGAGCGCTTTACGAAGCAGTACGTTTGTGCCCGCTGCCCATGTTGCCACCCACCCGCAGACGCTTCGCGCATCGCAAATACCGAGGCTGCACCACCTGGCAAATGAAGAATCTGGCTAACAGCCCCATCCTAGGCACGGAAAGCGCTTCGATCACGATGAACGCCAACGAAAGAAGGAAGCTCGTGAGGGCCACAATGCGTCCAAGAAGGCCCAGAACCTGCGTGGATTGAGGGCGAAGCAATATGCCGAGAAGCGTAGGAAGGAGAAGATTCAGATGAAGCAGAAGATTCGCGCCCACGAGGAGCGAAACGTCAAGTCGAACGAAGCTCCCGAGCCTGCTACCGAGGCACTGCCTTCCTACCTCTTGGACCGCTCCAACGAAAAGAATGCCAAGGCTTTGTCCTCTGCCATTAAGCAAAAGCGTTAGTAAATCATGTGCACTAATTATCTGCACGTGCTGATGCTGTGTTCTAGGAAATGAGAAGGCTGCCAGGTTTTCTGTACCACTTCCAAAAGTCAAGGGTATCTCTGAGGAGGAGGTAAGAAGCGCCAATTGCACGGGTTTTGTGCGGGACATGCGCTAACTTTGTACCTCTCTAGATGTTCAGTGTTGTCAAGACGGGTAAGAAGACGAAGAAGAAGTCTTGGAAGCGAATGATCACCAAGCCTACTTTTGTCGGTCCTGGCTTCACTCGTCGACCTGTCAAGTATGAGGTTCGTACAGCTATAGCTCAGCGCACAGAACGCATACTGACAGTGGATCCAGCGCTTCATCAGACCTATGGGATTGCGTTACAAGAAGGCGAACGTCACGCACCCTGAACTCAACGTAACAGTCCAGCTGCCAATTATGTATGTCATTTTGAAACCATGTAAAAGGAAGACAACATGCTAACACCATCACAGTTCGGTCAAGAAGAACCCACAGCAGCCACTGTACACTCAGTTGGGTGTGGTATGTTTTCTCAGACTCCTGTTCGCGAACCACTTGATGCTAACGATTATCAGTTGACAAAGGGTACTATCATTGAAGTAAATGTCTCCGAACTCGGACTTGTGACTGCTGGAGGAAAGGTTGTTTGGGGTCGCTATGCTCAGTACGTTGATGCCCATGAATTGATATTTACCCAGGAGCCAAACGACTAACACATGGACCAACAGAATCACCAACAACCCTGAAAATGACGGGTGCTTGAACGCTGTTTTGCTCGTCTAAGGCTCTACCCCAAATGGCGGAACTGTGCATTTGACGGCGTTGAGGGTTTTGGTCCTATCACATGATTCGAAGGCGTTGAGGCGATCATACACAGAGTCTTTTTGTAGAAAGGATATGAGGAAAATTTTTGCTAGGCAAAGGCTGGGATGAACGATGCCGATGATGCAAAGATATGTTGAAGGGGGAAGTTTGGGAAAGGGAAAGAGAAAGAGAAAACTCGCAAAATTTAATTCGTAACATGAAATGCACAAAAGAAAACAAGGAAATATATCACATCGGGGAAAGTACAGCATATCGCCCACTTTTTTTTTTCGATGTGACATGTGTACGAAGCAAAGAATGAGAAGCCTAGAAAAACGACAGATTTGTTCAAAGAGGACAGAAAAAGTAAAGGGAAAAAAAAAGTCTAAATGTGATTCAAAATGCCCCTAAATGCCCATCATGGTATCATCCACCCCTATGTTTTTCCTCTCAAAATGCCATTTGCCATATGCCTTTGCATAACGCAAGCAAGAAAGAAATCCGAGAAAAGAAAAGAAGGAAAAAATAATAATAATATAACGGCATGAAACGTGTTTGCCAAGGGAAGGGGAAAACGAAGAGGAAAAAGAAACAACAACAACAACGAAAGGTGTAGAGAATGCTTCGTCCTTACGTGGTAGTAGTTCCAATCTCCAGCAACAACAACGAAAAAAAAAGGCCAAGGGGGGATTTACCTCCCCCCGCTCAGAAAGAATGGGTAGGTATCAAACTACTACACAACACTGTAGCTGACTGGAGAAAAAAAAAAAGAGAAAATCCTATACCATTTGCATATTGGCCTCTCCCCCTTCATATACCAAAAGTGTGTTCCAAATTTTTTTCATCTACAAAAAAAAGTCACCGTTAAACAACGACGTTACTTAAATCGACGTTTCGCCGTCGACGCGCCACATCTCCGCCATGAACTTTGCCACAAGCCTGACTCAGCACATCGTCGTGTGCCCAATCGGTAGCGATGTCGTCCCAGATTTCGTGGTCGAGGCTATTACGCCTGGCGGATGCGTCGGGCCAGCCCGCTCGCTCAAGCTCGATGATGCCGCCGAAGCGCTTCTCGCCGTTGGCAATGAAGAGGGATTGGCCATCTGGGGTAAACGCTGCACCGCCGACGGGACCGAAAAAGTCAAAGACCTGCTTTGACTCCCAGGTTTGCGCGTTGATGATGTTGATGTAGTCGTCTGCTTCGGCGGCGACGAGTACGCGGGGACCTGAGCCCAGGGGCGAAAAGTGCAAAGAGCGTGGGACGGCGAGTTCGCTCTTCATGACGGCCAAGGGTTCGCGCCAGTAGCGTGCGTCCCAGACGACAATGGTCGAATCCTGGGCGGCTGTTGCAACGTGGATGCCATCGTCTGCCCAGGCACATGCAAATGCGTCGTCTGCGTGCGTGTTTAGTGTTTCGAATGCTTCGCCTGTCTCGGCGTTGGTGATGAGAGTTTCCTGGAAATCCCCCACCACGACTCGCAGCCGTCCGTTGGGCGAAGTGGCTGAGCAGTTGACGGCTGCCGAGTAGACAAAGGTGTTGGTAAATGTATTTGTGGCGCAGTCCAGAATGCGGAGGTGATGATCATTGGAACACAAGACAGCCTGTGGAGAGTAGGTCCGCCGCGAATCAAAGAGGTGCATGTGGTTGACTATGCGCGATTTGGTGTCGGTTACAAAATCTGTGGTGCGGCCAAATGTGCATGATGATCCGTAGGTAGATGAGAGGTCCGTGATTACATACTCACCCTCGAAGGCGCCAGCAATCAGGACGTTGTCTCGAGAAGCAATGGTGGTCACTGAGCCATCAATAGCTATGCGCTTGCTAAGGTCTACGACGACATCGGCAGGGGCCCCTTGGGCGTCTGTACGGTAGACGCGGTGGCCATAGGCATAGTAGATGTCATTATGGGATGTGGCTGTCAGGACGTTCCGTAACTGGAAATGAGGAACAAAGACGCGGGGAGTGGTGTTGATTCTGGCGAAGTTGAAGAAGACGTCTGTGTTTGGGGTAGGAGCTATGCTCTAAAATGTGTTAGGTAAAACCACAAAGCACAAAGGAGCTCTGGTACCTTTCGGACTTGCTTCAAACCAGGCGACAGCTTCTCACTCTCGAATTCAAATCGCGACTCTCGTACAGCCGAGCGCGTAGTCTTGCGCACCTCCCAGTCGATGCCTTGGTAGTCGTAGTGGTCACATTTGAGGTCGTCACGGGCGACTGTGTTTGGAACGTGGATAAGGTCGAGTCCGGGAACGATGGCCTTGTCTGGGTTGAAGTAGTGGTGGAAGTAGGAGGTGATGGGACAAAATGCGCCCTTGTCCTGAATGCTCAGATGTGGTTCGTTGAGCGTGGGTGGTGGCTCAAGTGCAGGGTCTCCACTGGACACATGGCTCATGTAGATTGGGGGTGCAGGAATGTGGGTAGTGGAAGTGTTGTGAGGTGTGCTGGATACGTCGAATATCTCAAAGGGGTGGTATGCGACGTAGGCGGGGTGGACCTGGGATAGGAATGTTTGCATGTGCATTTCGACCGCGGCATCGTCCTGGCCCTGTTCTTCGTCTGGCCCGAGGGCGCCCTGTGGTGGGGGCATGTCTTCCATGAATTGCTGGTAGTCTGCTAGCGATATCCCTCCGTCATAACCATCGTCATCGTCGTCGTCGGCGTCGTCGTTGTGGTTGTCGTCGGCATGGTCAGCATGACTGGTGGGCGGACTGTTGTCTGACAGTGTCGCCAGGGTCACTGCAGCAGCCAGGGCATCGGGCGAGTGAGGACAGTCGCCAGGGGCTGGGTGGATATGGGGCGGCGTTGTGGCATCTGTCGTGGTGAAGTGTGGCGCGGTCCAGTCGTGGTGGGCTTGCGTGCTGGCCATCGACGCCCGCTGTCGGCCGTATTGCCGGTGTCGCGGGGCCGCCGAGGCAGTGATGGAAGGCGACTGTGGGCTGCGATGGGCGCGGTGTAACCGGTGCAGTCGTCTTCAACAGGCGGCTGGGCGCAATGTGGGTATGCTGGTCTGTAGAGACAGTGTCCAAGGGTGTGGGGAAGAAGGAGAGAGACGACCAGGCCTTCGCATACAGGGCCTCGGGCTCGGCAGCGTCAACCAGCCACGACAAAAGACAGCGAGTCTAGCGTGTGGGGTCGCTGTGGCTGCCACCATGCACCGCTGTCTGTCATACATAACCCATTATCGTCCCTCTGCCTCCACTCTACACATGGCCCCCCCCATGGGCAAAAGTGGTCGCCGACGTGCCCCACGCACCGTAGCACAACTCGCATGGCACTGCCAACACGACAACAACGAGAATGCAGTGCCCACTCGTCGTTGCACAATCACACAGGCACTTGGTCTTGTCAGGCCTCTTTTGGGATGCAGGCAGCACACTACCCTGCGTCGGCCTAGTCCCTTGGGGCCAGGAAGGTGACGCCACCACTGCTGCCAGACGGTTGCACTGCAAACCCCTCGGACCAATCTGCCTGACGGCGTGTGAGTGGTGGGCAAGAGCGTTGCCCGACTACGACAGAAAAGCCGCCACAAGGCGTCTGACGGCGCCATCCAAACGGCCTTCACCATGCACAAGGCTGAAACGCAACACTGCACATCCCTACACAGGATTTCATATCATATGGCATTACATTCATTCTAGGCAGCCTCTCCGCCGCCCATGTACAGTATTACTAATATACGTAGCGTCTACATAAATGACGGCACAATGCAAAGTGGGAATCTCCGAAAAATACAATATGCCCCTTGACAATCATACATGTAACCCGCGTAAACAAGAACAGCCCCCTGCACAATGTAGTAGCCAACGTGGTACAAAAATAATGCACTTTTCCCTTGCTCCCCCCTATCGGCTACACAGCGCCTCCCTGGCCTGCTACATGACACTGCACAATCAATCAATTATCATAATACTGGTCATATCCCTGTCGCTGTTGGTGCTGTGGCCATCCGCCAGCCGATGTCGCCGCTGGTGTCTTCAGTCTCCGCTCTGTAGGGGTCCATCGTTAGTCACAACATCACCTCAACGACAAGTCTATCTTACCTGCTTCAAAGTCTCGCCACCTGCGCATTGTGATCTTGCTACTGTCAAATTCACCCTCGTACTCCAATCCTGCCTTCTTCGTCGTTTCCCCAGCCGTCTTTCGAGTATCGCCCCAACTGAAGTCGTCGAACTTCCAGAAGGCGTATGTCGGCAGGACAAAGTTCCAAACGGGCAGCGACAGCAGGTAGACAAACATCCAGGCAACATACGACCACCGATGTGCTGTGATAATAATGAGAACCGCAGGTAGACCGAGAATAAGCGCAAGAAGAACCAGAGGAATCACAGGCGCTTCTGTGTGCTGTATAGCGGCTTTGATAGAAATGGCAACTAGACGCCGTCAGCAAAGTTGTCATTGAACAAAAAGGTGCCAAAAACTTACTGAGGTAGAATGTAAAGGCAATGGCGGCGGGTAGGACCAGGGTTCCCATCAGCTCGATGAAGACGACAAACTGCATGCTGAAGCAGAAGGTACCGCACAAATCTCGTACCAGTACCAACTCCATCAGGTTGTGGACAGTACTATTGATCCATCGTCTACGTTGCGACAGTAAGACTTTGAACTCGTCCGGAACCGTGGTCTTGCACACAGCTTGAGGCACAAACACCTGCTTTCGCTTGGGGAACGTCTTGAGCATCAGCGTCGACAGATAACGGTCCTCACCCAATAGCAGCAAATTCTTCTTGTGCAGCGTATCCACCACGTTCTCAGAGTAGTGTTCGACAACATCAGGATTGGCCAGAATGGGGACCCAGTAGTTTTGACCGCCCTTGGGAGCCTTGATGCGGTACATGCAGAAACATCCGGGAAGACAAGTGACACCACCAAAGACCGACTCAAACGACTTGGCCAGATGGTGAGAGATGAAATACCTATCACAGTTAGCAGGGTATTCCCCGAACATACGAGAAAGAAAAACACTTACTCAAAGACCTGAATCATAGAAACCCACGAGTCCCGCTTGTTGGCAATCTTGGTCTCACCGCAGAGTCCCATGATATCTGGGTCCTTTACCATGGCCGAAATCATGTGCGTCAAACTGTCAGGGAATACCTTGGTATCGGCGTCTACCATGAGTACTATCTCGTAGAAATCGGGAGAAATGCCAGTGATTTTCCAGATACCGTTGAACATTTCAAACTCGAGCTCCGTCATACGCTCGTCAAACATGACCTTTTGCAGGAATGACATGAGAATAATTTGACTGTCGCGCTTGCCACGGTTACCAGGTTTGGAGTTCTTAGCCTCGTCGGGAGTGCCACACTTGACAACCAGCATCATCGGAACACGCTGTTGCTTTCCAACAGGGATGCGCGTCGTCTCGCCATAGTCGTAGAAACCAGAGTAGATCTTAGCCATGTTGTGTCGCTTGGAACCGCTGGCAACCGCGACATAGGAGTAGGCCTGGACTTCATGCGGCAAGACTGCGTGATCCTTCATCATGCCAAGGCAGACTTCGGGTGTCGTCATGTCTTCTCCGTGTCCCTTGATCATACCATCGCAAATAACGAGAATCAACTTGTGGCTGTTGGGATAGTCGGTCGTGGCAATAGAGTCGAGTGTAGTTCGCAGACCTTCAGGGCCCTCAGAGTATGCAGTAACCAAGCAGATTGTGTGAGCTAGGGGGTATCCAAAAGGCTGCCACTCGGGAGGAGGTTGGGGTACAACAGCTTCATGAGTGAATCCTGAGGGCCCTGAGCCTTCAGTGCTGGAAAACTGGTTCGTTTCGGTGCTGTTAGAGAAATACATATCAGACCCAGGCTCCTGCGATGCTTGCGTGCTGTGTCTACCGTCGACGCCTAGTGTGCCGTGGCTGGCATTTAGTTGTTTGTACATGGGACCGCTGGATCCAAGCAGACGAGATGCAGCACTTTGACTTGTCATTGTTGTTGGCGGGGCGCGGGTCTTGGTGTTCTTGTCAACAGAGTATGGGCTAGTGAACCTTGATGTGGCCGGCAAGAAACTACCTCGTTTGGCTGTACGGTCGGAGCCAGAAACTGATTCGAGGAGTTTTGGCGGGGGGCGATAAATGTCATCACTCCATTCTTCAATCTGCTGCTTTCGCTTCTTGGAGTCGACCGGGCCCAGAGATGTTTTGGTGGCACCAAACTTCTTACTGATGAACCATTGGAATATCAAAGCGAGGACGAACTTGGCCAAGACAACAGCCAAGATGAAAACGAGCGAAACGTAGAGAACAACCTTGGAGGCGATGCAACCAATACTCTCCGTGTCAATGGAGCCGACCTTGATGATTTCAGTAAAGCATCGCGCAACCTGCTTCTCGTAGCTGGACGAGAAAGCACGCGTGACGTCTGCACCACGAACGGCTGGGTTTTGGCGGATTTCATCGAAAATGGGTGGAATCTCAACTGCGGTTCGGTTGAAGAAATCGAGCAGATTCAGATCCAGCACATCACCACCCCATACCATGAGGTTCCTCGAGGAGTTGCGAATGTCGTCCCAGGTAAAAAAGACATCTCCAGCATCACGCAGACTGTAGAAAGCCCTACGAGCCGAGTCCGAAGTATGACACATGTAGCCATTGTACTCCAGAAATGTCGTGTTGGGCTTGGAGGAGCCGTCCTGGTTGAACAGCCGGCAGGGGAAGTACCAGGCCAGGTCTCCATTGTCGTCTGTAGGGATACCAGAGTTGGGCTTTTCCTTGATGAGGCCCTTGCAGGCGCCGTTGACGTTTTGGAACAGGAAGCTGGCATCTTGACCACCGTGCTTCTCGGGAAGGTCGAAGAGAACGTTTGCGTTTTCCGGGATACCACGAGCGCGGGGATGTTTGGACTGAGCAAGATCATAGGCTTCACCATGGATGATGAGGTATCCATTACCAACTTCGTTGGTCCTGAGGCGGGCGCTACCTCCGGCGGGGCAAACGGTCTCGGTAAAACCAAAAGTCAAGTATCCGACGAATGTGCAGATGACCAAAATGATGCTGACCAAACCAACCTTTTCTCGCCAAGCACGCTGCTGTGCTCTTTGTGGCTTTCCAAAACACTTGAGAACAGCATTGGGGCACCAAAAGGTGATGATTGCGCAGTAGACATTCCACAGACTAGGTGGCCGCAGCTTGTCCTGCTCTTTCTGGCGCTGTTTCTGGCGAGCCTCCATGGTCTTGCTTCGCGCCAGCTTTCGCTGTACCTGTGGCTCGGCATTGTCGTCGAGCGGAGCGTCTTTGTCGTTGTAGCCGCCGCCAGAGGCGTTTCGCATATGGGGTGGCTTCAGGTCGGTGCTGTCTGAGCTTACGGTTTCGGCCTCGAGACTGTCCTCCATGATGGGATCATTGCCGGTTGTCGAGGGTTGGACGTCCATGCGCTGGGCATGCTTGCGATAGTGGTAGTTGGGGTGACTCGGATCCATTCGCTGGCGCTCGGGTCTGATCAGGCTGCGCTTCCTGCCCAATGCTGGGCCTGGAGCGTGTTGCTGGCCCCGCATGATGGGGTCGCGCTCCATGGGAACAGGAGCGTCTGGGGTTGGCATCGGGCGTGAGTGGGCAGTGGCATGGCTTTTGCTGTGTGTGCGGTCGTGGGAGCGGGAGCTCTCGACGTCCGACGTCCTCCGGCGGCGGGATTGTGAGCTTCGATGTGAGTGCCGTCGCTCCCGCCGGGGAGACGAGGGCTCTGGGCGCTGGGGCATGGACGACATGGTGCAGGAAGGCGCGGACCCAGGCGTCGTTACACAGTGCGACTGCGGGGGGCGCGTGTTGGGGGTGGGAAGAATAGGCGCAGCGGGTCTATGAGGTTACCAGCAGCAGCAGCAGTGTTTGCGGTGCTGTGTCGGAGTGCAGGGGTGGTGGCGGTGGATGGGAGAAGAGCGGGCGTGGTGGATTGGGCGGTCCAGCAAAGGGCAGCCGGCCAATCGAGGCAGCAACGAGCGTGTCGGCCAGTGGGGGGGAGGTGAGGCAGAGAGAGCGAGCGAGTGAACAATAGGCGAATAAACACAGCGAGAGACGGTCAAGCAGACGAACGAGCGAAAGGCGGCAGTACCCTGGCAGCGGTGTTGCGAGGTCAACAGCACCCTTGATAGATGGGGCTATGGGGCGACGAGGAGCGTTCCCCCCTGTCAGTGGCTCGATGGCCCTCGCCCATGCGCGAATCGCATGGCGGCCGTGAGTTATTTTCAGCCTTGTCCCGTTCCCCCAGCTACGGCAGACTATTCTGTACATATTAACACAGTTGCTGCTCCAGAGGCCCAGCCAGTGCTGGCTGACGGCCGCCGCTCCCCTGCCCAGGCATTGCATGCCGCCGCCCTCTCATGGCGCCGTTGGTCGAGTAGCAGCCAGTAGCCAGGCACGGGCGCCCATGGCTGGCTGGCTGCATGTCTGCTCAACCTCGTCGTCCCGCTCCCCTGCCGCACATTAAGGACCGCCTCCCTTCTCGACGCTGCGTGTTCCAAACTGCTCGACATGGATGTTATTTTTTTTCCTTCTTTCTTTCTTGCGTGCACTGTCGCCATGCCGCGGAGTGGGCGGAACAGGTGGCTACCGTGGGGTTGGCCTATTTGGCCGAGCGTGACATGGGACGAGGCCAGCACAAGCCTCTATGATGACATTTTAGGTGCTGACAGCAACCTCCCCATCCGTCCACTCTCCGCAGTATTGGTATCCACGCGTTACAACTACTTAGTTGCTAGCACTCAGCCGTGGCGTTGACTTCGTGCTCAGGCGCTCAGTATAATTAGCAGCTAGCTGCAGACGGGGCAAAGGGGGGAGGGGCTGACAGACATTTACTCATTCATTCTGGGATATTATTCGTATACGCATCTTCTCAACACATTCACCTCTCATATACACACACACCGCAATAGTATTGGCTGCTATATTTTCGGCGACACTCTCGCTTCCTCGGCAGCATAACAGTGCAAGCACGCACACCACCTCTTCTGATGTTGCTTTCGGGCACGTCCATGCACACTGCCCTGGCTGCCAGAGGTCACGTTTCTCCGCATCCGCTGAATAGTGCATGGGCGAGTCGAGGGCCTAACCCCCTATCGGATCAAACATCCACATCGATAGTGGTTGCGTTTCAAGGTCACACACACCACCTCGCTTGCCCAGCCAGCCGTGCTCTGCCGCCCAGCTGCTTGTCCCTACTTATGTAAAGTGCCGCCTAACACACGCTTCCGCAATGCGTGGGGCTTCTTAAAACATCAATTGCCACCCCGTCCAACCTTGTCAAGATTTTTTTTCTTTGCAGGAAAAAAAAACGGCCTGCACTTCGCCTGCCGAAACGCGCTGCCACTAACCGTCGTATCTGCACGCCATCTTGCAACGCCCCGTGTCAGGGTCCCAGAAGTGTCAAGAAGCGTGAATAATTAACTGGACCCTTGAAATTCCGCTTGCGAGCCCACGGGTGAATCTAACCGCCCCCGGGCCCGTCTCGAAGATCCCTCTCCCCAGGGTTCTGCATTCTGTGCCGCCGCACGTCGTCGTCTCCCATTTTCGTCCGCCTACATATGCATACATACGTATGTATATACATATGCTGCCACGCCTCATTCACAGCACTGACAACCACCCGTAGCAAAGTCTGGCTCACTTCCGCCCAAACTCTCTTGCTGTGTGCGCTGCGCGCGCTGGCTGCCTGGTCGCCAGTCAGTACTTTGGGGCGCCGCTTAAGGAAACCACTTTAGAGCCCCACCGCTACAGCGAGTCAGTGCATCCAAGTGGCCATAACACATCATCTCGAGAGATCTGAGGAAGGGGGGCAAGTGGAGCAATTTCAGAGCCATGGCCGAACCCCTCTCGACACCGCCATCCAGGCCGCTGCCATCTCTCCCCCTCGACGAAGAACCCTACGCCGCCCACCAGCCAGACTTGAATCCACCACCACCTAGTTCCTCGTATCGCAAACCCGATCCACATCCTTCCTCACGTAATCCCTCTATTCCTTCCTTCAATATTGACCAGCGCCATGATCCAATAACTGCCGGCCGTGATTCAAGACAGTCCGGCTCTTCCGTGACCCAAAGCTCAGACGGCCATTCTAGAACCCCGTCTAGAGAATCACCAGACATATCCGAAAACGGGCGTTCCGCAGACGTGGTTCCACCGACGCAAAACATCCCCTTCAGACCGTTGCATATAAGCAACAGCTTCTACTCTGCCCGCTTTTCCCACGTCGCCGAGATGGACGCTGCAAACGCTCGGGACGAGCTCGAGCTTGCATACACCACCACGGAGCAACACCAACCTAGAGGCATTCCCAAGCACCCCACTCCACCTCCGCGCACACATTCTCCCCGTGAAACTACGCAATCTCCAGCCTCTGGCTCCCAAAATTCGTCAAATGGCTACAGTATTCGACATAACCGTGGTCACAGTTATGGCCAAGAAGGGCCTTTGCAAGTTCCGCGCTCCACGGTCCCCAGACCAAGTTCTGCATATACTTTAGGTTCGGAACTCAATGTACCAGGCCGTACGGATTCACCCCGCCTGTCCGTGGCCGGCATGCCCTCACCCCACGGATCGCCCAACTCTTATGCCCGCCAAGTCTCAACCTCACGCAGATCACCAGATGTCCGACCGGAATCTTCCTACATTGACCTGACCAATCTCCCATACAACCAACAGGTTGCGCCCGTTGCAAATTTCGGCAAGACCGGACTGCGAGGTGTGGTGGGAGAGAATGCCTCGTTGCTCGACGAGAAAAAGACGCTCGATATGTACAGGGCAAACGTCAAGAAGACGCAAGACAGCTCAGTCCAGTACGAGTTTGCGCTGTTCATGATACAGGTCGCACAAGAGGTCATGGCAAACGAAGGCATGAACAATACCCATGGCATGTCGTCGGTAGAATTGTTAAAAGAAGCGCGCCAGATTCTCCAGAAACTAGCCGACCGCAGTTACCCGTTTGCACAGTACTATCTCGCAGATGGATATGCATCAGGTCTGTTCAACAAAGATAAGCCCGACCACGATCGAGCCTTTCCGCTATTCATCGCTGCCAGTAAGCACGGCCATGCGGAGTCAGCGTTCCGTGCCGCGCTCTGCTATGAGTTTGGATGGGGTTGTCGCAAAGATTACGCCAAAGCTGTCCAGTTCTACCGCGCTGCAGCGTCCAAAAACCATCCTGGAGCTGCCACTCGACTTGGAAAGGCGTGTTTGACTGGCGATATGGGTCTTCAGAACAAGTACCGGGAGGGCGTCAAGTGGCTTAAGCGAGCCTCCGAGTCAGCTGACTTCCAGTACAACGTCGCGCCCTACGAACTAGGTCTATTGCACGAGACAGGCTACGGAGACGACATTTTCAAGGACGAAGTGTACGCAGTGCAACTGTTCACACAGGCTGCAGAGTTGGGCCATCCGCTGGCTGCGCTGAAGCTTGGAGAAGCCTACGAACACGGCTTGTTGAGATGCCCCAAGGATGCTGCACTATCTGTCCACTACTACAACTGCGCTGCCCAGGCCGACATCCCCGAGGCCATGATGAATCTCTGTGCCTGGTACATGGTCGGTGCTGAACCCGTCCTGGAAAAAGACGAAAACGAGGCATACGAATGGGCCAAGAAGGCTGCTGAGCATGGTAAGTGTGCAATCTGTCACCTTGCGTCCACAATTTGTTGACTAACAATACCAGGTCTTCCAAAGGCCGAGTATGCGTGCGGTTACTTTACAGAAATGGGCATCGGCTGCCGTCGGGACCCTCTGGAAGCCAACGTATGGTACGTCAAGGCTGCAGACTCAGGAGACGAAAGGGCAAAGCAGCGTCTCGCAATCATTCAAGCTGCAGCATCGGGACAAGCGAATCCTCTGGCTTCAACACCAGTAAATGTTCCCGACAAAAACGCCAAGCTGCGAAAAGAAAAAGGTGGAAAAGACAAAGAGAAGGATGAGAACTGCGTGGTAATGTGAGAAGGCATCGAGTGCCTCGAGGATGTGTCCGCCGCTGTTGTCCTATACCCGGCTTGCATTTATTTACTTGGGACTGCATACATTGAGGTGTTAATTTTCATGACGATGGAGTTGGTTGATTGTTTTGATAGGGGGGCCGTGGATCTATGGAGTTTGGTGTATGTTTGTTGCCTACATGCGTTTGGATCTGAGCGTCAAAATACCCCGCCAGTCTTGGCAGGAACCTGTGCAGTATTGTCTAGTCGCAGCATTCTACTAGAAGTACCTGCATGCTAAAGAGATATCCAGGGCAGGATAGAAAAGATTATCGTCTGTTCAGCGCGGGTGCTACCGGCTTTGTCTCCGCACGTGGTGTCACGTCTCGTGACGGCGTCTCAAAAGCGCCGATTGGCCAATGGCTCACAACTTACGTAGTGTTGAACTGCAACAGCATCGGCCGTCTTTCGGCATGCATGCAACGGCGTTACCAACGCTCGCATTCCCGTGGTACACAGGGGCCATCGCCGACGTTTCGAGAGTAGCCCATGAGATGTCCAGGCCTGAGAGATGGACACGCCAGCAAAGGGCGTGAAGCTTGCATGATAAGATTGATAGTAGAAGCTTGGCGTGCGGCTTGTGTGGACTCGCTTCGTGTCGCTTCCCCAGCCCGTGGCTAGCCGTTACCGAAAGTATAGCTGAGCGGCTCCACTTCTCCACAGGCACGCGTCGGACTACATATGTAGGGCGCGCGATATGACCAACTAGTATGTATCTGAATTCCGATAGAACGAGCTTTAAACGTTACGTCGTCCCATGACATTTGGGCTTTACTTTTACACTCACTTGCCTCAATATCAAAACAAATTAAGAAGTCAAGTGGACCAAGATAAACATCTACATCACTGCATACTACAAGCCAAACATTACAGCCGGACAACCAAAAGCACCGTGCACGCAATGTCCCCTCCGTCTGCAGTCGAGGTATCCGCCACTTCGGACACATCCGGAATTACTATTCCGAACCCTCTGAGTGCGCCCATACAGAGCAATGAGATGCCCGCAAGGAGAAAGAAGACTACTGCAGCACAATGGGGCGTAGCAGCACCGTCTGACACATCAAACTTTAGACTGAAACCGCACGACCACAAGCCCAAAGCAAAGTCGTGGAGTAGTAAGTTTTATGGACCAGGTAGCAACTTGCAGCCATGATGACTTACTTGACCTCAGGCATTTTAACTAACGAGGCCCTGATTCGAAAAGGCAACTCGCTAAAGGAAGCTGCCAAGTTTCTCAGTACACCCGGTCTCATATCTCTCGGAGGAGGACTGCCCTCTAGCGAGTACTTTCCTTTTGAGGAGCTCTCAGTCAAAGTGCCCAAAGTCGGACACTTCTCCGAGCCCGAAACCAAAGAGTCTGGAGTGACGCTCACTGCGGGCAAACACGACCTTGCCGAGAACAAGTCCGTTTTCGACATTGCAACTGCATTCAACTATGGCCAGGGCTCAGGCTCAGCACAGCTTCTGCGCTACATGACTGAGCACACAGAACTGGTGCACGACCCACCATATGAAGACTGGAGATGCACAATGACAGTTGGAAGCACATCTGCCACCGACATGTTGCTTAGAATGCTCGCAAGACCTGGTGACATGGTTCTCTCCGAGGAGTACACATTTTCGGCTTTTGTCGAAACCGCCAGGCCAATGGGTGTCCGCGTATGTGGCGTGCCAATTGACAGCGAAGGTCTCTTGCCCACAGAGATGGACCGCATACTCTCAAACTGGGACCAGACCGCTCGAGGATCCCGCAAACCACGACTCCTCTACACCGTGCCTACAGGACAGAACCCAACTGGCGCAACATCGAGCGGCGAGCGACGCCGAGAACTATACAAAGTGTGCCAAAAGCACGACATCCACATCATAGAAGACGAACCTTACTACTTTCTCCAAATGCAACCCTACACGGGCCCCAATGCACCCGACGTCCCACCCCCTTCTTCCCACGCCGAATTTATCAAATCCCTCGTCCCCAGCTACCTCTCCATGGACACCGACGGCCGCGTAATCCGCATGGACTCCTTCTCCAAAGTAATCGCCCCGGGCTCGCGCGTAGGCTGGATCACCGCGCCCGCACAAATCATTGAGCGCTACGCCAAATACGCCGACGTCTCGACGCAGAACCCATCTGGCATCTCTCAACTCGTCCTCTTCAAGCTACTCGACGAGCACTGGGGCCACGCCGGCTACCTCGACTGGCTCATCCACATCCGCATGCAGTACACCAAGCGCCGCGACACCATCCTCGCCGCCTGCGCCAAGCACCTCCCCCAAGAAGTCATGCAGTGGAAACCCCCCATGGCCGGCATGTTCCACTGGATGAAAGTAGACTTCACAAAACACCCCGCGTACCCCGAAAAGAGCATCGAGGCTATCGAGGAAAGCATCTTCATGCGCGTCATCGGCCATGGCACCCTGGTTATGCGCGGCAGCTGGTTCTACGCCGACGCAGAGGAAGAGCACAATACGCTGTTTTTCCGCGCTACGTATGCGACGGCGCCGAGTGATAAGATTGATGAGGGGATTAGGAGGTTGGGTGAGGCGGTTAGAGAGGAGTTTGGGCTGGGCGAGTATGCGAAGGAGAAGTAGATAAAGACAGACGAATTGAAAGTCTAGATTGCGAGCAAAAGGTGTGTATGTGTGTGAGTGCTTTGCTGGTTGGGGCATAAGCAATAGATGAAAGAGTCTTTCTTCGACATTTTGATAAGACTGATCGACTTGACCCGGTCTACCAGTTTGTTGAACTGAAATCCCCGAGGGTTGGTTTTGTGGTACTCTTACAATATATATTCGATACACGGAGCTTTTCTTCTTTTCTTGTTTGAATAGACCCTTTGTTCATAAACGCCCATTTTCCAAGCCCCATTCATTTCTCTCTCTAAAAAAATAAAGAGCCGCAATCTTTCATCAAACCTCCGTGCAATCGTGTTTCGCTTCTTTCTCTCTCCCCCACCCGTCATCCAATAATCTCCTCCTCTCCTTAGTTGATAAAGTTGACACAGAAAAAGTGCAACAATAGACTCCCTAGCACGAAATCCGCAAACGCACGCTCATGCGAGATACTCGCAAAATGTTCCTTGTTCTCCAAGTTTGTCTGGATGCGCAGCGAAGCCGTGAGCACGAATTGGCCGACTGTTGCGCTGAAGCCGGATAGGAAAGCATTGAATGGCTATTTGCGTCTCGTCAGCTTTCTTTCATTCTATTTGTGCTCTTTGCGTGCACTGCTGTGTCTGAGGAGAAGGGGTAATACGTACAAAGTTTCCAACAACGACTACGTATGCGAATTGCAGGGCGCCGACTACGACGAGGAAGGCGAGGAAGATGTCGAGGAGCTTTGTTCGCTGCGGAGTCTTGGTCACGTATTTATCCCATATTCCCTGTGTGATTGCTGCGGCGCTCGTGTTGTTGGTCGTGTTTGGCTTGCTGGGGCGCGAGGATGCTGCTTGTGCAGGTGCCGAAGGCGTGTCTACGGTGCCGGGTGTGCGTTGCTTTGGCGCCATGGTCTATATTCTATGTTTGTTGTTGTTTTTCAAACGAGAGAAAAAGGGAAGGTCTGGCGGAAAGACGAGCGTCCCTATTGCGTGCAATTGGGCGTGTATGGGTTGCGGGTGATGGAGGTCGTTGGTGGGTGGTACACAGGTAAGCTTGAGGCCAGATGTTCGTGGTTGGCCCGAGCTGAGGGCGGGATTACGACGAGGGCAATGGCCTTGCTCCATTCGCGCCGGGCTTCGGTGTGCTCGGATGTCCGCTTTTCCCCGCAAAAACACCCATTGTACTGATACTTAAGCGTCGCTGCGTTCCTTGAAGCTTTCATCGCGAAATTCACTGATTGCATTATCCCAATTCCATTTCATTGGAACACCCGTACCGGTCTCTTGTTCATACAAAGCAATCATGGTAAGTAGATGTTCTGGCGATTCCTTTGGCTTCGTCATATACGAGTCAGGTGCTTGAGAGAGAAACAAATGCTGATGGGAAGATATAGAGCTCTCTCGGAAACATTGCTCTGGTCCTCGGTACCCTCACCGCTGGAGGTGGAATTACCGGATACGTCAGGACTGGATCTGTGCCTTCAATCGCAGCTGGTTGCACTGTCGGCTTACTGGTACGCGCTCTTGCCCTTGCCAATCTCGTGGCCTCATCTTTCAATCAAACATCTAAACATTCATAATAGTACATCCTCGGTGGCCTTCGTGTCAATAGCCGCGCTGCCTATGGTGTTGAACTCGCTCTTCTCGCCTCCGTCATCTTGGCTGGTAGCTCTATCCCGCGCGCAATCAAGTCTGGAAAGCCTCTACCTATCGGATTGAGTATTCTGGCGACTTTTGGCCTCTGGACTTTTGGAAATGCCTTTATGAGCAAGCGCGCTTGATCTGGGAAATTCGGGTTGAAAGTTCGATGGATTTCGGGATTCTCGGTGGGATTTCTTGTTCTATATCCAAATTCCACAGGCCGTAACCGTAAATGGAATTGCAAATGTACTGCTTCAGCAATATCTCCTCCCTCTGGTCACCCCGCATTGATACAGTCTACTTATGCTCAAGTTTCAAACTCGGATACGATTTGGTTCTCTCGATCTTGTGAATGTGCTACGGAGTTGTTGATATCCTGATAGGTTCCCCACAATCGGTGCAAGCCAGGGGGTTCGGGTTATATGGAAGAATGCGAGATCCACCACACCAACGTTCAGCCACTATTATGGAAACTCCCCACTTACTGAGTATCACAGCCCCGCCTCGCGTGTCAACTGCCGTGTCTCTTTTATCGACTTGGAAAGCTTAGCACAGCTCATTAAGACCGTATGGACGAATACCGAGTAGCGCAAATATGATTCCAGATCAAGCTGATGGTTGGATTCATCAAAATTAATAGCCTCCAGCGTGCACCACACAGCTTTATACTACCAAAGACCAGTGGCTACCAATGAATTGATGTATCCTGTCACAATACTCAGGCTGAAACCTGTCGAGCACGCCCAAACGCCCCAGATCAACCAGTCTGGTGAAACTAGGTTGTCATAGATCACAGATCCGGGGCCGCAGATTGGTCAGTCGAAGGTCCACCGTGGATGTCTTCAACGTTTTCATTTATGATATACAAAAAGAATGATGGCATATTTGCGCACGGATGATGTGGAAGCGTGGTATCATGTGGCTCTCTGTTGTTACCGCCGTCATTACTATTGATCACATAAAGGGCTGGAAAACACCCTCTTGACAGTGATCGCTAAGGTTTAGTAAACAACTCTCTATCCGTAGAAGTCTATCCAGTATGCGCTACACCCAGATTATTGGAAGTGCTGTTTTATTTCTTGGGTGCAGTGAGTATCGCAAGCTTCAAAAACTGGAATTTTCTAACACTGAGAAGCACTTGCTCAAGAAGGTGAGGCACAATCTACTGTTGTATATGATGCAGAAACGAAAATCAGTTACTCTTCATACACGGAGCCGGCGACAGGAATGACCTTTGGCGTTGCGCTCCCCAAGAATGTGACGGACCCATACAATGCCATCATCAGGATTACTGCTCCAGTTACCAATCAGTGGGTGGGCTTCTCATGGGGAGGAAACATGGTCTGGAACCCGCTGAGCGTTGCTTGGCCAAACGGTCAGTCCGGAGTGGTATCATCTCGTTTCGCCTTGTGAGTCTCAATCTACAGGTTGTAATAGGCACTCCCTAATACAGTATAGTGGTATCGGTCTGCCCCTTGGGTACGACGGAGCCGAACACACGTACCTCAAAGGGACCCGGACAAATACTACCCACTGGACTGTCAATGCTCTCTGCAAGGGATGCACTGGATGGCAAAACAGCGAAGATGCTCGCTACTCTTTGAACGGTACCGGCACAACGGAATTCGCTTGGGCGTACGGTACTTCTGCGGTCGAAGATGCGGCTCGGAACAATTCGGCCTTTAACGTCCATCAAGCCTGGGGCAAATGGATCCACAATCTCGATGCTGCGCGGATCAATAATTTCGATTCTTTGGTTCGGGCTAATCTGTTGACGGGGCCCATAGCTAGTCCTTCCGCTGACTTGACGACAGTTGTGACAAGCATTGTGCCATCTGCAACTGCGAAGCCAGTAGCAACTGCTGCCATTCCCGCTTCCTGCTCTGGCGCCGGAAATCCTGCATTCCAAGGCAACCTGGCAGCAGGATGGAAGGCTACCAAGATTGCTGGTGGAATGACTAGCCCTCGAAGCATTCAGTTTGACAATGCTGGTAACATGCTCGTTATACAGTCTGGCAAGGGCATATCCTATCACAAGATGGGAGCGGATGGCTGTGTCACTTCGACAAAGATGCTGATATCGCAGAATAACCTCAATCACGGCATAGCCTTGAGTCACGATGGTAAGACACTGTATGCAAGCTCCATGACCCAGGTCTATGCTTGGCCATACGATGCCGCAGCCGGTACCCTCGGAACCCGGACCACTGTCGTCACAGGCATGTACAATGGTGGCTCACATCTTACACGTACTCTTGCCATTGCACCCCAGAATTCGAGCCTATTGGTTGTATCTCATGGCTCCAATTCCAACATTGATCAACCTACATCAGACCCAAAGACAGGACGCGCCATAATCAAAGTCTTTAATCTAGCAAATGTCCCCAGTGGAGGATACAACTACGTCAGTGGTGGTTACAATGCCGGTTACGGACAGCGCAACGAAGTCGGCATCTGCTTCGACAGCAACAACATGTAAGTCATTTTACCTGAAAAAAAAATACACCAACACAGCTTATTGATGGGATATCAAACTCACAAACACCCCAATAGGCTCTGGGGCGTAGAAAACAGCGGCGACGACTTCAAACGCAACGGCAAAGACATCCACAACGACAACCCCGGCGAAAAAATCCACTACATGGGCGACGTCTCGCTCCCCAACAACGCGTGGTACGGCTACCCGTCCTGCTTCACCGTCTGGAAACCCAGCGACTTCACCGACAAAGCCTTCAAAGTCGGCGACTGGTTCACGCAATCCCCCAGCAGCACCCTCAACGACGATACCTGCGTGCAAAAAGCCACACCCCCAAAGCTCACACTACAACCACACTCCGCGCCCATCGACTGCAAGTTCGATGCCAACAGTACGACAATGTACGTTACGTACCATGGGAGCTGGAATCGCCAGCCCGTCACCGGGTTCAAGCTTGTGGCTGTCAAGTTTAAGCGCGGTGCGGATGGCGGTTTTACGCCTGTGGAACCGCTGACTAGTACGACGGCGGCACAAGATGTGTTTTTTAACCCCGCGGTGGAAAAGTGTCAGGGGAATGGGCCGGGGTATAGCTCTGGGTGCTTTCGCCCGGCTGGGTTGGCGTGGGATTGGGTGGGTAGGTTGTATATGACGTCTGATACGTCGAGTAATGGGGAGATTTGGATTTTGGGGCAATCGTAGTGGGGTTGTTTGTTGAGGGGTACGATTCGGGTTGGGGTGCTGGAGTATGTAGGAAGTGGTTGTTGGTAGTTTTGGTCTTTTGGGTGTAAGAGTGAGATATGGAGTTTCGTATACTATTTGATTCGGAATCAGTTTTACTGCCTCCGAAGGCATGTGTACCTCGTATCCATTCATCTCTCCTTTTTTTTTCTCTCTCTCTCGCTTCTGTTATCATTATTGCCATTTTGGAAATTGGAAATTCGTACCACCAAGGCAAACTGTTCACGTCCTCACAACACGACTTTTGATACTAAAAAAAATCAAACACAACACTACGACACAACCTTCTGATACACATGCCCCGTCCTCCTAATCTCATCCTCAACATCTTTCCCCCTCCCCTCCGTCTCCAACCTCCTCACCAACGGCAACACCTCCTTACCAAACTTCTCAATATCCTCTTCATAATGCAAATGCGCCGTAAGCACCAAATCGACACCCAGACTCTTAAGTAGCAAAATGCGATCAGCAATCTGCTCCTTAGTCCCAATAAGCTTCGTCTTAAACCCATCATTATACTGCACCAAATCCTCGAGGGTGCTATTCGCCCACATACCCTTTTTGTTCGCCGTGCTCGCACCAGCCTGCTGGACGGCACCGCGAAACGCCTCTACAGCCTCGACATCGGCTTTGCCCTGGATTTCTTTAAGGACGCGAATAGCTTCGTCTTCGGTGTCGCGGATGATGACGAAGCCGTTGACGCCAAAGCGGACTTTGTCTTCGCGGCCGAACTTTCGGGCCCGAGCCTTGACGTCGGCGATTTGCTCGCGGAAGCCGTCTAGGTCGTTGCCGTTCATGAAGTACCAGTCGCTTACCTCTGCGCCGTTGTGGCGCGCGTCGTCGCTGTTGCCGCCTTGGAAGATTTCCGGGTGCGGCTTTTGGAGCGGTTTGGGGGCGAGTTTGTAGTCGTGGAATTGGTACTGTGGGGAGAAAGGTTAGAATATCAAAATGAAGAAGAAGAATGGTATTGTGAAGTGGGAGGGTTGGAGTTTTGAGGGCAATGGGGAACATACAAAGTCACCGGCAAATGAAAAACCATTATCGTCGGCGGTCCAGATACCCTTCAGTGCGCGGATGAACTCGTTGGTGCGTCTATAGCGCTCAGCGTGTTCGAGCCACCACTGTCCGACGGCAGCAAATTCGCTCTTGTTCCAGCCCGAAACCATGTTGACAGCAATGCGCCCGTTGCTGTAGTTATCGATACTCGCAAGCTGCTTTGCTGCAATAGTTGGATTCCATACGCCGGGAAGTATAGCAGCAATCAGTTTGAGGCGTTCAGTACTGTGCAATAGGGCCTGGGAAAAAGAAACACTCTCGTGCTGATTGTCTGCTCCATATGATGCCGTGAAACGGACTTGAGTGAGCGCATACTCGAATCCATACTCTTCGGCTGTCCTGGCGTACCGCACATTTGATGCGAGGTCCCATTTGGTTTTTTGGGCTATTTTGGAAACTACGAGACCACCGGAGACGTTGGGAACCCAATATCTGTATTTCCCAAGATTAGGGTATGCGATAAATTTCAATTTCGACAGGAGGCTGCTCACGCAAACAGTACACGATCTGGATCCTGGTTGATGTCCAATTGTTTTATGGGCGTGAAACTGTCTTCTGCTCCATTCGCATGTCCATTGGTGCCGTTTGTACTGCTACTTTCGACTTCTGCAAAGAAATTGTAAGCTATAATTTTTTTTTGATTATTATGTTCCGTCCATGTTACCTGTCCGTTGTCTCTTGCGTGATGGCGACATGTCTGTTTCGTGGAAATGATTATCAAAAACGGATTTGATAATCGAATTGTATTTCGAAAGGTCTTATAACGAAACGTCCTACTATCTTGACCCTGAATAAAGCATTGTCGACCAAATTTGCGCATTATAAGCGTAGATTGCGTGATATGCAAGCATACGTGAGGTCTGCGGGGTTGACGGGGGATTAGACCAGGTAGGTGAACTATAATCCAGGTCCATAGATAGCCGCCTCTCCACTGACGATCTTGCCCCAATTCAGTTCGTCTTGACTCTAGGATCCTAGTATTTCCTATGATAGCCTATTTTACAGCCACTGCTTCTTTGGTTGGATGTCAACGACCTGAAGTCTAGAAAGAATGAGACAATCTGGAAAGCCGAAGGCGTGATTGTCGTAGATTGTAGTGCCGAACAAGGTACACGCTATGCTATAGTGTAATGACTTGGATGATATAGTGCATTTCGAAGAAACGTGGGATTATGAAAATTCGAATGTGATGCACAGCCTTACCCAGTGTTGCAAGTAAGGCCGAATCACGCCATTCATTCTCCAACAGTCGCGATGAATACACACGGGTAGCAAGTGTCGAGCACGCCGAGACTAATGCCACATCAATTGATGCTCGATTCGGTTCAGTACAAAAGGCATTCAATTGGATCCAGGAGATTACGCGAATCCTCTCATGCACAAAGACAGCCATGGCTAACTCTTCGGCAACCGACTTGAAAAGCTCAGGACATACTGATATCGAAAGGCAGGTCACCTACGAGGCACCTGTCGTATCAGCTCCCGCCCGGAAGACACTGGGTTCTGGAGTAAGTGGTGCTAACCATAAGACACACGATTTTGCTAAGATGTGAAGACGGCACTTCCAATCGGGGTGTTTGCGACGACTCTGACGGCACTTTCATTTAGTTTAATGGAATGGCGAGGAGTTACCACGAACAATATCTTCGTAGCCAATTTCTTCTTCGCGGCCGCCTTTGGCAAGTAACTGGCATATATTGCGTTTGTAAGATGTGGCTAACATCAAGATAGGCCTGGTGATTACTGCACAGTGGGAGCTCTCCGTAGGCAATGGCTTCGGATATACAGTATTTAGTGCCTTTGGTATGTTGGACCACCCGACTGCTAAAGAATGTTGGTTGACTCGTGGCAAGGACTGTTCTACGCCGGTTACGGTGCGATCCTGACTCCATCCTTTGGGATTGTGGCGGCATATGGAGATAACGTAAAAGAACTCAATAATGCTCTCGGATTCTTCATGATCAGTCAGTTACTCAAGACGGTCAAGAAGCGACGGCGCCGCTAACAAGAAATAGTGTGGACGGTTTTTGCGTTGGTGTTCCTGGTAGCATCATTGTCGACAAACTTGGTATACATCATCATCTTCTTTACTGTGGAGCTGGGGTTCCTCTTGATCGCTGCATCCTATTTCGCTGTGGCAGATGGGCATGCCGGTGCCTCAGTTGCTCTCAAGAAGGGTGGTGGGGCTTTCTGCTTTCTGTCCGGGTTGGCCGGTAAGCACCTGTTGTCGGTTAATTGCATATGAGACGTACACTGACTTTGTACACCATTTCATAGGATGGTACCTGGAGTTCGCCCTGTTGCTAAAGGACTCGATTGTTGAGCTACCACTTGGAGACACTTCAAGGTTCTTCGCGAAGAGCAGGAAGACGGAGTAGGCGGCTAGCAGCACCACCCCTCACGTTGGGGTAATGTGAGGCACGTTGGAGACGTGCAGCTTTTCGGAGACTGATGGCCTGTAGGAAAGCTGGATTGAGGATGATGCGATTGAGGGGTTAGATGGCGAACGCGGTTCGGGGTCGGTGGTGAGTTTAATTATCGGGGTTACAGTCTACATTTAGGTTAGCACAAATACAAGGATGCATGTGTCCGTCGCTGCGAAGATCGGCGTCCGAATGCCATGCCCACATGTTGGAGTGTTAGAACGCTACTGCATTGGCGATCTACCCTACGGGATCAAAGCTACGCTAGCTCCATTTGCGTACCGGCAGACAATTCAACCCTGATCTGGACGCATGTACGAGCTCGGCGGGACATCCTTGTCTACACCCATCCATTCTGATAACCACCATGCCCTGCTCATTGAGCGAACCATGCCCCCGCATATGTCTAAAAAATGAAAGGATAGCACGCAATACGTTTGGGATATGGTATGATCCCAAAATCGTGTCAGCAAGAATGTGCATATAAAGATATGTACAGGAATGTAGAGATTGTACACCACGTAGCTAGAAGATATCAACAACTCAGACGCACACGATGGTTGCCACTAACGGGACTAACGGAACTAACGGCCAGGCGGGTAACGCGCAACACGTCAACTTTAGAGACCCGGCTGTGTATGCCGAGTATGAGAAGACATGGTCGTCGATTCCGCAAGATGAAGCGGGCTGGCTTGAACGTGCCCAAGCAGTCGCCGACGTTCTTGCTGCTGATGCTGTTGTGCGAGACCAAGAAAACAAGTCTCCCCAAGCCGAAGTAGCTCTGCTCAAGCACTCTGGACTTCTCAAAGTTCTGGGCCCAAAGCAGTACGGTGGTGGTGGTCAACCTTGGAGTGTTGGCAAGTTCATGTATCTGATATACCAGCAACCGATACTGACTTGGAATAAGGTTACAAAGCGATTAGGAAGGTAGCTGAAGCAGATGGGTATGGTTTTACTTGATATGTTTGAATATGCGTACTAACTGACGTAGCTCAATTGGCATGCTGCTTGGCTACCACCTTCTCTGGTCGACCACAGCAAACGTTGTCGGTTCAGCTGAACAGGCCGATCGCATCCAGAAGCTCATCATCGAGAACAACTATTTCATTGGCGGCGCCGTTAATCCTAGAGACAGTGATCTTTCCATCAAATCCGATGGCGACAACATTGTCTTCAATGGGTTCAAGTTCTTCAACACGGGTGGCGTTGTTTCTGACCTTACTGTTCTTGAGGGTGTCTACGAAAACACTAGGAACCACATCTTCGCCTTTGCAAAGACAGACCAACCTGGCATCCAATTCGGACATGACTGGAACAACATTGGCCTCCGTTTGACGGAGTCTGGCAGTGTCAAGATCTCTGACGTACGTGTGCCGTGGGCGGATGCGCTGGGCTGGAACATTGAGAAGAAGGAACCCGACCCACGCGCGCTGCAGATACCGTTTGCAACACTGCTTCTCCCAACCATCCAGCTTGTCTTTAGTAACTTCTATCTTGGCATTGCTCTTGGTGCACAGCAATACGCTGCCAAGTACACTTTGAAAGGGACTCGGGCATGGCCTTTTGGCGGCGACGTAAGCACACCAGTACCTACAAAGTCTGACATGTGTTGCTAATGGCGCGAGCAGAACAAGGAAAAGGCGACGGATGAATTCTACATTCTCGAACGCTATGGCAATTTCCATGCCCATCTCCGTGCCGCCTCTGCCCTTGCAGACCGCGCAGGCCAAGAAGTCGACGCTATTTACCAGAACTACGGAGGTGATTTGGACAGGCGTGCAAAGCTGACGGCACGCGAGAGAGGCGAGCTGGCAGAATGGGTGGCAAGCCTCAAAGTGGTCGCAACAGACACTGGCCTCCGCGTTACTTCGGGAGTGTTTGAAGTCACCGGAGCAAAGGCGACGAGCCAAAAGGTGGGCTTGGATCGATTCTGGCGAGATATCAGGACGCACACGCTACACGATCCTGTCGCATATAAAAATCGGGAATTGGGACGGTTTGCACTGTTGGACGAGATTCCAGAGCCTACTTGGTATACTTGATTAATATGCTCTGTGAATGCAGGCACATATACGGAGGCTGTCTTTGATAGGTTTAGCGGATGCATAGTAGCGGCTCGCAACTAAGAGGCAATTGATGATTTATGCTCGACACGGCGTGCAGTAGCCCATGATAGCGACAAAGCCATGTGCCGAGTAGAGTGGTGGTTAGGGGGCAAAAGAGCGGGTACCGGCAGAGCTGTGGGTGATTGCATGGTTGGAGGGCGATGCCCAGGGACGCAGTGTGCCTGGCAGAACCTGTTCTCTAGCACGACGATCGTCGATGTAGGCTAGCTTGTGGCTGATCGGGATTCTGGTATGCGCTGGCGATTGCCATGTGATGCAGCGGCGCAAGGGAACCGGTTTTCTGTGCCATGTGCATGATGGGGGATAGGTGAAGGCTGAGTGTTGGCGGGTGTTTGGGCGAGGAGGATGGATTTAGGAGAGAATGCCATGGGGCGGGCGACAAAGTGCATGAGCAGGGAGTTGGGAGGAAGCGACCAACCACGGCCACTAGGGCCGGTTTCACCCGGCGGCAAGTGCAGACACAGACAGACATTGACGCTCGTCATCCTGTACGGCCTGGCTACATGGACGATGTCTACATGGACATGTACAGCCAGCTCATCCGACTGGTGCAGGCGCAGGCGCAGGGGCATGGCTGGAGTGGGGTGTCGAGGCCCGACCGAAGAGTTTTCCAAGCAACGAAGCAATGCTTGTCAGCACACGCCTGGCCACAAGGAGAAGCACAATGGACGCATGGGGAAGATGTGTCAGCTGTGGCAGCAGTAGCAGCGGACAGTCGCGGAAGACACTGGTGGCCTGGGGCTTTCTGGCGGGCGTTATTACTCCACCATGTCGCCAGTTCTTGTTGCCAGCAGCTCTCCGTTCCGCACGTACGCCTGCTGTCATTCGAGTCCGCGGGCTCGTGGGTGCAACTCTGGATACTCGACACTCTTACTCCACACAGACAAGACGTGCAGTCTAGCAGTCTAGAAGCGTGCCGGCTACGTCACGCTTGCGCAAGGGTTGCGCCTTCCCTCGGATCGGTCCTAAGCCTCTGCCGCGCTAGGGCCGGACGAACCTAGCACAGCTAGTCTGTTGTGTTGCTGCCCGTACGCTCTCACGTCATAGCCGATTCACCCTCCGCCTTCCGTGCCCGTCACGCCGTAGGCCGGCTAGCTGCTATACTTGAACTTCGCATCTGCTCTGCCGCCTGCTACTAGCTCTTCGACTTCAGTTGTTCCTTTTTTTCTCTCAACGCCCCAGGTCGCTCCTCCCGCCTGCTCTCTGCTCTCCAAGCATCTCCCCCGCGTCGGCTTGCCCCACTCTGCGCCTAGGTAGTCTAACCACGCACAACGGGCACAGCTCTCGCACCATTGCAACAATGGGCTCTCTCAAGAAAGCGCTAGACAAACTCAAGCCGGGCCATAGCGGTTCTGCCTCCGACGACGACAAGAGCGGCGTCAAGTCGCCCAACACCAATGGCAGAGCACGCTCACCCGCCAGCACTCCGCGCTCTTCCGTCACTCTGCCCACTGGCCGCGCCAGTGCCGACCTGAAGCGCAACGACCCTTCCTCGCCTACCGAGAGCAGGAGCAGCCTCGACGGGCAGCACCGTGGTTCCCTGAGCGGCATCCTCCACCGCCGCACAGATAGCCCCAACCGCTCATCCGCAAAGGCAAACTCCCACCAGCGCTCAAGCTCCCTCTCTGCTAGCAGCCCTATGCGCGCCGTCAAGGAGAAGCTCCACATTGGCAACGACTCCAGTGACGACGATACGCCCCTCAACCGCGATGGCGAGCCCATGTCCCGCGGACAGCTGCGCAAGCATGAGAAACAGGCCCAGCAAGAAGAGCGCTACAAGCAGAACCGCGAGAAGGAGATGGAGCTCGAGCGCCGTAGGAAGGAGATGGAGCAACAGGCTCTTGCTGAGCTCACGCCCGAGCAGAGGGCCAAGTACGGTGTCATCCCTCCCAACAGCTACGCCGGCGAATGGAAACACGAGCCTCGCCACAAGATCCAGGACTTCTCCGCAAAGGATGTTGGCAAGGAAGTCGTCTTCCGTGCCCGCATCCACCACCTGAGAAAGATGAGCTCCAAGTTTGTCTTCCTCATGTTCCGCCAGCAGCTCGCTACCATTCAGGGCGTTCTTATGGAGCACGCAGATATTTCCAAATACATGCTGTACTGGGCAGAGCATCTCGACGCAGAGACGGTGGTCATTGTCAAAGGTATTCTTCAAGAACCCAAGGCCAAGCAGGGCGAGGTCCTTGGTGCCACCATCCACGACGTCGAGATTTCGGTCCACGCTTTGCACGTCGAAGCCTCAGTTACAGACCACCTTCCCTTCAACGTTAACGAAGCCGAAGTATCTCAGGCGGAGGTCGACGCTGAAGCCGCCAAGCTGGCCGGGGAGGAACGCAAGGAGGGACATACCCGAGTCAAGATTGCTGACCGCACTCGTCTCAACAACCGCGTAATCGACCTCAGGACAACTGCATCACAGGGCATTTTCCGCATTCAGTCTGGAATTTGCAGGCTGTTCCGCGACCACTTGGACTCGGAGGGTTTCATCGAAATCCACACCCCCAAGCTGCAAGGTGGTGCAACCGAGTCTGGCGCCAGTGTCTTCAAGATTGACTACTTCGGCCGTGGCGCTTTCCTGGCCCAGAGCCCCCAATTGGCCAAGCAAATGGCCATCTCTGCAGATTTTGGCAGGGTGTACGAAATTGGCGCCGTGTTCCGTGCTGAGAACAGTAATACCTACCGACACTTGACTGAATACACCGGTCTCGATCTCGAGATGCAGATTGATGAACACTACCATGAAGTCTTGCGTGTGCTGGATCGCACGTTCAAGGCCATCTTCAAGGGTATTTATGAGCAGTATCGCCCTGAGATTGAGGTCATCAAAAAGCACTTCCCACACGAGGACTTGGTCTGGCTTGATGAAACCCCCATCATCCCATTCGCTGAAGGTGTTCGTATGTTGAATGAGTCTGGTTGGAGGGATGACGATGGAAACGAGCTTGACGAGAATGAAGACTTGGGAACCAGGGACGAGGTCCAGCTTGGTCGTGTTATCAAGCAGAAGCTAGGCACTGACTACTACGTCTTGGACAAGTTCCCAGCAAACGCTCGACCCTTTTATGCCATGAACGATCCAAACAACCCCAAACTCACGAATTCATTCGACATTTTCTGTCGAGGTCAAGAAATTCTCAGTGGTGGTCAGCGTATCCACGACGCTGATATGCTACTGGACAAGATGCGCAGGCTCAAGGTTGACCCCAGTTCCATGGAAGAGTATATCCAGGCCTTCCAGTGGGGTGCACCACCCCACGGTGGTGGTGGTATTGGTCTCGAGCGTATCCTCATGTTGATGATGGGTCTTGGAAACATTCGCCATGCTTCCATGTTCCCTCGCGATCCAAAGAGTTTGCCAGAGAAGCCAGTCGTCAAGCAGCTACGTCACCCAGAGGCAAGCACGATGCACCCTCCGTGGGAGGGACAAGACCGTGCTGTCGCAAAGATTGACTTTCAACCCATCGAGAAGCTCATCGCCAACTACGGAGATGCCACAAATACATCGTGGTTGGAGCCCCGCACAGAGATCTGGCGAGACGAAAACACTGGTGCGGCTGTTGGTTTCGTGCCTCAGGATGGCTTCGCTATCACTGTTGGCGACCCTCTGTGCCACGAATCCCAGTACCTCAAGACCATGTCTGGCTATCTCCGATATATCAAGAAGGAGCGCAACCTTAAGCCGCTTTGGCTGCTTGTAGGATCGGCAGCCGAGGAGGTTCTGGCAACAAAGTTCAACTGGCGCACATTCTCCGTCACTGGAGAGCAGCGCGTCGACCCTGCACATAACCCTGCCGACAAGGACTCTGATGTGCAGCGCAAGATTCGCCATGCGGAGAAAGAGGGTATTAAGATTACCGACTATGCTCTGGGCTCGCCACCACCACCAGATGTCAAGCAAAAGGTCGATGCTCGTGTTGAGGATTGGCTGAAGAATCGCAAGGGCAAGCAGGTTCACCTGACAAACATTCACCCATGGCAAGACGAGGAGCATCGCCAGTATCACGTTGCAACTGCACCAGATGGTACCATTGTTGCTTTTGTCACCATGGCCCAGCTGTCGCCAGACCACGGTTGGCAAGTCAAGTACTCTCTGGACTTCCCTGGCGCACCCAGTGGCTCCATTGAGCAAGTCGTCACACATGCTCTCAAGCAGGTCGCAGCAAGCGGCGCTACAAGCGTCACCTTTGGCGGCGGTGCCAGCTCCAAGTTCAGTCCTGGACACAATGTCAAGGGCACACGTGTCAAGGTCCTCAGCCGCGCATACCACGCGATTGCAACTGAGCTCAAGCTCACCAACAAGACCGAGTTTCGCGAGAAGCTGGGCGCGACGGACGACCCGAGTTATATCTGCTATCCGCCTCACGGGCTGGGCCCTATGGCGGTCAAGGCCATCCTGAACTTTTTCTCGGATGACGAAGACAATAACTAAAGTATACATTCTGTTGGAGAATACACACAAGTTATGGTAAAGGGGCGTGTATGGATGGATGGATGGATGGATGGATGATTGGCAGGCATGATACCACTAGGCGTTTTGCTGTTAGTAGCACAGGCAGCCCTAATACCTGTCTGACTAACTCGAGTAACTTTTGTAGTTGGAAGACGTTTTCACACATCTAGATAGCCGTGATTTCTTAATGTACTTAATACCCTCTTCGAAACATTGCACCTTGTCAGTCCACCTGATGACGCTGCTGAGCTGACTTTGCATGCACATGCGCTGATTTTATATGCGCTTCGTTTCGGCACACAGGGCGGGTCTATTTCCGCAATATTCCCGATTCTGGGGTCACACAACGCATACATGCGGCGGATAGGTCGGTGGTCTTGTGCTACAGCAGGCTGCACGTCACTCCTTGATGCTTTCACACAGTGCATTCACCCTGTGGGTCTTTGCTGCGCATATTTCTCGGACAGCAGCACGTGCGATCGGCTGCTGGCTGGCCCTTACAACGGCTCCCGATGAAGAGGACAGAAACGCGGGGAATACTCGGCGCACTAGTGCAAGGCGGGGTCATGGAGCCGGGTTCATACGTCCTTCGGAGCCACGACACGGCTGTGTAAAGAGGATACTGAAACCATGTGATTGGCTGCCGACAAAAGCTTACAACAATATCGCCGCAGATTTGAGGTCTGACGTTTACCCGTCGCGTGTCGACATCGGAACTTGCTAACAACGAAGCCCCGCAGGCCTGCTTAACGGGGAGATTACGCCCATGGAGAGGCACGGGCGGGAAAGTATAAGGATGGCCGAGTCCACGTCCAGACCCAACCAAGAAGAGCAGTGGAATTTCTTTGTTTGCACAGCATTGCTCCACGAGTGAAGACGCCCAGGCTCAGGGTTATAAACGACTAGCGGACGGTTGTCCCTTGACCTTACACTGCTTGCGAACCCTCACTCTCGTTGGCAACAATGTTTCTAACATCACTTCTCTTAACGCCTTATACCATCCTTCTTCTGCCGGTTCTCTTCTACCTTCTCCCATACCTTCGGAACTGGCAAATCCGCGACATACCGGCGCCATTCCCGGCCGCTTGGACCAATCTCTGGCTACTTTACCAGTGCCGCCGCGGAAAGCGCTTCCTTGCCGTTCACGAAGCACACAAAAAGCTTGGAAAGCTTGTTCGCATTCAGCCTCATCATGTCAGCATTGCTGATGCAGACGCCATTACCCAAATCTACGGCCATGGCAACGGCTTCTTGAAGAGCGAGTACTATGACGCTTTCGTATCCATTAGGAGAGGACTGTTCAACACTCGGGATCGTGCCGAGCACACCAGGAAGAGGAAGACGGTCGCTCACACTTTTTCTGCCAAAAATGTGCTTGAGTTCGAACAGTATATCCACCACAACTTGGAGGAATTGCAAAACCAGTGGGATCGCAGAGCTGATGGTGCCAAGAACAACGGAGGATGGTATAACATGGATGCACTGAACTGGTTCAACTACCTTGCCTTTGATGTCATTGGTGACTTGGCTTTTGGCCAGCCTTTTGGCATGCTGAAGAAGGGAAAAGATGAGGCTGAGGTCGCCAAGGATGGAAAGATTACATATGCACCGGCTATCGAGGTGTTGAATCGAAGGGGAGAGGTTAGCGGGTATGCTGAATCACTGGACTACGGCTTTTGGCTGATATGATGGACTGACATGACACAGAACTGTTGGAATATTCCCTGCCATCAAGCCCTATGCAAAGTACTTCCCGGACCCATTCTTCAGCAAAGGCATGAAGGCCATCGAGAATCTTGCTGGTATCGCCATCGCTCGTGTCAACGCTCGTCTTGAGAAGCCATCCGACCGTGTGGACCTACTCGCCCGCTTGATGGAGGGCCGCGATGAAACCGGCAACAAACTCGGTCGCGAAGAGCTTACAGCGGAAGCCCTTACCCAACTAATTGCTGGCTCAGACACTACTTCAAACACCTCGTGCGCTCTCCTATACCACTGCCTCAAACACCCTGAAGTTGTCAAAAAGCTACAGAAAGAGTTGGACACTGCACTTCCAGACCCAGATGCTGTCCCCTCGTATGCTCAAGTCAAGGACCTTCCATACTTGGACGCTGTGATCAAAGAGGCGATGCGCATCCACAGCACCTCGTCTCTCGGACTTCCACGTATCATCCCCCCTGGTCCTGGCATCACAATTCACGGACACCACTTCCCTCAAGGTACCGTTCTCTCTGTTCCAGCCTATACGATCCATCACTCCACCGAGATCTGGGGCCCCGACGCAGACACGTTCCGTCCTGAACGCTGGGAGAACATCACAGAGAAGCAAAAGGCGGCATTCATTCCGTTCAGCTATGGTCCACGGGCTTGTGTGGGCCGGAACGTGGCTGAGATGGAGCTGGCATTGATTGTTGCGACAGTGTTTAGGCGGTATGAGTTTGAGCTTAGGCAGGGGGAGATGGAGACTAGAGAGGGTTTCTTGAGGAAGCCGTTGGGATTGGAGGTGGGAATGCGGAAGCGGGTGTTCTCGTGATCTTTGGGACTGAAAAAGAAATGTGTTTCAATATAGGCATGATATTTTGATATTATTCATACAAGGCTTTTTGCTGTACGGACATAGTGATGTGATGTGATGAGGCCTAAGAAGTATTCGTGATAATGCTAGATCTATAGTCTTCACTAGAAGTCTTGGTGATTAAACTTAGAGCGTTGAAGTGAAAATGGTTTACATATAAGCATATCCCAACACGTGAACTGGTGTTGGGTGGAGCTGTGACGTCGGGGAAAGTGAAAGCGCGCCAGCCTAGTGTGGATGCACGGGCCACGTATGTTAGCGTCCATCCGTCGCGATACTCCCGAACAACGCGCATGGCAGAGCCGGGCGTGCCCTCAACAACGACCGCAGCCCTCGACCCAGCGTCCCTCGCCTTCCGCCCCTCCCCAGCCCGGCCGCACACCCGGGAGCCAGGACTGCCTGCGCCGCCCACCATGGCGCCCCTCGAGCTCGCCGATGCAATGGACGACGCCTCGTCGGGCGACTCTTTTACCCTGCTGAAGCAGCAGCTCGAGCTCGACTTCAGCTTTGCACCGCGCCGGGTCAAGGGCCTGACCACGCTCGACATTCAGCCCGACCAGGCCCAGCTGCGAGACATCACCCTCAATTGCCGACAACTCCGTCCCACGAGCATCCGTATCCAAGGCGAGAAGGCCGCCTTTAGCTATTCGAATCTGCACCAGCGCCTAACTCTCTACCCCGGCACCGGCCTCGAGCAGTATCACTTCGTCAAGCAGCGCATAGTGCGACACACCTCCGGCGCCGAGGACGAGCTGGTCATCACAGTGCCTGACAAGGTCAGGATTCGGGAAGTGAAGCCCTCGGAGGCTGGCATGACGGATGATGCACCAGGCACCTTTTACGCGCCGCTGAAGCTCGAGATTGAATACGAACTAGACGATTTCCGGGACGCGCTTCACTTTGTCGGTGTCGAGGATGGAGACGCTCGCTTCCCGCATGCATATACGCGCAACTCATCTTTCCCCGGTACCGCATCTTGCCTGTTTCCATGTATAGACGACGGCGAGACGAGGTGTATCTTCGAGGTCTCCATTCGCTACCCGCGCACGCTGGGCGATGCTCTCAGTAAACCCTCGCCACCGAATGCAAACCCTAATGGACCACCAGCCGATGGAGTCGACAAAGCCGATAGTGTCATGTTGGATGTGGATGATGAGCAAGCTGATTTATCCGAGGAAGAGAAGGCCATGGAAATGCAAGTCATTTGCTCCGGCACGCTGACCGATGACGTTAGTACCTTCCCCAATTTATTGCATATGTTTTGTTAACGTGTGTAGATTCTTGATCCTGCCGACCCAGCGCGAAAGACTGCGAGCTTCTCATGCGATACTCCCGTCCTCCCCCAGCACATTGGCTTTGTCATTGGACCTTTCGAACATGTCGACCTCTCCGAATACCGTGATACCCTGGATGATGAGCGCTTGGGCGAAAATGCTATCAAGGTCCACGCATTTTGCTTGCCCGGCAAGGAAAACGAGGTCCGGAATAGTGCCATGATGCTCGCTCGAGCTCTCGATACCTTCACGGAGCGATTCCAGAGTTATGCGTTTGGAAATTCCTACAAACTCGCATTCGTAGACGACCTGGATTGCGATACTGCGCACACAGCCTCATTTTCAATCTGCAGCTCGCGCCTTCTCTTCCCGGAAACCGTTTGGGAGCCACTCGAGCACACGACTAGGGTGTTGGTACACGCAGTAGCCAGCCAGTGGATAGGCGTGGATGTTATCGCACACAATCTGGAAGACTACTGGATCATCGTCGGTGGCTCGTGGTTCATGGCTGAACTGTATCTCAAAGAACTCTTTGGCCGGAATGACTGGCGCTTCAGGCAAAAACTGATGGTAGACAAGGTCATCTACATGGACCGCAAGCGCCCATCGCTTCAGCAGCTTGCAGAGCACATGCAGTTAGATCCTCGTGAGGCCGAATTTATGGAGCTCAAGTCGCTTATGGTCCTCTCCATTCTACATAACCGCCTGGTAAAACAGAGCGGCAAGAACGGTGTTGACAGGTGCTTGTACCGGATGTTGTTCAATGCTCGTCAAGGAAAGTACCCCAACGGCGCAGTTACTACTGATGACTTTCTCGATATCTGCGAGAAAGTAGGCCACCAGAAGCTTGAATCATTCTTTCAGCAGTGGATTGTAGGCGCAGGATGCCCCACATTTCACTGCGTTCCTTCGTTCAACAAGAAGAAGCAGGTGGTTCAGCTTACCATCAAACAGCTCCAGGCAGACTCATCCATCACAACAATTGAGAACGGTCTCGCGGCAGATGACTTTATGCGCGAAGCGAAACAGAAATCTCGCGACTTGCGGTCAGCAACAGGATATCCCACTTTCGTAGGCCCCATGACTATCAGGATCCACGAAGCTGACGGCACCCCTTATGAGCATATTGTCGACATCAACTCGAATAATGTCAAAGTTGAGATTCCGTACAATACCAAATACAAGCGATTAAAAAGGAATCGATTAAACAAGGAGCGTATGGCCGCCGCCGCTGGTCTCGATGCTTCCGGCGAAACGCAAGAAGACGTCACATTTTACATGTTAGGAGACCTTTTTACTTCACCCCAAGAACACGAAGAGTGGCGACTCGACGATTGGCCACCGGAAGACGAAGCCAAGCAGGAGGGAGAAGCGTATGAGTGGATCCGCATCGACGCTGACTTTGAGTGGATATGTCGGACCAATATTGAAGACATGCCGTCGTACATGTACGTCTCACAGTTGCAGCAGGACAAGGATGTTGTTGCACAAGCAGAGTCTATACAGTTTCTTGCAAACAAAGAGGGCCACCCGTTGATCTCCACTTTCCTGGTCAAGACGTTGATGGACAATCGGTATTTCCACGGTATACGGACTATGGCTGCCATGGTCCTTGCCCAGAGCGCGCTGAAGCGGACTCAGTGGGTTGGACTCTTCCACCTGAAGAAGGCTTTTCGTGAGCTGTTCTGCTTGCCAAACTCGCCAATGACTCGATCAAATGACTTTTCTGACCGTAGCATGTACCTGATACAATGCGCTATTCCTAGGGCCATTGCTAAGATCAAGGGCGAGGACGGCAGGTCACCACTAGAGGCTAAGCGTTTCCTACTGGATCTCGTGCGATACAACGACAACCGCGGAAATGATTACAGCGACGACCATTACATTGCCACATTGATGCGATGTCTGGCTGAAACCCTGACCAAGACGAATATCAATTCTGATCTCAGCCATGAAGAATGGGCGCAGGAGCAGGACTTTACTAACAAGGCTATTGGGGAGCTTACTCGACACCAGAGGCTTGACGAATGGATCCCTACGTTCCAGAACGTGTACACGACCACTGCGCTTGACTGTGCGTTCAAGCTAGTCACAAGCCGAGTGACTCCCTTCAAACCTACAGAGTTTCTGCAGTATGCGCAACTAGGGAATGCAGACAATGTACGCTTAAAAGCGTGGGAGTGTCTCATTCGGCTGGGCATGTTCCGCAAAGATTCGGTCATGAGATTTCTGGTACATGAGATTCGGTCTGATCCTTCGCCATACTTTAGGAAGCAAATGCTACGTATCCTTGGCCTTGCCATCGGTCAGGTGGCTACCGGCGATGTTTGGGCGCCAGAAAAGGCTGCTGAAACTGCTGCAGACACGCTTGTGGTTGAGAACGAAGCGAGCAACGCCGAACGCGCATCCGCCCTTGCTCGTCAGAACCTTAACGGTGCTCTGAGAGGCTTGAAGAGCGACCTTCAGGGACACCAAACTTTGCGGTCGGTACTCGAGGAGGCACTCAAGTCCACAACTTTGTCGGTCAACGACATGTCTGAGATCCTGGACATATGCGATATGATATTTGACAACCAAAAGGTCAACAAGCTACCAGTCAAGTTGGCCCTTCCACGTTACTGGACTGTAGAGCATCTCGGAAAAGCAGTGCTGCGCTTCAAGCAGACCAAGAAATATAGGACGACTCCCAAACGGCCTTTGGTTGCCCCTCCTCCAGTCCCTGCTCCAGTTCTTCCGGTTGCTCCACCTCTTCCCTTACGAGAGCCAGTGGCTCCGGTAGCGAAGCCACCTGGCCAGCCGAAGCTGTCACTGAAGATTGGTGGGTTGCTAAAGAACAAGAGTGCATCGTCTCCACCGACAGCTGTCGACTCTATGCATGCCAAGTCGCGAAGTCAATCGATGGTGTTTTCGCCCACCGTTCGCTATTCGCCATCTCCTATTTCTCAGTCCACTAGGCCATCTCCAGCGCCGCAGTCGCAGTCACAGTCGCAGTCTCAGCCATCTCAACCCTCCCAGCCTGCCGCCACTTCTGCTCCTACATCTGCCCAGCCAGATTCTCGAGCCTCTACGCCAGAGATACCATTGATGCAGCAGCCTATGAAGAAGGTGTCTACTCCAGCAGCAACACCCAAAGCAGGAACCCCAGCACCAGTACCAGCTACTGCTCCGACTGCAGCTTCAGTACCAGCACCGAAAATAGTTACCAAAACTCCGGTCCCCCCACCAAGAGTCTCCGTACCAGCTCCCAAATCGGCTTCTGTTCAATCAAAACCAGCGATCGCATCCGTCAAGATATCAAAGTCTGTATCTACACCAACCATGTCATCGCCCGTCCCCCTACCTGCCCCCAAACTCAAGATCAAGACGAAGACTGCCAATGGCTCAACTGTAACTTCCAGGCCGTCAAGCGCAGCTCCTTCACCACGTCCCAGTGCCGCCCCTTCGCCTCGACCGACCATCGTCCCGCCACCTCGCCCCAGTGCATCCGTCCCCGGTCCCGTTGCCCGACCCATCATCAAGCAAAAGAGAAGCAAAATCGTCAAACTACGCCTCGCACCCCGCCTCCTCTCACGCTTCACAGGCGACACCAAGAAACGCAAGCTTATCATTGGCAACGGCAACGGCGACAACGACCGCCCCCTCAAGCGCCAGAGCCTCGAAACGGGCGTTCGTGTGAATGGAGGCAATGGCACGCCCAAGAGTGGTCTGGTCAGTGTGGAGCGGGGAGGAAGCGATCGACCGCGTCTCGTTGTCAAGATGAAGCTTGGAAAAGGCAAATTGCCTGTTGAGCGGAAATGGTAAATGAGATATGTGGGTTATGACGTATGAACGAGCTGTGTCTGTGTGTACTTGGAAAAGCAGATTTGTCAGGTGAAGTGATGAGGGGCGTGAGGGAGGAGAAAACATGCATTTTACGGTGTTTATTGATCTCGGGTATTCATCGGATTACTCCTACTACCTCCTCCTTCTTTTTTTTTTAAAAAAAAAAAACTCTGAAGGAAGGAGGGATGAAAGGAGGACGTTGAGAATTTTTCTTCTTCCCCCCCCCTCCTTTTGCAACGAAAACCAGAAGAGATGATGGGGATTACCGGAGGAAAAAAAAATTCCGTGACTGGCGGAAATGAAGGCGGGCAAATGGGATGGGACAAATGGGAATTATCGTGTTAGGCATAAACAGCATTCAGCGATGGCGTTTTTTTTCCTCAAACTTTCTTTTGGGGACTTGAAGTTTTTTTTAAGGTCTTCTTCTTCTTCTTCTTCTTCTTCTTCTTCTTCTTCTTCTTCTTCTTCTTCTTCTTCTTCTTCTCTTTTCTCTCTTCGTCTTCGTAGTCGGGATATTAGGTGGATATACCCTTTGTCTTCTTTTTCTTTTTTCTTACAAAGCCTGTGTTTTTTTCTTTCCTCTGGAGAAGAGAAGAAGAAGAAGAAGGAGAAGAAAATGAATAGGTTAGGAGTGGTGGGAGAAGGGAAGAAACAAAATGGAACAAATGAAGTATATTGTACATCTTGTGCGCTATCTTTTGCTTGGTACTGTGTTAGGTATCTTGGTGTAGTTTACAAAAAGAAAGTCAAATATGGGCTCTGAAGTCACGGTTTGGGCTAAAAGTAAAAAGAGAGAGAGAAAGAGAGAGACAGGAACGATATTAGTACTTCATGGGAAAAAAAAAGAGAAGAGGGCACATTCTGTACCCGATTATAGTACACTAGTTGATCTAGTATTCTATTAGCCTCCACTCCAAATGTCATCATTTTGCCCTAAATTCAGTCAAAAAAAAAGGAAGAGAAGCAGAGAAGAAAAAAAAAAGGCCGAGAATTCCCTCCCACGCTTCAAATTGAGAATGCATTTTCGATAAAGAATTCCTCCCTGCAATGTCCGAACCAAAAAAAAAAAAGGGATGAGCCTTTTTTTTTACCACGAGAGATAGTAGTAAGTACAAGAAAAAAAGGTGGGGTTGGTTGAAGAACCAGAGGAAGAAGAGAAAGGGACATTATCTTAGCGGAATTTACGCTCCCCAAAGCAATTGTTTGACGGAGAGTACGCCGGATTGAAATACGGAATCGGGCATGGGCGCTGGCTCGGGGGTAGTTGTCTTGGTTGCATCGGAAAGCACTGATGTTGCTGGAGTAGTGGCAGTGGTAGTGGTTGTTGTTGTTGTTTTCGTCGTCGTCGTCGGCTTTGGCGAGTCCTGCATCGTAGTAGCGGAAACAGCAGCATCCGGTGCGCTGTTTTCTTCTTCCTCTACAGTCATCATCTTGAGGCATTTAGCCTCGGGTAGAACGGCCTTGCTTTCCGGGCTCGTGGATATACGTTTCCTCTTTTGGTTGGTAAATCCGGGTGGACGGCCTCTCTTTTTTGGCGCTGCGAAGAACATACTTAGTTGGTTTAGACGGGAGAGGATGATTTGACGGTCTCACCATTCGTCTTGGCTGGGTCTGTTGGTGCAGCATCAGGATCGCTCTTTACCGTATCCTGTGGAGGGCCGTCTTTGGCGGCGGTAGCAACTGTGACGTTTTCGCTTTCCGTGTCTTCGGTTACACCAGGTGAGGCACTAGAATCAACTGGCTTCAATGCATCTTCCGCTGTCTCAATGACCTTGCCGCACACCAAACATGATATATCAACGTCCCATTGTCTTGTCTTGTCCTCTGATGTGGGGTTTTCTGTAATTGTAAGGCGAGTCTTGCCAGCGTCGGAGGCGCTTAGTTTAGCGTCAAGGCTAGGCTTTGCAGCCAAGTCATCACTGTTTGCTTTTGCACGCTTACTGGGCCGGCCCCTCTTCTTGTGTTTCTCGCATATGTCCCGGATTGCTTGCTGCTCAAGACAATGGGCATGGAGCCAGTCTGAACAATGGGGACACTGGACCAGAAGCTCGTCAGGGTTGATTGGCTGCTTGTCGATGCAATACTTGTTCAGTGCCTGCCAGGCTGTCAGTAAACAATGACGCATACAGGCAACGATACCCTTACGCTGAATGGATTGCTCTTTTTGGTGACGTCGTAGCTCTGCCTGAAGAACAACTGGTCTGCTGGCAGCGGTAGGCTATCTGGATCGTCGTTCCAGTGCACCACGTCGGCAAGAGACTGGACGGTCAGAGGTTCGATAATGTCCATGTGATTGCTGACAATGATTTCACTAGCGCCATGGTGCGGCTGGCGGCCGCCGGGTAGGTCTTCTGGGCGATATGCCCAAAAGACTCTGAGGAATACGTGAGAGGAATCGCCGGCGCGAATCTCGAGGATTTTGGCTAGCCAACCCTCTACGGTATGAGGCGGATTGGCACCATCTGAATCTTCGCCGTTTTTGACAAAGACTAATTGGTTTACTTGGAACTCTTCGCTGTTGATGGTGAACTTTCGGTAGCGAGTAGTGCTCTCCCAGTGCAGCGCAGGCGAGATTTTGACGTGAACGGTGCTGAGCTTAGTTTCAGGAAAAGGATTCTGCTGTACAACGTTGGCATCCAAGGGCGCATCTTGGCCCGGATACTTTGGTGTTTTGACCTCTGCGCCTGTCTTGTTGTTCTTGCTAGCGACGGGCTTCTTGTAAGGCTTGGTGTTTGCAGCGGTGATGGTGAAGCCTTTGAAATCATCAATGGTGGACCAATCGACTTTTTGCCTTTTGGAGACGGGGGCTTTGTCGCCATGTATGTGGGCTGCATGGCCATGGATAGCTTTGCGTTTGCGGGCCATGGTGGGGGTTGCGACGGGAGTATAGCGCAGGCAGAAAGGGTATTGGGGGTGATGAAGGATGGTTAGGCGGCGGCTGGGCTAGCTGTAGTGTGCAGATCCAAGGCGCGCAAGACGTGCAATGACAGGGAAACCAGGCGTCGAGCTAATTAGTTGGAGACAGAAGCGATGGCAGAAGTGGAAAGGGTTCGGTAGCAAAGAGTGAACAGACGCGTTATGATAAAAGTGGATCACCCGACGCGTTATCGGCCGCCGGGCAGAACCAAAGCAACGGGTCGCCAGCAGACGTGACAGGTCACGTGTCGGGCGGCTGGGCCAGCCAGCGGAGAGCGGAGAGTCGGGCTGCGTGGCCTGCGGTGATCCATGGGTAGTAAGCCGGCTGCAGGTGCTTGCATAGTATAGTTTATATGTACTTACTTACAGTAGTAGTAAGTAGGTAAGTAGCAGAATTGGGGACGAGGGTCATGTCGGACGCAGACGGGGGGGGGGGGGAGGATGCTGGGCATGTGATCAGCCCATGGAAGTGCCAGGGAAAATAATACCCCGGATTCCATTCTTGCATTGCGTGTGCACCTGCAGCGCGAGGGAGGGCCAAAAAACAAAAACACTACCAAGGCCGTACCAAGGCCAGGCTGCACTGCCACAACATCATCATAGTCACCATCACCACCGAACAAGATGACATCGGTGCCGACTGCCCGAGCACAAGTGGGCAGCGGCCTTTTTAGTCTAGCACGGGCGTCCGAATGCGCTTCAATACGACTCTAGGCCAATGAATAAGCGTGCTGTGACCACTGTCGTCCTCGGACCAAGCGCTGCATTAGGAGGCTAGCAGCCCGTCGCCGCCAAGCGCGCCCGTCGAGGGAGTTGTGTGTTCAAGAGGCTGTAGAGCGTCGAGTTGGGCAGGACCATGGGAATGTCGTGGTATGCACTTGGTCATGATGGCATACCTTTGATGGCGCCGCATTGGGTCCATGTTGAACACGACGGCCTACTCTTTCGCCGATCGTTTGAACCCTTCCGCGTCATAGCCTGCGCCATCCCTGCCATGCGCCCAGAAATTCCTCCACAAGTCTAACATGACCGCGCTGCTCCGGTATGCACCACATACATCTACCGCTCTTTTACTCCCTCTAGCCCCGATAATCTCTCCTCCCCATCCTTTTGTCTCCCGTATCCCCTCACCTCCTCCCGTCGCTCGTTCCCCCCCAAAGATCGCCTCTGTCCCTGCTGTCGACGCCCCTTGAGCAAGCCGTGTCCTTTGTGGCTGGCGCGACTGGTCCAGTACCATCGACACCGCACGCGCTGCTCCAAAGCACCTGCATTATTCATCCGCGACCCATCCGTCCCTCTGCTTCAAGTCCCTAGACCCTCTCGTTCGTCGCTGCCATGGGTCGTCCCAAGAGAGGTAAATATTGCGCCCCGCTGCAACTCTTTTGCCCTGCGCTTCATCATGCCCCTGTCGTCGCCTTTGGAACAAACAGTTGCTAACGTTGCGCCACGCTCGCCCCCTACAGTCCTCTCTTTCATGTCACAATGGGGTGGCCTACCAAATACCCTGCACAAAAACCCTCCCTCTGCTGGTCCCTCTCCAGGCTCCACGTCCCCCGCTGCTCCACCTTCACCCGCAATGAGACAGCAAGGACCCTCGCCAAATCTCACCCACTCCGCTACCGCCCTCGAAAGCTACAACAATGACCGCCCACCTTCTCGAACCACTGGGCGCGAGCGTAGTGACTCGCGAGCCTCTGTACGCCCTATGTCCATGATTCAGACATACCAGCCACCTGTCATGGAGGTGAGCCAGGATACGTTACCTGAGCTACAGCGCATCTTCATGTTTCTCAACAGCCATTCCAACAAGCTGTACCAGGAGGGCTACTTTCTCAAGTTTCATGACACCGATTCTCGTACGTCGATCCACCACGTCACGCATCCTTGGCCTGTGATACTGACAGCATGTAGGCGGCCGTCCCCCTCCAGACCGAAAGTGGCAAGAGTACTTTGTCCAACTTGTGGGCACCATTCTCTCGCTATGGGATGCGAGTGCGCTCGATCAAGCAGGCGGCGAGGGTGAGGTGATACCAACGTTTATCAATCTTACCGACGCCGCGATTCACATGGTAATTCCCTGCCTGACCTCGCCATGCATGCCATCACTAACTTGGCTAGATTCCTTCCATGACGCTCAAAGATGGCAAGAAACTCGACAATATCCTCAGTGTGTCAACAGCTGCCAGCAACAAGTACCTCTTCCATTTTGACTCGTACCACGCCCTAACACAATGGACTGCTGGTATCCGCCTGGCCATGTTCGAACACACCACTCTCTCCGAGGCATACACAGGCGCATTGATTGCAGGCAAGGGCAAGTCACTCAACAACATCCGTGTCATACTAGACCGACAGTGCGCAAAGTACGAAGACTGGGTCCGCGTTCGCTTCGGAGCTGGCACTCCTTGGCGCCGCTGCTGGTGTGTCGTATCTCCACCGGACGAAAAGGAGTGGATGAAGCTACAGAAGATGCATAAGAAGGGCAGTTCTTACGAGCGACCACCAGTTCTCAAAGGCGATATCAAATTCTACGACACCAAAAAAGTCACCAAGAGAACAAAAGCCATTGCCACGGTCAAGGATGCATATTCGTGCTATGCCATTTACCCGCAATCGAAACCGCTCATTGACCAATCCACCCTAGTCAAGATTGAGGGCAAGATTACTGTTCACTCGAACCCAGAGAGCACAACAGAAGGATTTGTTTTTGTTTTGCCAGAAACGAGGCCCGCCATTTCAGGTTTCGAAATCATGCTTCAGTTTCTCTTCCCCGTTTTTGACACGTTCGCTTTGTACGGACGGCCCAAGAAGCTAATCGCCGATGTTCTTGACACTCGAGGATTGATGTTTGCCATGCCTTCAGATCGACGATACGGATACTTGGAAATGTGGGACGTCGTGGGCTTGATTAACACACCAGGCAGTGACAAATGGTCGGAGCGTCAGTGGAGAAAACAGTTGAAGGATCTTACCTCGACACGTATGAACACTCTGGGTTCTGACGCTGGTTCCGTGTACAATCGAGCTAGCCGCAGAAACACCGTGGGTCGTGCCGGTTTCACTCCTCGTGGCTTACGTTTCGAGGATCACGGCTCGGTCCGCTCCAGCCCATCTACGCGCCAGTCATCACCTAGTAGGAAGACACTCCAGGATCTTGAAGTGCAACCACCGCGTCGGGTCGGAACTGCACCAGCTGCAGACCCATTTGGTACCCCGCGTCATCAACGCTCCGTATCCGAGCAAGTCAATGGTCGCAGCCAAACGACATCATCAAGGTTTGTGCCGGATCAAGCATCGATTGAAGACGAAAACCCGCCAACGCCCCCTGAACATCGTATATTCAACGTGACTCCACCAGCCGGAGCTGTACAGCCATATGACAGTTCGGATTACGATGAGAGTCCTTCGAGAGAACCACATGATCTGCCGCCGCCTCCTGCAGACTTGGCCGCTCCTCCTCAAGGCAACGTCGATCTACCCCCAACTCAGGAGCATGCCGCCAACCAGAGGCCGCCCATCCGGCCCAACATTCCCATGGCAAAGCCGAACCCAGCTGTTGATTCCGCTACACTTCAGCAAATGGCTGATGCCGTGCATGCACCATTGCAACCAGGCTTGGCTTACTCCAGCGGTGTCGCGGCTTGGAGAGGCCAGGAGAGCATTCAAAGCAGGCGAAGCGGCGATTACGCTGACCAAGGACAGATGATGTCTCTCGACGTCACCTCAAGACCACCTCCGACAAATCAGAACTCGATCAACCGTTTGTCCACTATTCCTGCATCGCCTTATGTTGAGCATTCGGAGTTTGTCGATCCTCCAAATACCTACCAGCCAGTTGCCCCGCCCGTCCCAGAGCATAGTGAGTTACCTCAGCAGCCACAAAGGCAAGAGCTTCCTTTCCGCCCATACCCGGAAAATGGCAGCATCACACGCAAGCCACTGCCAGGTCCGTCTCCCCTCGCCTCGCAAGAGGATGACACTCTATCGACCAATAGCTCAAGACTCGACAGTTTACAACACGACGTAGTCGACCTCGAAGCACTCGATGCTCTCAACATGGCCCAGGCAACTTTGGCCCGTCGACCCAGCGCATCAAGCAGCCGTTACGAAGATGATGCCGCATCTACATCAACACCGGACTATGCTAGCATTGTTGAAGAGGAACCACAACCTCCCCCACGCCGACTTCCTCAAAGACGTGAGGACCGCCCCAGAAGCGGCGTGTTGACAATCGTTGGAGACCCCAACGTGAAGGCTCCTGTAGAACAAGACCCGCATGGATACAAGTCTATACTAGACCCTGCCCAAACACCAGCTGAGGTACCCAACATTGACTTTGGACCAACCTATGCTCTAGATTTCAATGAAAAACGCCCGGGTACTAGCGGAACGATGACACAAGTGCTGCACGACGGCGGTGCCTCACGATCCAAGGAAAACCTTGCGACAACTCCAAATGAGCACAGGAGGACTTCATACATTTCTGCAGGTAGTTCGCCTCACTTGCCTTTGCATGTGCGCAGTGGCTCCGACTCCTCAAAGATTCAAGATTCACGGCAGGTACCCTGGCAACCAGCCGCGCCCCAAACCCATCAGTCAGATAAACAAAAGTTGGATCCTCAGGATTGGGTAATGCACCGCGCGTCTATGCAGCAGCCTAAGATGTATGGGCACGGGAGGAGCAAGTCGCACACGCCTCCACCTTTTGTTCGCACACCTTCCGGGGATTGGAGTCAAGTTCAGCGATCTCCGTACGAATCCTCAGGAATGGTCCGCCCACCTAGTCGTCCACTAAGCTGCGGGGTAGACACACTGCTCGAGCAACGACCCACAACATTGTCAGCTCGCGAACAAGAACAGGTGGCGCGCATGACAAACACGCCCCTTCTTGACCTCTCGCAGAATTCCAAGAAGTCGCAGCAAAAGGAACCCCCTACAGGGTTGACCGGGCTCATTGACAACCGCGAAAAGGAGAGGGCCGCGTCAAAAATCAATCGCCACAGTTATTCGGCAGCTATGCAAGTCGAGATTGATAGGCGTACCCTGCAGAACCAGCAACGACAAATCATGGAAGCCCAACAGCGTCAACAAATGATGATGCAACAACACATGCAACAGCAGTATGCCATGGCGCAAAGTACGTATGCCCCAAGCATGATGGGAACGCCAAGCGGCATGGCAGCACCAAGTGTGATGGGCACCCCTAGTGTGATGGGCACTCCCAGCGTCCTGGGCATGCCCACAGGTCCCGGCACACCATCCGGCGCATCTGTCATGGGCTACTCCACACCAAACCAGATGCATCCAATGTACCAACAGCAGCAACAATATTTCCCACAGCAGGCGTCGACACCATATATGCAGGTTCCTGGTGCTTGGACCACACCAACGGGGCAAATGCCACAAGGACAATACTTTCCTCAACAGCCTATGCAAGGCTATAGCAATGTGAGCCAGCAGCAGCAACAACAGCAACAGGCACCGACACAAGCATATGGTGCGAGCTTTGATCAGGCACAAGAGGCAGCGAGACACTCTTACCACCAGCAGCAAGGTCATTTGCGACGATGAACGGACCCACAGCCGTGAGAGCGATTGCTAAATTTCGAGATCGGGTTTAATTTGTAATATTCCGATTGGATAGATGGGAGTCAATCCTTGTACATGTTTCCTTTTGTATCTTTTTCCTTTGTTCAGTTTGGTGCATGGCATGCCTTGACGGCCTCGGTGCATCTAGAAGTTTTGGTTTTGGGCTTTGGATAAAAACATTTTTTTTGCATGGTTGGCTCCAGACATTGGGATGGAGTTGGGTTTAGGGTTTTCTAGACTACATTTTTCTTCTTTTCTTTTCTTTTCTTTTCCTAGCGTGCTTGGTAGTGGAGGTTGAATACATGCATAATTGCCTTTTTGGTATTAACCTCTATCCTATGACGTAATGATGCATCTTCTTGTGATTTCTTTTGTAGTGGTTTGGCGTATTCTTGTCGTATAGTAACAAAAGAATTATTGAGAGACATCGCTCTCGGAACTTGTTCAGCATCTTTAAAAAAACGATATTTGACTTGGGAAAATAAAGAATGCGCTCCAAGGCAGAGTCGCAATATCATTCATCTCTAGTGATCCCGCAGATCCGTAAAGATCGGGAACCTCGGTTGCGGGGCAAAAAAAATACTTGACCCCTCTCTTCCTCTGTCTCTCTTCCCCTCATCCCAAAGAGGAGAGAAAAAAACACTGGCAGCTAGCTAGCTACCTACCACCCCCGCCTTTCGACAAGCCTAGCTAGTCGCAATAACCGGTCCATGCACCAAAATCGCCTTCTCATTACTAAAATTCGGCACATCCTCCATAATCTCTTTAGTACCCGCATCTTTAATCGCGGCCTGAAAGCCCTCGTAGCTCTCCCACTCAAGCACCGAGACGAACGCGTAGGGGCTGTCGGCGTTGAGCTCGGTTACTTTGTAGCCTTTGAGGCCGTGCTTGGTCCAGTGCTTGGAGGCCAGGGGCATGTGCGTTGAGAGGTAGTAGTCTGCATTGAAGGTTGAGGTTGGGGTTTTGGGGTAGAGGACTAGGACTGTTGCTGGGGCCATGGTTGGTTCGGTCGTGGGTGTTTTTTTTTGGAGGGGTTGTATATGGTTTTATTATTGACGGGGTAAATGATGTTGTTTGCAAGTAGGTGTGCGATGAAGGTTTCTTTTATATATGTGGGTATTGGGTTTTTTTAGTTACCTCGGTTTTCTCCACTTTTTTTTGGTCTTTATCGAGGTGATAGCCCCCCCCC